>NC_091751.1:56550865-56923365 GCF_043380555.1 Nothobranchius furzeri | reverse complement strand
CAAATTCTTATTTCAAACAAACACTATAAAATATTTGCACTCGGGGAAAAGAAAAAAACTTCATATCAAAAAGCTGTGTTTTCTTATGGATGCCTGAATAAGTGTTGGTCACAGAGTGTGTGTGTGGTGGGGGTGGGGGTGGTGGGGGACAGAGTGCTCCACAGCTACAGAGAGGCACGGCTGAGCAAAGAGAGACTTAACTGCATCACCATTTTTGTTAAACAGATTTTGTTTTTTTACCTTAACTGGAAGCGGAGTTTGATGGGGAAATTATTCCATTAAGCTGCGTCATGGATGTCCACAAGCACTAAATGTTTTTGAGTTTTATCCGAATACATATACAAATACTCCCCCCCCACCCCACCCCAAGAAACACTGATAGAAATACTGTCTGCTTTGCACACCCCCTACTACTTAGTAGGGCTGTTTTTCCCCCCACAATGCTAGTTGGTCCCATTCACTTACTGTGTTTTATGCTAAGCTAAAGCTAAATGAGTACTACCGAGTCAGGAGAATGATGGGGCTGGTTACAAATATTCTTTTACCCTCTTATCTAACTCTGAGAAATATGTCAAAAGACAAATTTTCACTTTTCGGTGGAATATCCCTTTAAGGTCTAAAACACACTTGTTTAATGTCCTTACCGTCGTCCTGCCCTTCACCATGTTCATCTTTTTCATCCTGAGCGCCATCAGCTGGTGGAGGAGCACTTATCTCCTCATCCTCTTCTTCATCTAAAACACAAAGAGACTTGGAATCAGCTCTGATGAAGCTAGAGAGAAAAACATATTAGGAGAGGTGTGTCTGTGTTTGTTTACCTGCTTTCTGATCAGTGTGTGACAACGCCTCTGTGGGTGTCTGCGTTTCTTTGCAGTAGGACACCAGCTCCCTCGGGACAAAATCCACCTGGGTCAGTTTGGACATGCCGAGCCTCGCCGTCCCACGTCTACACAAACGGAATCGGTGCAAAATTTAGTAGGCAAATCGCATTTTCCGTGGCAAATTGGACGTACTGCAAAATCTAACATGGATGGACATAAATAATGGTGCACAGGTAGGTCTGGTGCTCGACACGGACACATCTGAACACATCTAAGATGAAACCACGAAACTTTGGAAGACAAACTAAAGGAAAGAGGAGGAGCAGTACCCCATTAGCTCAGAGTCGGAGTGGAGTTGCAGAGTAGAGGGGTCGGGATCCCAATGCAAAGTCCTTATACAGCCAAACCACCAGATGGTGTTAGTAAGAGAGATGCAGGACAGAAAGAGCGAGAAAAGAAAACCAAACCGAGAGGACAGGCATAAGATGAGCCACGTAAAAGATATTAGAGATGAAAATACAGAGAGAAGAGAGTAAAAAAAGACAGAAACAAGAATGAATTGTGTTAATTAAAAAAAACAATCAGTGTGGTTGTGAGAAGGCAAAGAGACAGATCTGAATTAGTTCAACTATAAGTTCACACACATGCATGCAGGTTCTTGACTAAACAACACAAGGAACAACTTATTTTTATTTCCTTTTTATCTCAAACACACACACACACACACACACACACAAACCTTGGTCCAGTGTTTCCATCCCCAGAATCTTGGCTTCCTGCATCGCTGCCCACTGATTTGTTGGAGGGAGACATGGGGGCGGGGACTAGGTAGTGAAACAGACACGTATCTTCTGTTACTACCCTCAGGGGCTGAGCTGTGAACACACGTGTGTGTGTGTGTGTGTGTGTGTGTGTGTGTGTGTGTGTGTGTGTGTGTGTGTGTGTGTGTGTGTGTGTGTGTGTGTGTGTGTGTGTGTGTGTGTGTGTGTGTGTGTGTGTGTGTGTGAGTGAGTGAGTGAGTGAGTGAGTGAGTGAGTGAGTGAACATGGCGAGTGAGGGAGGAAGGGAGAAACAACAAGTGTGAGTGAGTGAATGAGTGTTCATGCAGAGAGGACAAAACAGACAGACAGGGGAGGAGAGAAGAGAGAGTGAAAATAAATGGCAGGCAGGTTTTAGGCGTCATGCACACAACATGTAATAAATGCAGACATTTGGTGTGGGAGGCAATGGGTGACAAGTTAGGCCCAAAAAAAGTTAAGAGAGACTTTTGTAAACGTTGCTAATTCATCAAGCACAAGAGCAAAACACGACAGATATTTAGAAGAAAGGTCAGGAAGCTCTTCATCTTTACCATGAGGTATATCTGGGGTGATGCCAACACTCTGCAGCAAAGCCTCTGCCTCCCTCCTCTTCCTCTCCAGATCAGAGTCCTCACCGCCCACTGAGGACACGCCCTCACCTCCACGTTTTGAGTCTCCCTGCAGAACACAGAGGACCCTTTCAGCATGACAACAGCTCGAGGCAAATTATAGAAAAACGGACAAGCATTCAGAAAGCTGTTTGGCTTACATCCTTCTTTTTCTTTTCTTCTTCTTTTCTCTTCTTTTCCTCTCGAATCTGGGCAATTCGTTGTTTCTTCCTCTCCAACTCAGCCTTCAGCTCACTCTTATCAGACATGCTGCAGGGGGGTGAAGAAAAAAAGTTATTTTCAAGTTAGCAAGTAAGTTTAATGGGGTAATTGACATCATCTTTTGTTATATTAAACAATTAAAGATTGTTATTAAAATAAAAAAAGACCCTTAAAATTAAATAATATAATTTATTCTGGTTAAACAAAAAAAGATGCTCTCTATGGAATTTAGTGCAGCACAATATGACTTTTAGGGATTTTATTTCAAATAAATCAAGAAATGTGATTGTATATCTAAAACAACTGGATGAATTTTGGTTAAAATTACTTTATACGTGACTATGAGAATTTGTTATTTTTAAATACACCAAATCAGGAGCAAGTTTCAAAAATAGGACGGTTGAAAAATTACTTATTAGTTCTTTTATTTTTCTGAATAAAAATGGAGATTCCTACAGATACAACCCTTACATGAGTTTGTCCTGAAGTAAACTAGCCCTGAGCCTGTCACACTGCTATCATGTGAACAGCAGCCAGCTGTTAACAACAATAATCTCTTTATCTGTTATCATTTTATCATGACTAGATAGTCGATAAATGTATTATCGTGTCAAATAACTGTAAAAACAAATAAAAAAAAAAACAACACTTCCAGTCAAATTAACTCTAAATGCATTCCACTGTGTTAAAAAGTAGATTCATAAGTACGTCATTTCAACAAATAGCTATACAGAAATTAATTTAAAGATGCTGATGTTAAGATGCTAAATACCACTCCACCCATAAACAGCGGATATAACCAAGAAACCTAGCTACTGGGCTTCAGCTTATTGAAATACTTGTTGATTTATATTATATTTAATATTTAAACGTAATAAGATTTTTCCGACGAGTGGAGAATGATTAGATATTCTTCTACACCTTCAGACTGTTAGCTGGGTTAGCATGCTAATCTCCATAGGAGCCAGCGGGCCTGTTGTTAGCTGCTGTCATAATAAGAAACTAACGGTACCGCTGAGCCGACGACACGAACTTTACCGCTTTTTCAAATCCACATAGAGGGAAAATATACTCCTGTTGGATAACAAAATGGTACCTGACGTTAGAAGTAAGATCTGGGCTCAAATGAGACAAAAGAGTCCAGTTTTGTAAACGCTGTTTCTCCGGACAAGATGATGGAGGAGCAGAGCGATGATGCTGGAACCTGGAAGAGAAACCCAGATCTGGCTACTGCCCCCTGCTGGCGGAAGTGAAAACATTCGGAGGCAAAACCATAAAAGGCGGACATATTTTATTTTATTTTATTTTATTTTATTTTATTTTATTTTATTTTATTTTATTTTATTTTATTTTATTTTATTTTATTTCGTCCTAAGAGAATGCACAGTGTATCCTCAATAATATTTTTATGCACTGTAATAAAACTGTTTCCATCCAGAACTGTTGCTGAACAATAACAAAAGCAGCGTGGTTGGGGTTTTCCAGTTGTGCTCTTTTATTTATTTATTAATTTTTACTAAATAAAATGTTTCAAATCAGAATCATCGACACACCTTTCAGCCAGTAGTCATTTATTTGCTTTTGTCCATACACGTTTGTATTGTGCTTTAGTCACGCACACATAAAGGTGCAGACATTCTGCAGTCTAAAATTCAGAACAATGCTGTTCAAAGTCACCAACTTTGAGACCTATAATTTGCATGATTGCATCATCAGGAGGTTGTCACCTAAACTTAGAGCACATTGATGTTATTGTGGAATTGGAGCAAAACAAAAGGGGTCGTACAGGTCACGTTTAAAATCATAAGGGTCAAAATAAGGGTAGGTGGATTTCTGGGTGGCTGAAACAACAGGCTCAGATTCAGATTTCATGTCTTCCCCTGTTGTTGTTTCCTCCCCAGAAGGTTCTGCTGGTGCTGATGTTTTCTGGACAACACTGGGAGGGTGGTCTATGAGGCAGTCAGGGTCCCAGTACGGGTCACAGTCATACTCCGTACCTTTACCTGTTAGTGCAGAAGGAGCAGGTGGGTCAGACTTAGTGGATGCAGGAGTAGCTGGTGGAAATGGAGGCGGAGTAGCAGCTTTCATCTCCTCCTCTGTTTGGGGCCTGCACTTAGGGTTAAGTCTTGGGTCACAGGACGGGAATAGCTGCTGTTGGCAGGTAGACAATCCGAGGCTTGCACAGTGGGTCTTTAGGGTTACACAGAAAGATCTTTTGAGCATTTTCTAGAAGGTCTGGAGTGGGGGCAGGAGTGGTGGGAGGTGGTGGAGACTGGGTTGTTGTAGCAGGCCCTGCGGTGCTGGTCAGGAGCCCCATAGCATTTTGGTACGTAGATGTGTCCGGGCCATAGACCAGCTCCAAGTGACGCATCTGCTGATACAACATCCTGATCTGATCTATCTCAAAGAGCTGCAACCAGGTGGAACAACAGTGAGAAACAACACACTGACCAACATCCAAGACAATGTATAAAGCTGATATTGTTTATATATCATAAATGATGGGTTTTTTGAAGAATGTTTTCAGTTTTAAACTAATTAAACAGAGCATAGCCATCATTATTACACATGAAATTCTCCTGTGTGAGGAGATGGGCAAATAAATACCTCCTGGATTCTTTACTTTTACCAGTGACGTTGCTTCTAGCAAACCTACAGGGATGCAAATCATTTATTAGAACATATCTGAAAGATAATGACAATAAATAATTGTTGAGAAGCAAAATACGACAAATTTCAGCGAGGAAAAAACATAAAAGCTTAGCTAGCACCTCCGTGATCAGTACAATGCAATGGTGATAATTGTAAGTCTCCAACAAACCTGATGTTAAAAGCAGGCAGCAAAGCATCTGGAGAATCATCACTACCATCAAAAACAAGATATTATAAATGTTTATTATTCAAACCTCAATAAACAGTCTTTTTTTTCCATAAAATGCATTCACAACTACACATAAAATCTGTTAGGTCTGGATGAAATTCAATCAGGAGCATTTCCTGCAACTATTATGAACTTCCTGTTTTTTGTGCTAATCAACAGAAATTGATCAATTTTATATTTTAAAACTTAAAATAAAGGATAAACATCTTACCTACCTGCTGCATCCCTTTGGTTCTGGGTTAGTCTGCAGCTCAACACAGTCATCCTAAAATACGGTTGTGAAAAAGTACGACAGCAAGCAGCCCTAACCCCACCCAGCATGCATCCAGTTCCTTATCGAGGTGGGGAAAAACATACTAGTGCACGGAGCAAAAAGCATCATTAAAAGACGGGCTTCAAACACAACATGACACTTCATAAAACCACAAGATGGTCTGAGAAGCTACCTCTTTTGTTATTTGTTTCTAACTTATTTACACTCACCGTAAAGCTCACATTTACAAAGTAGAATTGCAGTTTTGTAAATAAATACATGCAAAAATCACAAAAATGTATGTATTTTTGAAATGTGGAATAAGAAAAATCACGTGGCGTGTGTTTATGTGGTGGAGACTAATTCCTGACAAAACATGCATGACAGGTATCAATTAACCTCTGTCTCTAAACAGCTGGATGTGTCCTTTTAACTCTGGTTTAGAGACAACCGCTGTTTATGTTTCTCAGAAATATGCAAGAATTATGGGCTGAGCACCAAGTCTTCTTGAGTCAACATTTTTAAAAACAACCAAGGAAATGTCGTCAAAAGGTCACTGAAGTTCTGGAGTTCATCAGTTGTTTAAATACTTTTTAATGCACGATGATGTTTCTTCTAAATGTCGAATCTAGAGACAGAAATTTGATCATGACATGAAAATACGCACCTGAAAGTCACTCTTATAGTTTAACGTGGAGCAGATTTCCAGCACTGGGTTGAGTCATTAAAGAGGTTTTCAGGGTCCCGACACGGTTTATTAACTTTTGTTTATTCACAAACGCCTCGCTTGTGTTTGACACATCAGCAGAGCAGCTAATTCTAACCCTGGAAGCGACAGGCGAGGCTGTGATGAAAGAGAAGGGGCCAGGTGCCCTAAGGATGAACATCATGCTGTGAATTTTCTGTCCACACAAGAAAATGGAAGGGCTCAGTCTTAAATCATATAAATTTATTTCAACTGAGTACCAAGTGTGCACAAACACTTCCTTTGGACCTTAGTAGTACATTAAACAGACGTTATTAGCAGGTATCCTCCCGGAAGTAATCGGAATGGCCCAAAATATCAGTTAGGAATGCAACGGTTTCTGTATTTATTTAGCATGTGTTGTTTTCCCACAGCTGTACCATCATTTTAAGGGTAATAATTATTAACACTATGCACAAACATATAATACCACGAACCTCTGATCTTTGAGTTAATTGCTGGCTTCTACTAGTCTATAAATCTCTCAATGGGGCCAAAATACATGTCGGATCTCCTTCCAGTATGCACACCTAGCAAAGCTCTCAGATCCTTAGGAAACAGTCAGCTGGTAGGTCCCCGGGTCTGAACCAAACAGGGTGAAGCTGCTTTTTGCTACTATGCTGCACACAGATGGAATCAGCTTCCCCATGACCTCAAATGTGCCCCAACTTTATTAACTTGTAAATCAAAATTAAAAACCTTCATGTATTCATCAGCCTTTGAATAAATGCTTCTCATGCTGCACTTTCTGCACTGTAAATGCTAACTGTAACTGAAATTAATATCTACAATTCTTTGGTTGATTTATTGTGTTTTCTGTCTTGTTTCTGTAAAGCACTTTGAATTACCTTTGTGTTTGAAATGTGCTATACAAATAAAGCTGCCTTGCCAAAGGGATTTGGTTTGTTTTCAATGGTTGGGAACTTGATGAGAGCAGTTGAACATCTCATTATCATGACTTTACTATACTCTTGTTCTGTTGAATTTGTAATAATAAAGGATGAGTAATGTTCATGTACATTTTTTATGTTAATAGTCAAATGGTTTCCTCCAGAACACTGCATTGGAACATGTTGTTCAGGCACTCTTTGCAGTTCTGTCTCATGCTGTCTACACATATTCAACCCACATAAAAACAAAAACAAAAAACAATCAGATTTCCTAAAATTCATCTTTCACAGGTCCAGAGGAATACTCCCACTTTTTGACTGCCTTTATTAAAGTCAAATTAGATTCTAGCCATATTGCCCAGCGTGATTACGAGAAGAAAAAAAAAGGCTTTTTTGTGTATTTTTTCCAATTCAACTATAGAGACCAGCACCTAAACAACTAATTGGTCAAGAAAGGCTTATAGAATGACTCGTGAAAAAAGATTTTAAATACATTTTGTTTATTGGTTTTAAAGTGTTAAATTAGCTGAAAGTTGTATTTTTATTTATTTATTTATTTACAAACAAGAATTGACCAAAGAATGTTGTAAAAGGGTCAAAGTTGCAGCCCAGAATATGATTTAAAAAAAGGATGAACACAACTGCAATATAACAACTCAGGCACTAGGTGGCAGACAAAACCATTAGCCCGGGAACGTGGGACTGTCACTTCCTGTTGGGATGTCGAAGTTTTGTAGTTCCTGTTGTGGTGACCTGTCAACGTTGTAGTACAGGCTGTGACTGATAATAGTCCGTTTTCCAGGCTGCTGCGAATTTTCACCATCGAGGAAACAGGTACCGGGGAGTCAGACGTACAGGGTTTTCTGCGCTAAGTCTCATAACGATGTCAGATAACCAGCATGCGAACGGTTTAAGCTAGCCAATAGCCTTCAAGTTGACAGCTAGCGCTTGCTAGCTAGCATACGACAAAGCTAGCAGCTTAAACTCAACCGCCCACTCCTCCAAATCGCAGTTCTGGACAGAAAAGAGAACGGTAAGTTGCTTGAAGTAGATGTTTAAATGATGTTAACATGACGGATCTAAATCAACCAGACTTTTTGTGTCTGAGCTGCTCAACCAGTGTTTTCATTTCTCTCCCCTTTCTTGTCGTAAACCGAAAAGTTGTAAAAATTTCTAATTTGTATATTTGGTCAGTTTAGAGCAAAGTGACTTATTTGGGATTCAAGAACTTAATTAAGTAGCTTTAAATAAATTGACTAGCATTATTAAAACTAATTCAAAAGCAGAGTTCATGCAACCAAAATTATTTTTCACTACTTTAACTATCGTTGCATGGTATTTTGAGAAAGTTTCTAATCAAATAATACTTGGCACTCTCCTTTTGTATTTTAATTTTATTGTAGCAGTCAGGTTCATGGCAACATCTGTTGTTCATGTAAATCTTGTCTGTCAGTGAGAGGCTACAGGGCCTCTCACTCCCTGAGAGAGCACAGCTGCTGCCAAAGGAAAGGGACACTGGGGTCGTGGGGGGGGGGGGGGGGGGGGGGCATACAAGTGCCCAGGGTGGGATCAGGTCACCCTCGCCACCAGTGACGCATACTGTCAAATCCCCCACTTCTTGTGCTGAGTCACACCTTCATGCCTAATAGAGCCTCAGAAATCCAGCTCAGGAGTTTTATCGCAAGAAATATCAGTGGTATGTGTTTCTAAAAAAGTTATAATTATGTAATTTACTAACAAGGCGGTGATGTGGATAAAAAATATCAAAGCTCCCTTTTAAAGATGAGCATTCAGTGGCATGATGGAATGTGTGGAATGTGGCCGAGCCTCAACGTATAACTCAATAAACATTGTAAATACGAAATCTGCAGTGGATCTTTGCTTCTGCGGGTTTCCACAGATGGGAAATTTATGTGTGAATAGGTGTGGGACACAGTTTAAAAGTCTCAATCACAAACTTTGGCTCTCCCATTCCTTTTTGTTAATCTTACATAAAGAATAAAACTCCGGAACACGTTCTTCTAGATACCAGGGATTTTAGAAAAGCTACCCTGCTGTTGGTTAGGCACATAAAAGAATCAGGTGAGTTTGATTAGTATAATATTTAAATACACCCTCTTGTGGTGGTCGACTAGATCAGATGAAACTGTTCTGGCTATTCCAAACCTGATGATGTAATACAATTTAAATACAATGTCATGCTGGTTCAGTAAGCCAAGACACACGCTGTGTTCTTTCTGTTACTCGATCAAAGGTGGCTCGAGCATATGTCAACATCTCACAGCTGTTTCAAGATATAGTCACTTTTGGTTGAAGTTATGTAACAGGTTGTGTGCAGAACATGATGGAGAGTAAAGTTGAGTGTCTGCATCTGTGTGTGTGCTTTTTATTATCATATAAATAGGGATTAAACCAATCTTAAGAAAGTTCCGATCCGTTTGTCTTTGGAATGCAGATGGAGCCCCAAAGCTCTGGTGAAATGGTTCTATCCAGAAAACGAAGAAGAGAAAGCTCCAACGGTGAGCCGGAGGAAGGGGAAAGGCTGGGGAAAATCCCCAGATGTACGGTGGTGAGTCAGCTGTCGCTGTGCTTAGGGATTTCTTTGTGCACCACCACAAACAGTGTTAGGCAGTGTTCTTATTAGTGCTTTCTTTATTGTAATGCATGTTTGGATCTTTTAGGGATTGAAAAATCCTGCACCTTTTGCTGATGAGCTGGAACCGGCTCGTAATAAACCGTATGAGCGGGTCAGCATGGACGAAGCAAAACGAGGAACACCCTGTGAGTCTGAAACATCCGTCTCTGATGCCTACATTATCTACTTTTACGACAATAATCTGTTTCACTGCAACCTCGATTGTGGTCACGTATATGGACAAAACCAGTAAAAAAAAAAAAACAACTAATTGTTAACTATGTGTGACTTCTCTCCTTTTATGTCCAGTTGACAGGCCAGTGCGGGTGTACGCTGATGGGATCTTTGATGTTTTCCACTCTGGTCACGCCAGGGCTCTCATGCAGGCTAAACGCCTCTTCCCTAACACACATCTAATTGTTGGAGGTGAGTTTAAGAGGAAGGATATGGGTTTGTGAAGAGTTAACCATTTATGAAATTCAAATGTCATTTGGGGCGACGGCGGCACAGGAGTTAAGTGCTCGCCCCGTAATCGGAAGGTTGCAGGTTCGAGCCCCGCTCAGTCTGTCGCTGTCGTTGTGTCCTTGGGCAAGACACTTAATCCACATTGCCTGCTGGTGGTGGTCGGAGGGACCGATGGCGCCAGTGCTCAGCAGCCTTGCTCAGTGCGCCCCAGGGCAGCTGTGGCTACATCGTAGCTCATCCCCACCAGTGTATGAATGGGTGAATGACTGATTGTGTTGTAAAGTGCCTTGGGGGGTTCCAGGACTCTAGAAGTCGCTATATCAAATACAGGCCATTTTAGTCTGCCAAAGAAACTCCCGTCCGGCCCACAATACTGTGAAGGATACACCGTACCCGTCCTTCACATCGGGGAAAAGAGGGCCGGATTCGTTGGCCGCATTTGAAGAAGTCTATGAATTTTGACAGCCTTCGGCATGGCGGTGCGACGTAATCGGCCTTCAGATCAGGCCGACGAAGGATGACCTGAACTCAATACACTGATGAGTAGGTTCAGTTTGGAATGTTTACTTTGTGAAGTGCCTTGAGACAGGTCTTGTGATTTGGTGCTATATAGATAAACTGAGTTGAATTGCTTGGGTTGCAGTGTTGACTGTACATAAAAGATGGACAAGCCCTCCGCCATCAGCCGTAGGTTTCTGAAGAGCTGAACTGAATGAAGCCCAATGGGCAGCTCCCATCACCGCCATGCGTCACGCGTCTCGTCACTCCCAGAAAATACAAAAATGAAGCGGGGCTGTGAGGGTGGGGGGCAGATGATTGACACCCAACAAACTGAACTGATGGAGCTATGAGCAAACCGAAGCTAATGGTTGGCAGGCGCCTTAAGCCAGAAAACCATGGTTGAGATAGTACCCTCTAGGCTATAACAATGTGGGGCTGAGGTCGAGACCTTCCCTGAAGCAAGCAGGGGGCAAGGCGATAGCGTTGATGGCTCATCTTCTCTCTGACAATCAAAAGGACACACCCCTAATTATTAATGTTGGGGGGGGGGGGGGGGTCAGCAACTTTTGGCCACCCCTTGGGGGCGCCATTGGCTGTAAGCTGGCATTTTTACCATGAGTGAATGGGAACTTGCACCTTTGTGGAGCCAGCCCCTAGTGGATAAGGAGGGAACTACTTCCATGCTTGATTCAGTTTTGGCAGGTGGAGTTTGCTCCTTGGTTTAAACTACCAAACACTGCCGCCTGCTGACAAATACTGGTGTCTGCAGTTGATTTAATACATCACGATAATTTAAACTCGAGTAATTCTGTGCAAATGAGGAAAAATATTTTTTTCACCATAGGCATCCCTTAGCCTACCTGGTGTGCTGCTTTCAAACATAGACGTAGTTTTGACTTTAGAAGTGGGGGGGACACAACCAGCATGATGCCCGGGGGGGGGGGGGGGTCTTTACAGTAAGTATACAAAGAATATGTATGAAACTACAGCCTACAGGCTCTTTTATGCAATGTCAGGAATGTAGAACTGTCAAGTACACAGGTTGCAGGAATGGCCAATCACACATTAGCAAGTATCTGCAGAGCCAGTTAGATGAGCTTATGGATGGTTCTAATGGGAAACAGGTTTCATTCGTTTCAACACAAGCAGTTGTTTCCCGCTTGGTCCTAGTGCTCAACCAGTGTCTATTTAACCCCTTAAGCCCTAGGCCTATTTTGAAGCCTATTCCTCAAAAAATGGGAAAAATGGTTTAGATAGCCTTGCAGTGCTGGGTTTGCTGATTAATTTGATGGGAATTATTACTATTTCTTCTGTAGTGTGAGGGTTGTTTTGGGCCTGTTAAGGACCTAACGTCACAGGGTCGCCTAGCTGGGGGACCCTAGGGCTTACAGGAGAATATTGTTTTTGGATGGTAAAAGTGCCAGGGACAAAACTGACTTTGGAAAAACTACGTCTATGCATTCGAGACATAATTAAACTCATCAAATCACACATTTTAAAACTTATTTTTTTAAACATTTGTCGACACAGCTCCATATCTCATTACCACATATCACAGAGCAGAGCCTGTGCACCAGCCTCTAAAATATTTTCCTACTCTAAATGGTTCCTGTCGTTTACAGTTTGCAGCGATGAGCTAACCCACAAGTACAAAGGCTTCACGGTGATGAATGAGGATGAGCGGTATGATGCTATCAGACATTGCCGCTATGTGGATGAAGTTGTGCGAAATGCCCCCTGGACTTTATCGCCAGAGTTTCTTGCAAGGCATCGCGTGAGTGAAAACACACACACACACATACACATGCACACACACACACATACACACATACACATGCACACACAGTTCTGTTTTGAGACAAATTAGTAAAAAAAAATTTCCTACAACGTGCATTCATCAAACCCTGATCATTTGTTTATTTTCTTTATTTTATTACTAATTGTAGATCTGTGTATGATGTGTGTTTTTTGCGTGCTCATCACCTGTCTAGATTGATTTTGTGGCTCATGACGACATCCCATATTCATCAGCAGGCAGCGATGACGTGTACAAGCACATTAAAGAAGCAGGTGAGTGAGGAAGTGAGCAGCTCATGAGAGCTTTTGTAGAATCCAAATGGACGCCACCTGAACACGCCAGCATTAAAAGATAGTAACTCCTGAATGCATCAGCTTAGTCATGAGTGAGGGCTCTATTGGCAGGTGATGCTTAGAGGAATCCCCCTTTGCTTCGAGATTCACAGTCGGCATGGTAAAAATCCCGTAGGAGATGGAAAAACTCACTCACAATAAATCTGTTCTTTACCAAAGAGTTCTGGGTTTTCTCCCACAGACCACAACATTCATTAATTGTTCATTTTTTTAATAATAGCAACCACGGAATAAATGTAAATATAAAACGTTTAGTATCTGAGCTGATCAGAGGCAGAGCAGGGTGGGAAGTGGGAGCAGAGAGCCAATCTGCTCCTTAGTGACGTGATCAATGCAGCAGTAATAGTAAGGAGAAATATTGACACAATCTACAACATTTATATTTATTATAGACTCAAAGTGAAAATCTGTTTTCAGCCTTGTTGACAAGGTAAATGATCTTTTTGCTGCTTTAAGGTCTGAAATTAGAGGGTCATTTAATACGAGGTTTCCCCTAAAAGATCTGTTACGTTTGTGATCCTCCTTTGATTTTTGTAGGAATGTTTGCTCCCACTCAGCGGACAGAGGGCATCTCCACCTCTGACATCATCACTCGCATAGTGCGTGACTACGACGTGTACGTCCGACGCAACCTGCAGAGAGGATACACGGCCAAAGAGCTCAACGTCAGCTTCATCAACGTAACGGCTCCACCGGTTTAACTTAACGAGTTTTAAAAGCAGACTGCATCAGCAGAGATGCTGCTTTGATCTGGTATTCATACCCTTCCATGTCCTCCCACCAGGAGAAGAAGTACCACCTGCAGGAGCGTGTGGATAAGGTGAAGAGGAAGGTGCGAGATGTCGAGGAAAAGAGCAAAGAGTTTGTCCAGAAAGTGGAGGAGAAGAGCATCGACCTCATCCAGAAATGGGAGGAAAAATCCAGGGAGTTCATCGGGAACTTTTTGCAGATGTTCGGCCCAGAGGGAGCTCTGGTGAGGACGCTGATGGTCTTTCTCATATCTAAAAGCATGATTTCTGTTTGAATACAATCTGACTGCAGTACTGGGAAAGGTCAGCGCATCAGCTCAAACTGGTCAGTTGTTGTCACTTTGGTGGGAGTTACTGATGCTTTGTTGCCACAGCAACACCTGCAGGTTTGTTTGGGCACAAAAATCTCACGAAGTACAATCTGAAACCAAGATCAGAGTTAGGAAAACCATTAGTGTTCACAAAGACGACTACGTCTCTGCTATGGATTCAGAACAGCTCTCACCCTTATTTCAGCCTAATCTGTAAATCCTTGTCTTTCTCTGACACGTTTGATCCATTTGTTTCAGGTTTTTTAGGTTGACTGGTAGGTTCATGTGGAAACTTGTCATAGGTGCACTATCTAGCTCTATCAGGCGGCAGAAAATGGGGAGTGTCACAGAAGTGTTGCCCTGATGTCTGATGGTGACATTTCAGGCTGCAGAAGCCAAAGCAATCTTGGGAAATTTGTGAAATTCTCCTAAAGGGATACTAAGCAACATTTTCATATTTTATATCATATTCTTGAGCCACTATTTGCTAAAATGATCCTTTACTGCCCTCTGTGGCCAGAATACCACATTTGCAACTTCAGTGTCGGTCCGGCACTTATCCAGGGTATCTGCGGGTCCTTAAAAAGTCTTAAATTTGGCTCCCTTAAACCTGCAGATACCCTGTTATCACACTTAAGCCACTTTTATAAAACAACGCCGTGGCGGCATCAGGGAGACTTGGGTCATTTATAAGTGGTCAGACCGTGGCGGTGATGTGGCGCAATCATGTAATTTTTATAAAAGATTAGGCAATGGTGACATGAAGGAGGTATTGAGGCGGTCTCTGTGATGGCTTACATTTATCTTGAACATAACTTGCTTTTTAATGTGATTGAAGACGCGATCGTTACGTTTCTTTAACAAGCCGCTGCTAAAGGTGTCTGTCCCCATCAGTCCCTGTGCAATCTCTGGTGATCTGAGGTCCAGCTCTAACGGAGAGATGCTCACGGAGCGCTGCGTCACTCCAGTTTGCCGTCTCTGCTGATTTTGTTCAAAAAGCAAAACTTATTGCCCGCGTTGACTTTCATTTTCAATATATTTTCCGGCCGGAGCTCGGAATTGACTTCTCACGTCGTCATGACACCTCCTTCTGTTGCGCCATGACGCAATAGTTGTTTATAAGACAGACAGTTACCGCAATATTACTACCAAGCAAGGCAGAACGAATGCTGAAAAATTTGCGCAACGCCATGCTGGCATGGCGCATTTATAAGACACACCGTTGCGGTAATATTACGCCAATTTGCCGGCATGGTGTGTCTTGTAAAAAGGGCTTTAGACAAAAATGAGCGGACATACCTGGCACTGCAGTCTGCTTTAGTGATGTATCACAACTATAGATGCTAGTGAAGGCTTACTAAATAGAATATCTACTAAAAAATCATAATGTAGCCATAAAAATATCTGCGGGTGTGTCTGCTCTGTCTTCTCCATCCCCAGTGAGTCGTGGTGGATGGCTGCTTATACTGAGCCAGGATCCTCTGGAGGTTTCTTCCTGTTAAAAGGGAGTTTTCCTCTCCACTGTCGCTAAATGCTTGCTGAGTAGGACGATTGCTGTAAAGACACCGACTCCTGTCTGCTTGGTTCCTTATATAGGAAACTTTTTACTGATTGACTTAATGAACTGAACTCCTGTCATGATTTGGCGCTATATAAACCGAGTTGAATTTCAGTTGTTAGATTAACCCCTTAAATTTCCAGGTTTATTGAATGCAATGGGGTTTTGTCCCATGGGTGGGACACTGGAATGCTAAAGGGTTAAGTGAACAGTGAAGAGATAAGTTTCGCTTTTGCTTTGACCACAGATAATTTAGAATGGACACTATAAGGTGGTAAAAGCAAGCAAAACTGCCAAGTGTGCCTTTAAAACACTCAAACGTACCACCTAGAGCTGGGCAATAAATCAAAAACTTATCGTTATCGAAACTTCTGACCCTTATCGAGATAATTTTCCCATGACAATAAATTTGATAAAAAAAAATTGAAAGATGTGTGTAGGTTGTTAACGGTCATGTCCGTTTAAGAAGCTGTACCACCTTGACTCATAAATGTGACTCCACATAATACATGCGACAGCCCCATCTAGTGGACAACTTTTGTTTCTGCGCGTACCTGTAGTTATCTTCCATTTATTGTTAGAGGTGAAATCCTCAATATATCATATTAATTTTAGGCCATATCGCCCAGCCCTAGGATCTGTCTCTGTCCTATACGTCATGTTTGGAGACGGTTTGGGAGCGGGCTTTGATCAAGTTGGTCTCTCCTCTACAGAAACACATGCTGAAGGAAGGGAAAGGCCGCATGCTGCAGGCCATCAGCCCCAGGCAAAGCCCCAACAGCAGCCCCACCCGTGAGGAGCGCTCGCCATCTCCTACCTTCAGACTCCCCTTCTTCTCCAAGACCTCCCCTCCTCCCTCTCCTCCTCACCACAGCGGGGCGCGGGGATACCTCATCAGTGAGGACGACGACGAAGACGACTAAACAGGGCTTTAAATCCTGTAGCGTTCTGTCACAGCACTACGAGTCGAGAAGCGGCGAAGTTGCATGGCGCTCCTGGCTGCAACATTTTATTTTATGGTTTTACATTCAGCACTTCTGTGTCTCGTTTATTTGAAGAGCCGGGTGCTCCTCGGCTCCTGATTTAACAGCCACTTCTCTTATCATTTCTAAAGAACTATTAGTTAAAGTTACCACTGAGAGTCTCACTTTTTATGTTGGTCCCTCACTGTCGCTTTGGAAGCCTCTGCAGGCGTTACACTGTTCCATTCCTGGCTGTATTTATACATCATGGCGCACGAGTTTTCCTTCAGTGAGCTTAGCTTTAGGGCTCACTGATTTCAGTTTTAATCTGAGGTCATTTGAGTTCAGTCACTGTTATCTTGAGGATCAGGTTTAAAAAAAATATATCCAGAACTCTTCAAATGATCTGCTCATTTTTCAGACTAACATGGACTCACCTTTCTCCTAAAATAACAGGAAAACTCCAGGTTTCATTGCCTAAGAGTAATCTGAGTGAAGGTGTGTGTGCGCTTGTTCCTGTGTGTCTGCCTGCCCACGTCGGAGCTGCTCGTATCCGTGGATCTGCATGTGCTAAAGTTCTTTTAGTCCGCATGTTCCAGATGTTTTATCTGACACATCTGGATTGAGTGTTTTTATTTCATGCCACATAGTAAAAAAAACTTGCTTTCAGCCCTTGTCTGCAGACAAGAATCAGTCTTTGGAAGACTAGTTTCAGAGTAGACGCCTTTCAGTGGCGTGAGAGAACATAACTTAAATCATGTAGAAATGCTTATTTTTGTAGTTTTCTTGCCTGTGATCTCATTTGAACTCTGAGCAGAGTTGACAAAAGCAAGGCTGGACTTGCATTTTTCTTTGAGCAATTCAGATCTAAGCTTATGAGGAACTTGTATCAAAACAGCAGGTATTGTTTTTATATTCATCTTGGAAATACACAAATGTTCTTCCTAAAGAGGGTTTTAAAAGTTCCTCATGACTAGCACACTTCGATGGCAATCTGAGGGTTAACCAGTACTTCCACTAACTAATGCTGTTTGATGGCGTCACCTGTAGCTTAAACATGGGCACAAACGAGGATCATAGTAACAGAATTGTCTAGTCAAATATCCTGGATTTTCCCATCTTCAGTGATCTAAGCATGTCTTTCATCCAAGCAAAAACGAGACATTGTAATGATTAGTGTAAATGTTGGCTGTCATTGCTAATCAGATTTGAGCGTTGAAGAGAAACTGCAGGGGAGAGATCCAGCCTAGCTTGTGGTGCTAAGCTACGAATCACGTCCACTTAACTCGAATGGCAGAAGGCAAAGAAATGTACACAAGTAGTTTTAATTGTTACTTTTGTCTGATATTTTGGATGTAGACCCAAGAATAAAAAAAGTTAACAGTTTTTAACAGTTTTTCTGGTCTGATTAACCAATCTAATTTTTTCTGCCCTTTCAATTTTCTTTTGACAGCAGTAATGGAGAAAAATGACTGTACTCCCCCCCCCCAGAGTATTATAAAAAACACAGCTGAAAAGGAGGGGTAAGATGTTTGGTTACATAGATTTTATTGGACAGAACGGTCACCAGGGCTACACACATGAAGCAGACAGTGGCGAAGCAAACACCAGGGGGAGACATCACCTCACTGCAAACCCTGCAGACTGATCTTTAAATCCAAAAATAGTGTGAAAGTTAATCTTAGTGCTTATAAAATGTTTGTGGGAATGAGTCAGAATAAGCCAATCAGGATGAAGGTCTAACCTGCCTGGCATAACTCTGAAAGCGGAGGGAAAAGGAACACAGGTAAAGGATCAGTAACGTCCAAGTACAAAACCAACTTGCTCAGCGTCATTTCTTTCTGAACGACAGTCGGCTGGGAATGATTTACCTTCTAGTGACGAGCATGTAGCATCAAATACCGATTCATTGAAAAGGTCAACTCTACCAGGATATTTATATATAGAAACTATCAGGACTTATTTTAAATCACAATAGTGACGAACCCCCTTCCCAGGGTTAACTGACGTGGGATTTCTATATCGGAGAAAAGAAGAACGATAACACTGGATACACAAAGCTCCCGCCCTCTCCCCCTGAGACCCGGCATCACTTGTCTTTTTCATTCGGACACCAGATGGTTTACATTTTTTACTCATCACTACTAGATATATACGATACAATGGTTCACATTTTGCATATATCTGAATTACACCATATTTACTTGTTTTTCTTTTAAACGATGTAAATTCAATCTCCGACACCTAGTTAAGAAGGGATGATGGGGAAGGAGAAAAGTGATAAGGACAGAGGGAGGAACAAAGACGGAGGAGGAGGAAAGAAGAATAAAATGACAGGAAAGATGGGAGGGAAGTGGTCAGTTTGCTGCCTGGCGGGGCTGAACTTCAGCAGCGGGTTTCGTAGATGCCGGAGCGGCCGATGTACCGCACCCATTTGATGACGTCGTGGTCACTGTAATTGAGCTTGGACTCAAACACCTTCAAGTAGCGCACCTTCAGGCCAGAGGGTGCGAAAGGAACCTGGAGAGGAGAGGGAAGTTGGAACATGTTAGGACAGGCGGGCTGCTCTGTTTACCCACCACCGAAGCTCTGAGTTTGTTTAACACTAAACGGCTTTTAAGTTTCTTAGCAAATACTGGGATCTGATTTAACCCAGAGTCCATTTGTTTGGCTGCCAACACCACATTACAGTCTCAGCCACCAGGAGAAGCTGGGAAATATCTAACTTATTATTATCTATGTCTGTGACTGTTCACAGAATAAATATAGTTTTAGAAACATCAGCTGGAAGAGAAAAGTTCACTTTGAATCCGACTGAAATTAGGAAGCTCTTAAGCTGTGACAGCTTAAAGGAGGACAGACTGGACTGTGCTGCGCTTACCTCAAAGTTCATAGAGATGGGAGGCCTGGCCCATTTCTTCTTATCGTTGGTAGGCAGCAGCTCAATCTCAGCACTGATCTGAGACTCCTTCATCCCAGCCATCCGCTTGATCCTGCAAATGCAAACTTGTAGCTTCACAAAGGAAACATTCCCACACAGGAATACTTGAGAGGTTAAACATCGAGTTCAGATTGTTAATTAAATTTAATCTAAGCTCCAACTCACTTCCAGACTATGGCGTTCTCACTGGCCTTGTATTTGGCTTTTCCCTTCATGCAAATCACCTGCACACCGCTAGTGTTGAGGGGTGTTGGAATTCGCACCTGAGGAGAGAATTAGCCCAGATATTTACCAGTGAAGTCAAAACTTAAAGAATTTCATCAAAAATGTAAAAATGTGTTTGCTGACCTCAATTTTCTGAGCCAGCAGCGAAGGTTTGAAGTTGGACTTGATGACCACTTTAACCTCCAGTTTGGTGCGACCCACCTCCCTGACCAGAGGAATAACTCGGAACGGCAGGATGATGTCCTTAGTGGTGCGATATCTGAAAAATACATACATTTAAAAAGTAAATTAATAAAAATAAATGGGGGGGGGGGGGGGAATTATCAATCCACCAAAATTTTGAATGAGTGGAAAAATAAAAAAATAAATAAAAACCCAGCAGGATCTATCAGAGCAGACATTCATGGATGCTTTAGGCTCTAATAATCTACTACCATTACTGACCTCATGAGCTCATACTCTCCATCAGGAGGGATGAAGCTGATGCTGCGCTCAGAATCAAACTTACTGAGACGCACACACTGGTGGAAAGTGCAGTCATCAATGGCTATGGACTGCTTCCCACTGAAGAGGACAGAAGATGCATCAGACACACCAACTAACTTGTTACTAGTCTGGATTTTAACTATCCTTTTCCAATCTACAGATAAAATCTACTCTCTGGATATCCACCAGTATACTTAAGTACAAAGACATGGCTGCTAGAAGACAACATTTGAACCTGGATTAAATTATTACTACAAAACTACAGTAAATGATGATGGGTAAAGAGTGAACTAGGACGGTTAGGGATGATGAAACAGTTACTGGGCAGAACACAGGAGGAGAATGAAGCGGTGGAGGGAGAGGAACCTTGTTGCTATCGTACCTTCCTCCCCCTAAATCACTGTGGTACAGCACAAAGTAAAGAAAGGATAAAAGACAGAGAGCCATCCAAAAGGAGAGCAAACAAAAGGACAAAAGAATTTCTTAGTCGGAGCTCAAGGACAGAACTATTTAGACAAGAAAAGCAAAGTCATAATTTATGTCCCTCCTTATGAAAGCACGTTTGACCAAAGCGCCTGCCTCCTCACTCACGCATCACTCACCTTTTCCCTGCATCGTCGGACGCTCCTCCCTTGCCCTGCTTGTCGATGACGATCTTGTCGTTCATGCCGAATTTGCACTCCGGCATTCCGCTCAGGTAGCTCTTCATCACAACACGGCCCGACACGTGGGCGCTCAGGACCTGGCCTGGATGGAAGGAGTGAGAGGATCAACATCTGGACACCGCTGGGACAGGTTCCACCATATTTAGACAGCGTTTCTGCACAATAGGACTTTTTAATTCAGGTCTAAAACTGTGGAAATACTAAAATTATTCTACAGTACCATCTCTGTTTAAAGCTGCAGAAGTAAACACGATCAAAAAGTCTTCAACTAGTTTTAGTCGACCTTCATGGCAAAACTTGATAGCAAGTCATTTAGACGTCTCTGAATGTCAACATTTCCTCGGATCTTTTTATGTTAGCAGTCAGGGACGTCTTTAGAGGACATAAACAGACCTTGAGGTGACATGAGCAGATTAACACTTTCCAGTACATCCAGGAAGAGCTCATTGCGGCGATACTTGATGCCCTCACGACGCCAGCCGATCTGGCCCGTCACCTGGCTGGTGATCTGAGACTGCTCCTCTTTTGTCTGAGAAACAGGAGCAGAAACTGGATCAGGAACAAAGAGCAAAACTTCCACACAAGGATGATGATGATCAGAGGATGACAGAGAGTGGAAACACATGAAAACACGACTTTTTACAAAACTTTCAACATTACCTGGTGCTGAATGGTCCAAAAACCGCAGACGAGGGAAACAATGACACACACACACACACACACACACACAAACAAACACACATTTAATATTCATACAAATTAACCACATGTAAAGTTTACTAGAATCAGATACAAAAATAAACATTTCCACCACCAGATTGTCTTTAAACTATTCATCGCTTCAGGTTAGAGTGAATTTAGTTCATCTGAACACCACTTTTCTAGGTTATCTTCTACAAAAACATCAAACTGAAAGCTCTACATCAGTCGGGGGCAAACACTGTACTTACTTGTCCCTTAATGCCTTGCTGGGTGATGAAGGTCTTCAGGGCTCCGGTCTCTGAGTTCTGGGGGTAGCCAAAGTCCAGGATCTCTGAATAAACAAACACCAGTAGATAGCGGTTAGCGATAAAAGACTAGTGTAGAGAAAACTAGAACATGAAGTACACGGAGTAGCCGGTGCTGACTGACTAACAGAACATTAGGCTTTTTTTCTACACCCAGACATGTGTAAGTCCAGCAGTCCTACAAAATGTTTATTATATGACTAATAGACTCCAGGATCGTCTCCTACCATCCAGCAGCTCGTAGATGAGCACAAAGTTGTTCTTGATGTTCTCCTCGCTGATTTTGCCAAAGTAGGCAGTCATGACGTCACACATCTTGTAAAGGAACTCAAACACCATGGCAGCGTTGACATTCTGCTTGGTCACAGCTGCCAACCATATGTTTGAGCGCTTGACATGGAAGAAGCTGGTGCGGGCGATGTTGGTCACCGGCGACCGGACCTGCTGCCGGGCGTGAATCACGTTCACGCGGAACGCGTCCACGGCATTCCGCCTGCAACGACGAGCAGGGGTGAGACAGAAAGAAACATTTAGGTTGGACTTTAAAGCCAATCATATGCTTGTCAACATTAGAGCGGATTATTTTACGATCTCTGAAATAAAAAAAGGCTGCAGAGCGGGGCTAATATAAAGTTTAACATTAAAAAGGAAATAACTCCCCCGCTCCTCACTAACATGCCCTTGTTTTTATTTCTCAAGGAGGCAAATATCAAAATCCAAGCAGCAAAAGCGGGACGTTCTGGGCTGGTGCATTTAGAGTGTTTGGTGTAAACTGTGATAGTCTTCACAGAGAGAGAAAATAAAAACTTATCATTCCCTAGATTTGGAGGAGTCATAGGAAAGAAAACATGTTTATATCATGTACTTTAATCACAAACTCTCCAAATGTCATCTTTATTTAGATTTGGAAAAAACTATTTTGTAGCAAAAATTGGGGCTCAGTGCAAGGATGGCTCTGACGAGGGTCTGAGATAAACCAACAAATGCACCACAGATTAAAACTGTTGATCGATGACCTGATTACCTCCTGTGTATGAAAACGTTTTCAAAAGGCCACCTTTACAAGTAAAACCTCAAACTATACCAAAGATTTCCGAGAGAAAATGGAATTATCAGATCCCATGCTCAGACTCCATGCTGGGATACCAGAACAGCTGATTTAGCAACAATATTTCCTGCTGACATTAACTGAAAATAAATTCTTAGATCTGAGTTAATCTGCTGCATTTCAGTACAAAGCCATTTATTTACTGCTGTAAGGACTCATGCTTACAGGAACTGCTGGGTATTTGACCAAGGCATGCGGTTTAAGGTTCATGGGGTGACTGATCTGAGGCCATGAGAAAGGGGGAGAGGGGGTCATGCTTTAAACGCTGCAGCAGCTCTTACCTATTCCTACATGGGCCAAGATGAAACAGATGGGAGAGGTGATAGAGATAGGAGAAAAGGGATGAGGTAAACAGAAAGGAGAGACAAAAATGTACAATTGACATTTTTGTGCATTATGTAGACAGAGTGAGTAACGTGGTGTTTATTATTAGGGTGCTATTTTCACAATTAGGTACAGGAGGGAAAGGGCAAACAGCTTCAGACTGATAAAAACATGCTAGTTAATTTACACACAATTACAGAGGCATGAGGAATTTAATGCAGCGGTCAAGGAGCAAACCTAAAACATCTGGTTTGTGTTACACTGCTGCTGCAGCCAGGGGGACGAATACCTACGAAAACTACTGAAGCAACATCAATAAGCTATGAAATTCATGGATTCACACAACTATGCTTTTTCCAGCATAATGCAATGAAAATAAAATGAGCGGGTGTTTTAATTTTCTTTTCTTTTTTGGGTTCAGTGGAATTTTGTACAACACACAGTGGTGAAAGCACACACACGAGCAGATGTTTATTCTGGGAAAGCAAGGTGGAAATTCTACTTAGATCATATCCATAACACGTTGCACAAGAGCAGTGCAGACCTTACATTTGCCCTAACACAGCAATGCCTTTTTGTAAAATGAATGAAATTAAAAAAAAGTGAGTGGCTACATTTTTCCATCTATTGCTGCTCAGCACTGGTTGTGATGACTCAGCTCCGTTTTTAAACCACATTTCAGAATAAGTATCCAGCATGGGTTTCATTACATGTTTTAACCTTTCATAATAAAATTTTTAATGCAGGAGTTCAAGTCTTTCCTTTGAGGACCCCATAGCCCATGTCCAAGACAAGCCAGGACCCCAACCCCAACATGCATTACACATTAATGTGATCATTTACAAACTTTTATATGGAGTTCTGATTATACTGTAGGGTGTGTTACCATGATTTTCTAAATGTAATTTTTTTTTTTTTACAAATAAAATCTTGCCAACCTCAGCTAAGAAAATGCCCAGTAATCTTATTGGGACACCTTGGGGGCCCAGACCCCCAATTTGGGAACCCCTGCTCTAATGAACTCAGACATTTAAAAGAGCAAAGGTGAACAAATTAATTAAATTTACCACAGATGCAGCAATAAGATATTCTGCTCACAGACACGCCTCTTTTCGTTTAGTGTAAATGATTACAGCAGAAATAATTATTTATATATTTTGCTAACAAAGTAAAATATTAACCATAGCATTGTATAAAATAATGCATTCAATATTAATCATCAATACAGAAAGGTCTATTTTGCATTAAACAGTTTGACTTACAAGAGTGAGAAAATCACAAGTGTAGTCAAGTGTATTTGCAAACACAAATGTATTGAGGCAAAAAAAAAAAAAAGAAGAAAAGGAACACATTTTAGCAAATAAATTACTTGGTCAGAAGAAGAAAATGATAATTCAAATACTATCCCACCATGAGGAAACTGGCAGTGAAGCCAATTTGAATTTGAGCATTCCACACAGCTGCGTCTAATCTTTTAATTTGAAGGTGTGGTTTATGATAAGCACAAGGGAAGCAAATCATTGCCTCAGACAATAAAATTGTGTTGTTTCTTTGCAGAAACATGCCAAACACTAATTTAGCTAAACAGAAACCCATAATAATCCTCTCATCCAGAATCAAACCTAAACAGTCCACCCACAAGATTATCATCGCACATAATGTCTGAGAAACATACCCTATGTCATCTCGGTAGACGCGGGAGATGAGAACCTCTCCCTTGTGGTTGTAGATGAACAATCCTCCAATCATTGTGAATGCTTCTCAATCCCAACTTGCCATGATGAAACCAAACCCCTCCTGAGGATAAAAAAAAAGATTGAAATTTGGGAAGGAAAAGGGGAGATAGGAAAGTAAAAGCAGTGTAAAGTAAAAGTCACCCACAGTACAGAGAGGCACTTGTCCCTCGCATCCGTTTTCCTGTTTCTCTCACTCACACACTCTCTTGCAGCTGCACTACACCATTAGTGACTTTATTAAATCACTCATTTGCATAGCTGCACCAGCTTTTTAGGCAGCTTCACCTCTCTCTTTCTCACACACACACACACACACACACACACACACACACACACACACACACACACACACACACACACACTTCCAAATAAGATTAACAGATTAGCAGCAGCCACCGGTTTGGGGTAGGATGCTACCAGATAAAGATATAAATCTGAGATCATCATAGTCCGCTAAACCCTACCTAGACCTGGTAGGACTAACATCCGAAATGTACCATTTTTATCCCCGTGGGGATGTAAGTTTTTTTTAATTAAGTGTATTTTACTAATAAAACTGCCAGTTTAAAAAATGCTGCTTCTAGAAAATTTAGGATGGAAAAAGGACATCCATGGCATTCCTAGAAGGCATAACTGAAACACTTTTATAGAGAGTGTTGAGAATTTTCTTAAACAAATTACTACTAGCAGTCGTGACCGATTAAACCCTGCACCAAACCTGAATCGTACATTTATCGGTTTAGTCAAGATGTCTGCTCACTCGGGCCATTTACCAATGTTCATACATTTTATATATTTTTCTACCATCGATGTATAATCTTTTCCCTGTATGGTTTGTTTAAAACGTTATTTAAATGTATTAGCTCGGTTCAAAATTTGACCTTCAGTATGATCAAAGTGATGGAGAATACCCTGAAGACAGCGATGGCTAGCTAATTTAGCAGGCTAGCTGCCGACGATCCTCAGCGAGCCGAGCGGATTTTTAACGGGCTTCCGGTGGGTAGAAAAACTGAGGTTATCGCGTGTGTTACAGCAAGTTACAGTGACTTACGTGTAAACGATATGAATTACATAACAAACCAACTAAAACAGCATCAAAATGTTATGTGATGGCACGTTTTAAGCTTTGAAGGAATCTTAAAGCATGCTTTCCGTTATCATCAAGCTAACCGCGGCTAGCTTGACGTTAACTAGCCGCGGTTAGCTGAGGAGTTGCTAATGTTAGCGTCGTCAACGAAAGAGAGCGCTCACCTGTTTTCTCTGGCGGTTTACAGATCACAGTAAATCGTTTTTACTGCAAAAATACATGACTGAATCTCCGTTTCGTTAACTTACTCTTGTTCTTTCACGAACACCACCACTCTTTGGCTTCCAGGCTAGCCTTTGGGTGTATTTTATGTCCAACAGAATCCCTGCTCACAGCCGCAAATTCCGCTTCTTCCTTCCCCCGGTCCGCTGATGCCTGTCAGCTGACCCGCCGTCTTTACGAACGACTGTTCCGTTGTGACAGGAAAAGGCGTGGCTGGTGCGATGTGTAAACCGCACCCAGGCCTTGAAATGATAAGCCACGCAGGCTAATATTCGTTAATTGTCTGGTATTTTACAATTATATAGGTCAGCCTCCTTTACAAAAAATATATCAGAACATGTCAAAATATATTGACAAAATATGAGGTACGGACGCTGTCAGAATAAAAAAAAACGTAGTCAGGTTAAACTGTGCGCATATTGTTAAATAGATGTGCCTAACTAGAAACATAATTTCATCCCCCACTTGTGATTAAATGGGGCAAATGCTGTAAACGACTCTAGAGCGCCCCCCGTTGGTTACTCGTGTAAGGCAGAAAATCTACTGCAAACATGAGCTACAAAAATCGTGATTAACGATTCTTACAAATAGATTGTATGAAACATTATACAAATTCTGCTAAATACATAAACATAAATTCAGTTTGTCACATCTCCGAGGTGAAATGCCCAAACAAAGGCTCCAAACTGGGCCAGTGGCAGCGAAGGGTAAGGCGAACACTTTTGCAATGCCATGGAGCATCTTCGAAAGTCTTCTGCCAGAGAAAGCAATGCTGATGGATATCTTCAGAGGTCTTCATTGCAGCAGACTGGAGTGTCCACAGACACAGGACAAAGAAACTCTTGAATGATATTTGGCGTGGAGCACATCAAATTTTTTTGAGAATGTTCTCTAATCCATAGTTTGTGATTACCAACAGTCCTCAAAAGGTTTCCAATTGGGGTCATGGTCACCCCTGGAAACTTGGGTCACAAAAAAATAAAACATCTGTGTGTTCAGCAGAAGTTCATAAAATTAAAACATTTTATTTTAAAAAGATTTTATGAGTACATACACTGAATACATAGTCTGAATAATTGATACCAAAATGAAAACTGCTGTTAAAATATAATTCAAACTGATTTAGGCAGTGTTGAAGATCAATTTAAATACAGAAAAATCAATTTTGTTGATTTGTTTTATTTTAACCTGATCAGAGTAAACTTCAGATAATTCTCTGTATTTTTTGTAGAACAAACACTCAGGTATTTTCAGTATTTGTGTATTTTAATTAAAAAATGGACATAAGAAATAAAAATGTGTCCAGATATTAGTTTACAAGAGGACGATAATGTTTCCATAACATTTAGCTTTAGAATTTTATTTTTAGGCAAACAAAGTTATGAAAATCTACTGAAGATATCCAACATCCTAAAAATACAAAACAGGCAGAGCAGAACAACTGACCACCAATGCAATTTCTAACAGCAAATTATCACTGCATAAGGCCCTCTGGGGGAGGTGGCCTCATTGGCATGGGGGGCATGGGCATTTGTGGGGGCATTTGGGGGGGACCTGGTGCCCCGGGTGGCAGAGGAGGAACAGACATCCCTCCTGGTGGTGGAGGTGGAAGACCGTCGTTTGATGGGTGGCCACTCATAAGTGAAGCGGGGTGCTTTAAGTTGCCAGGAGGAGCTGGACCACCAGAAATGGCTTTCTCCATTTTAAAGTGGAACTGCAGGAAAAACTGAACGAAAACAAAACATTCATACATTAGAAAATTTTTTAAATTAGTTTTTTAGTAAAAACAAAGCAGAGTCAGTACCTGTTTAGTTTCCCTGTTCCAGTGAGTCCAGAAGCGGTTTTCTGCTTTATCAATTTCCCTGCTGGGGACCTTAAAGGAGCAAACATTTTAATGTTACGGAAATGTGACACATGAGCACAATGACAAAAATTACAGTTTTCATCCACCTTAAAGGAAATAGTTTCATATGGTTCAGCAGCAAACAGCAGGTACTGCCAGCGACGGTCAGGAGGCTCGATACGCTGCTCATAAGCAGACATGAAACGGTGCCTGGGTCCAATTCCTTCAGCAACCTCTGGATAGTCGATCTGATTAATATGGGAAATAAAAACAACTTGTCAGATGTTGTAACATCTGGTTATTATTGCCCTGATAGGAACTATAGGAGTTTGTTTTGTATCTGCAACGCATCTTCAAGTGGTGTCCACAATGGGGTCATACAATGGGAGCAAAACTGTTATATTGGGCTGGAAAATAATTAAAGTGGAGCTAAACATATGATGGCATTTAACTTTGGTTTCACACGAACAATAAAGCATAAAGCCTATTATCAAGTGTCTCAGATTCCCAGAAACACAGCAGGATTTTTCCAGAATTAAAATATATTTTTTATTTTCACCTGAAAAAGTAAAGACTGCTGACCAGTCTCTGGGTCCCTCTGTTTTGTCACTGTGAAAAAAAGAGAAAGACGAGGATCAAAAGTTGTTACAAAAAGCCAAATAATGTTGATCTAATATAGAACCATGCAGCCAGTGTACCTTTGTATCCTGGTCGACCGATTTTGACAAACTTCTTGACCTCAACTTTAACCTTTGCTGGAGCTGGTTGAGCCGGCGCTTCTTTTGCCTCTTTGGCTGCTCTTCGTGCTCTAAAACACCAAATAGAAAAGATTTAACTCAGAAAGAAAAAATTATACAGGAAAATGTTTACTGACAAATATTGAACTAGTAGCAATTAATTGTGTTAGAGAATGTTTTAGGTTGACTTACAAATTGGTCTGATGCTTCTTTCCCTGTGTGTGAGCCAAGTAGCTGCCCTAAAATCAAGTAGAGGGTTTTCTTTAGAAACACAATTCCCAAATATCAAAAATTCTAACATAGCCCAATCCAATCCGTTAAGTGCCTCCTCACCTCATTGTTGTGAAGTGTCAAACAAAGTTTGCATTCATAAGAACCTAAATGATTCTTCATAAAATAGGGGTCCTTGTTGATGTCGATGGTCTCTAGAGCCAGCTGACGTAACCGTTCACGCCTGTCCCGGTTACTCTCAGAGGCAGACGCCACCCCTCCACTTCCAGTCTTCCCTCCAGCTCGATGCTGGAAATCCATTTTTTTGAAGTGATGAACTCAGTCTAAAGACAACATAAACATATAGCATCAAAGGGACAGACCAAACATAATGTATCGTGTATTTCTTCAAATAAACACAAAACAAAAAACAGAAAAAGCCAGTTCAGTTAAAACTGAACCCCTGGTGTTTTATTTTTACCATCCCTATAAAACTGAGAAACATATGCTATTTCAAATGTAGAAAACATTCACAACTATAAGTACTGTACAAAGCAGTATGCACGTAGTAACACTATCATAAATATAAATTCAACAACTTTCATATAATTGCTGATAAAATGGTAACGCTATGTGTTACAGCAGCCAGAATGAATATCTGAGCGGCACAGTTCCTTAAATGTAGTATTAATAGTGAACATTAGTCAGGACTGTATATGTATGTATGCGTGTATGTGTTAAATCTATAACTCAAATCATAAAGACTTTCTTCCCGACACCCCTTTCATCAATTTATCAATTTGTCATGATTCTAGGTTGAAACGTCTTAATTTTTAATAACATAACTAGAAAATCCCTATATTGAACTATCCTTTCGCGCACATTTTACTGTTAGCATTTAGCATCGATGGACGTCGTTCTGACAATGCTAACAGTGCTACCATATATGCAAGGATAGTTTTAAACCTACCAAAATGAACAAACTATCAGAATGAAATTAAATATAGCCTAATCAATGTTTTAGCGTTACTGCTCAGCGAACTGCACAACAAAATACTAGCTAAATATTATAAATAAACTTACGTTCTCCCAAACAAATCTAACGACAAACTGTGATGGACAGAATTGTTTTGCGCATGCGTGTTGGTTCTCAGCTTAAGCAGTTCATAAATAGTTTCAAACATTCATTGCCATCTAGTGGTCAGGAGTAAAACTGACCGACGAACAAACGTTTGCGGATAAAAGCATATAATAAAGACCTAAGAGATTAGTTTATTTAGGAGTAAAGGGCTACATTTAAAATGTGAAAAATAAATTAAAAAAACGATATGAAACATTTGCATTTTTGTTTATTTATTTAATATGTTCTCTTTAATTTTGGATCAATTGTTTGTATTATTTCTTTTGCTATGGTTTTGTTTCCCAACTTTTATTGATTTTGTTGCTTTCACTTTTAGGGTCTGGATTTAAACTAATTGTAGATTTAGACAAGGTGTTGGACCGCATCTCTCGGGGGACCCTGTGGGGGTACTTTGGGAGTATGGGGTACCAGGCCCTCTGATAGGGGCTGTAAGGTCCCTATATGACTGGTGTCAGTGCTTGGTCCGCATTGCCAGCAGTAGGCCGGGTTCGTTTCCGGTGAGAGGTTGACTCTGCCAAGGCTGCCCTTTGTCACCAATTCTATTCATAACTTTTATGGAGAATTTCGAGGCACAGCCAAAGTGTTGAAGGCATTCATTTTGGTGGCCTAAGGATGGGGTCTCTGCTTTTTGCAGATGACATGGTCCTGATGGCTTCATCAGAACGTGATCTCCGTCTCTCACTGGAGCAGTTCACAAACGAATGTGAAGCAGCTGGGATGAGCATCAGCTCCTCTAAATCCGAGACTATGGTCCTGAGTCAGAAAAGGGTAGAATGCCTTCTCTGGGTCCAGGGATGAGATCCTGCCCCAAGTGGAGGAGTTTATACATCTCAGGGTCTTGTTCACGAGTGAGGGAAAGATGGCGAGTGAGATTTACAGGTGGGATGAGATCGTGTCTGCAGTAATGCGGACGTTGTACCGATCTGTCGTAGTGAAGAGAGAGCTGAGCCAGAAGGCGAAGCTCTCGATTTACCGGCCGATCTATGTTCCTACCCTCACCTTTAGTCATGAGCTTTGGGTAGTGACCAAAAGAACGAGATTGCAGATACAAGAAGCCAAAATTAGTTTTCTCTGCAGGGTTTCTGGGCTCTCACTTAGAGATAGGGTGAGAAGTTCAGTCATCCGGAGGGGCTCGGTGTAGAGGAGCCAGTTGAGGTGGCTCAGGCATCTGATTAGGATGCCTCCTAGATGCCTCCATGGTGAGGTTTTCTGAGCATGTCCAACCTGGAGGAGACCTAAAGAAGACCCAGGACATGTTGGAGGGACTATGTCACACGAATGGCAAGGGAACGCCTTGGGATTCCCCTGGAGGAGCTGGCCCAACCTGGGGAGGGCCTCTTAGCTTAGGCTGCTGCCCCCACAAGCTGACTCCATATAAGCAGAAGAAAACAGATGGATGCTTTTGCTTTGTCAATTTTGCTAAACCCATTTTTCACTACACTTAGCTCTCATGGAGCACGAGCTTTGAATTTGATGAGCTAGTATCAGCAGTTTAAACAGGCATAAAACCAACCAGTTCAACATTTGGTGTTATTCCAGTTATTTAATTTAACAAGGAATCTTTTCAATACTCTTTTCTCCCAATCATGGATTTTTAAATCAATGTGCTTCATTTTAAGTCTTGCAATATTATTTTGCGAATCAATTTTTATACTGCAACGTTTTGTCGTGGCATAGTAGTACTTTTCAGTTAAGAAAAAGAAGAACATAACCTGAACAGAGTGATGTTTGATTTTTTTCTAAAATGTAATAATTATTTTCATTTTAAAATACTTCAGGAAATATTTTGCTATATGTGCCACGGTTTAACAAAAGAAAATAGTAAGTCCTGTAAGAAAATAAAGTAATTTATAATTCAATGTTTATAAAACAATAGGAAAAACTAGAAAAATTATTTTGTAGTTGCAGGGCACGGGACAAAAACTACCTCAAGTAATGAGTAAATGTTTATTGTTCAGTCAGAAGCACTCAAACATATATTTAATGTATTTGAGGAACATAAAGTTTTAATATTAATCAGTGAACGTTTATAAAGTTATCTATCCAGACATCATGCAACTCCTCGCTCTTACGAGCCATTTAAGCGTTAGCCCACTAGGTGGCGAAAGCGTATTTCTATTTGGTTTAACAAGCACCGTTAAACTCTCCACTAGAAGAAGAACCGATCAGCGTTTCCTGTTTGTTTAGCAGATGCCGTTCACTTGACTTTACTTCACCCTGGAAATAACCAAACACTCTCCATCACGTTTTCAGGACATCGGATAAAGAATCAGAATAAGTCGACATGATAAACAACGAAACTACTGCATTTATATTATTATTTTAACTCTATTTGAAATGTTTTGGTCGTAGAGACTAGCAAAGGTGTCCCCCCTCCCATTTTACGCGATGCGTTTCAACGAGAGGGAGCTGGTCTCTCTGAGCCGCCAGCCTTCAGAGATGGCCGCTGAAATGGGAATGCGAGGTCCGAAGAAAGGAGACGGTAAGACCTGTTACTTTCTCCGTCACTTTTCACTTCCGCTTGGTGTTATTTTGGGTCATATCGGTGAAACTGATCATCTCTCTCTCTCTCTCTCTCTCTCTCTCTCTCTCTCTCTCTCTCTCTCTCTCTCTCTCTCTCTCTCTCTCTCTCTCTCTCTCTCTCTGTGTGTGTACGTGTACGCGCGTGCGTGTGTGTTTTCAGTTGTCAAGAGGCGGCTGGTGAAACTCGTAGTTAACTTCCTTTTTTACTTCCGGACAGATGAGGAGGAGGTTAGATGAGTTTTTTTTCTCTGTCCCTGATGATGAGCTGTAACATTTTAATGAGTTCAGTGTTTATTTTTCAGCCAATTGGAGCCTTGTTGTTGGAGCAGTGCCGGGTGGAGAAAGAGGACAGTCAGACCTTCTCTATTAGTGAGCCCCAGACTCCCTTTCTGTGTTGATTTCTTACAGGCTGATTGGCGGTGACATTTTGTTAATGTTGTGTTTGTCTCTCTGTAGCATTTCTAGATGAAACTGAGAAAAAATACGTGTTTGAGTGCAACTCCGAGGAGCAATGTAAGGAGTGGATAGACTCTATTATTAAAGCAAGGTAAAACAGACTTTTTAATTTTCCTTTTTGCTGTGATCTGCTGTTTAAAGAGCAAGTCACCCCCTACCAAAGTATTACTCCACTCCCACTTCCTGTTTGGTCAAATGCAACAAATGCTGTTGCCTAGCAGACTGAGAGGGCGGGGCCACTAACAAATCCACACACACACGCACACGCACACACACACAGGCTCACAACGACATTGTGACATCATATGGTACCAGCTAACGTTTTAAGGTACCTCTTAGCCAATAGGGATGGCAGATTTAAATTCAAATGCAGTGCTGAGTTTTTACCTGACAATGGCACAACACTGACAGTTTTAGGCAGAAAATTAAAATTTTAAATAAAGTGCTAAACTATTGACTACACGTGTCTGCAGCACAATTAAACGCACATTTAGTTTATCAGAAAAAATAAGTTGATTTGGGAGTGACTTGCTCTTTAAGATCAGTCCAGACTTATCTGACCTCAAGTGTACAGAGTAAAATACAGTTAGATGTTCACACTGTTGTTTTACACGTATTTTAAGTTAGGATCAACAGTCGTCTGTGAACTTATTATATAATATTGGTTCTTAAACCAAAAAAACTGTTTAATGTATCTTGTCTATACTCTTGCAGTTATGAGTTTATGAGGAGGAATCTTATATTCTTTCGAACTGAAATCCACCGCCTCACTGGGAAGGTGAGTCCAATAACAGTGAGTCTGGCTAAAATCAGACTGCACCTTTAATTATTGGTGTCATGATGTGAAAACATCCATAATTTCAATAACTCCAAAAATGTTTTTTACAGATTTATGCAATGAACTCAAATGTATTTTATTAAATTATGAATGTAAACAGTGGTGGCTGGTCCATAAGGAGTGCCGGCCTTCCTGCGTAATTCTAAAAAGTAAATAAGACTACAATATATATAAATATTCACATATTTACTATTAATGTGTCAGATTTTCTTAATTGTGTGTGCCCACATGCAATTTGAATGATTCATAATTTTCATCAGCTGTCTCTCATTAAACAATGAATTTCCTCCATCAGGCCCACCATTTTCACTCCTCCAGTGCTCCTAAACTGCAACTAGACAGCCAATCATGTTTGGTTGCTAGAGAGAACTGGAGAATTTTGGGCTAATCAGTATCAGCAAATTTAACGCTGTGAATGCTGATAGAGAAAACAACTAGCTAGCATACCAGAAGGTGCGGAATCTCATTCTCACTCCCTGTCACTTCCTCATTCACGCAGATTCATTGTTGGTTTAATTTGAAGCTGAAATCACAGTGGTTGCTGTAACTTGTGTTTATTTCTTCCTGTTTATTTGATTATATTGTTTAAACAGCATCTCTAATTCAATTTTAAATTTTCTAATTCAAAAAAAAAAAAAGTATTTTTGAATTGAATTGAATTTCTATGCCGTATTACTTCCACCTACTGGCCAAACACAGTGTTGCGCTTTGAGGTAGAGCCCTGCACAGGCCTCAAATCTGAGCCCGTGTCCGGCCCGGCCTGAGGGGGTGGAGCCCCAGCCCGACCCGGCCCGAAAAGGTTTTCAGGATTCTCTGGCCCGAGCCCGATTTTTTTTAACCAGCTAAATGAAAGCAACGTGCGTCAATCCTGACCAATGTGTTAAAAGACGTGCAGGATTCGATCAATTTGTTTTTCCCTCGTTTACCATCACGGAGATGACGGCGCACTGGCTCTGGTGGTAATCAAGTTAAATTTGATCTCTTTCCAACAATTTTCACAAGAAAACAGAACAGTCAAAAGCAGGGCTTGAGTTGACCGGATAGTTCCAGAATAGAAAGAATTACCCCGACGCATGCAGACGAACTGACATTTTATTCGTTACACACATCGCAAATGTAGCTAAATCACCCAAGAAAAGATTCCCATCTGAACATCTGAGCTGCTCAGCGCAGCTCGCTGTCAGCGCATATGTGCACAGGGAGCTGAAGTTGTGGAGAGGGGTTTGGAGCGCATCGCAGAACCAGAGCGCATGCGGGAAGGTTCCTCCCACTGAAGCGAGTGTTTTCCAAACCCTGTCGCTCAGAGAGACTTGTCACTTAGAAAATGTTCCCTGATTATGAAACTTTGGCTGAATAGTGCTTGTTCCTGTCTCCAATGTGGCGACACATCCAGGAGGAGAATCCCAGAATCTCTTCAGCTCAGACAGCTTATATTACGCACAAGCGTGACGCGTCAACCCGGTCTCACAGTAAGACTGGGTTGGACCTGTTCAGGTTTACGCAGACAATCTTTACATAGAATTGACTTACAGATATAAAATTAATTCAGTAAAATATAAAGCATTTTATTTAAATATCCATTCATTAATTTACAAGCACAGAGAGCCGCATCAGATGGATGGAAGAGCCGCGGGTTGTGACATGTTTTCTCCAGGACCAGAGAGGACGCAAACTCAATACATCTCTTTTATTGTGAGGTAATAATTTCTCCGAGGTTTGCGGTTGCGGGCGGGAGTAGACATGCACGCTGCAGGTGCGGGCAGGAGTGTAACACACACTTTGCAGTTGCAGGCGGTAATGGTCAGAAATTCAGTGGGAGCGGGCAGGAGCGGGATGACGAAAACAGTCCCACGCAGGGCGTTTGTGTTTCAATTTTTTTTAAATGAATTCGATTAAAAATAAAGGTGCCCGGCCCGTGTCCGAGGTAATTGCACAGTCGTTGGCCCGAAGCCCGGCCGTCGGGCCGTCGGGCCGGGCCGACCCGAGGGCCTAGGACTTCAGTGCAGGACTCTACTTTGAGGTTGACTGTTAATTGACACACTGGACTGGAGGCTCACACACAGGCTTGTTTTTATTTTAGTGTTAGTTATAGTCTACTCTATCTGTACATTTTAAAATTGACTTTCTGTAGCTCTGCTTATTTGGATGAGGGAAATTGTGTGTGTGTTTTTTTTATTGTCGTCATTTTTCAACTTTTCTATTTAATACTTATTATGGACTGAATTTTTTTTTTCATAAATAGAACACCAATAATTTTTTTTCATCAGCTGCCACTGCTAGAAAAAAACTATAATACATGTCATTAAAGGAGGGTAAGTAACTTATGTCCCAAACAGCTTTTTGGCCTAAAGCTCTTAAAACTTCAGAAGTAAGACCCAGACAACTACACATCACTGAGCTGAATTGTTTTCACTGTTTTGATGCTCTATCTGATCATTCTTAGCCTTCCTCTTTTCCTACAGGACCCCTTGGAGCAGTATGGCATTTCCGACGAAACCCGTTTCCAGGTCAGCAATGGTCAACTGCTAAAGCGCAGAGATACTTCCTCCCTGTAGAGCATCTAAAGTTTCAAATATAATTTTTAGTTCACTCAGCCATTCCAATTTTAATTTCATCTCAGTGATAATCACAACAGTAAGGTCCACACTCCAGCTTTTTATATAGGGTAGTAATACGTTTGTTTGAATTTTGCTGATATCACAACAAAGGTTGCTGTGAATGTGCAAAGTTTCGTCTCATTTCCGCTTTCAAGGTCACACGTTAGACCAGAAATACCAATCAGTGCTGTTTTATAGGGGGTTTTAGGGAGCTGAATGTGCTGTTTGCTAGCTACTGTAACATCAGTCTGCTGTTTTATTTGTTTCAGTTGACTAAATGTTATTTTTGTATTTTTTTTCCATTGCTGTACATGCACAGAATGGGTTTTTGAATGTCTTGTAGGTTTTATCCTGAGTTACTGTTGACGTGAGTGTGTTCACTTTTAGACATGAAAAGATATGTGGTAAAATGAACTAAAACTGAGTAAATTCCTCTAGCCTACAATCAGAGTTAATTTTAATTGGATAACTAATTTAATTAATACTGAGATTATTTGAACCATCAGTCCAACGAAATGTAAATTACGTCAAACGTAAATTAATGTTGCCATTTCTGGATGTATCCACCTTTTGCTCATTTTAACATCTTTTTGCACACGTCACTAAGAAGTGTTTTAATTAAAACTGCAGTTATTAACTTGAACCTAAAGTCTAGCTTGTTTTTCACTGTGAATCATATTCTTCTAGCTAAGGTTGACATTAATCAATAAATATTGCATCACTTTACAGCAAATTATTTGACACAAATTTGCTAATAGCCATATTTCCTCACAGGTCTTTGCAGTATGATACAAATTGATGTGTTTTATTTTCTCTTTTTTCATGTATATCAGAAAAAAATAGAAGATATCACTGAATGTGTCTATTTTAAAATATTTTCTTCATGAATGTGTTGAAGTATTTTTTTAAATACACAAATAAAACTGAAAGACAATTTGTCTGTGTTGTGCTTGACCCAGTGGCATGCATTGTGTCTGCAGTGGTACTCACACTGATGAATGTGTGTCCTGGGGGGGCAGACGAGAAACATTCCAGTTTTGCAGAATGATGTATACAAAATTATAGATGTAATAAGCAAACCGAGTTTGATTGATCTGCCACTGCATTACAGCTACATTTTCATAGACCATCATGTTAGAAAATAGAAAAGATCTTGTGGAACAATTTGAAACAAATTTATATGTATCTTTTATCTGTTAGAAGGACAACAGGAGATGTAAATGTTTGACCCAAACATATCTGATTTTGGTGACTTACTTTATCCAGTGTAGACCATTTCCCTGATTTGAAAACATCTGCAGCCATGTATAATAAAGTTTAATTATAAATATTAGTTAATTTCTTTTTACTATTCTTAATTCATTAGTTTATTTTGATTATTTTTAGCAAAGCGAGCCTCTATCTTGCAACATTTTGGCACTTGACGGGATCCGTAGCACGATGTGTTTCCTTGGAAACGGAAAATGTGGGATTCAAAAAATGTGACGTCATGACACTCCCGTGATGCTTTGCGAACATGACTTAAATGCTCGGGGAGACGGAATACAATTCTTTAAAATCGGCATTCATGCATCAAAAAAGCTTAAAAATCGGCATCTGAGTATCGTTTGACACATCCAAACGAATATTTCCGATAGCCTGCAAAGGCGAGCGAAATCTCGGGGAACAGTAGGTGCTATCACGAGAGTATTTAGTTACCAAATAGTGTTGACAAAGCATTAGCCCGACAGCTAGCGTAGTTTACGGTAAATCAGCCAGCTGAGCTATCATTAGCTTAGCTCTGTGTTCCAGGTAATTGAATTGTGTTTTTTGTTGACATCAGAGCTAGGATGACCGATCAGGGACAGTCATTAGTTGTTTTATTTCAAAAGGATCGTACAGAATACATTTTGTTAAATATATTTTTAAGTTTTAGGTCGATCTCTTTAACTGCTGTGTTAGCGGATTACTGATCTCAGCCGCATAAAAAGGACAACTTGTTTCTCTTTTTAATTTCAGTGATATTAACCGCGATTGGGTTTTTCTTTATTAGTGTCAATTGTTTTTCTTTTTCAGTAAAGCGCTGTGTACTTAAGGACTCTCCGTGCCGCATTTTTATTATTCTACATCGTTATGCTAATTTAGTGAATGACAGATGGCTTGCAAAATGAACAAATGTTGCAGATTTTCAGCTACTGTTGTTTGATTTTTGGTAAACCTGTTAGTTATAATTTCATACAGAAAATAACTGTTGCAATCAGTGATCCTAAGCAAATGTAATCTAATAAGAATGCTTTACTTTAGTCTGTGCTGCATTAATCAACATTAGTTGGATTTTCTTGTTTTTTAGGCACCATGGATCAAGACTATGAATGCAGGCTACTTAGACAGATTAATATCCAAAATGAAAATGCCAGCCCCATTGTAAGTAAACAATACACTAATTAGTGCTTTGTTTTAATCGTTGTAGTCAGAAAAGAAAATTCTTCACAAACCAGTGATTCCTGAGGTAAAAGGTTTGTTGCTCAGAAGGCATCTGCTGGTACAGCAGCCGATTCTCTTTTATCTGATGGCACCGGCTGTGGTGGGGTTTTTTGTCATTTATCCTCCAGCATCTCTGCAGAAACCTCATCATTCTTGATGGGTTGGTTTTGTACAAGACTAATGACCTGCTTTAGCTCTTAAGTGACTTCCATACCAGCCTATAATTTTTGCTTCTCCCTGCTCCTCTGATGAATTTTCTTTCCCTCCTTAGTTAGCACAGGAATAAAGGTGAAAGTTGGTTCTGCATTTTTATTAAACTGTTTTGGAAATTTAGGACGATGGACAATAATTGCTATTTTATTCCATTTACTATTAATTCAATTAAACCAAAAATCTGAATGCTTATGTTTATGTATTTAGCAGACGCTTTTGTCCAAAGTGACTTACAAGTAATAATCGGCATGTTGCCCTTGAGGCTAACGACAACAATAACAACAACTTGACATCAATCGTGGAGAGGAGGGAACAAGGAGTGGACATTAGAGAGGGAGGACGGGTGCAGGGAGGGTGCTAGTTAAGAAGATGCTCTCTGAAGAGCAGGGTCATCAGGAGTTTCTTGAAAATTGAAAAGGAAGCCCCAATGAAAGATTGCTGTGTTTCCCCAGTGCAAATATTTACATGAGTGGTTTATTTTTGCTGCTTCAAATCACAGCAAATTCTAGCCAGAAGACATTTAATCCAATTCAGTCAAATATCAATTTGGTAAATCATAGAATTGCTAAGGAAGCTAAAGGGTCATTTCATGCTTTTACATGAATTCCAAGTCCTGTTTCTTAAAATGCTGCACAACACATAAACAGTGGCTGTCTCCCTCAGATAGCACGTTAAAATGTTTATCACAATTATCTAACTGTAATAGTCAATTCTAGAAAGACATGTTTCATGCACGACACCTTTAAGATGGAGAGAGACGCTGTTATGCTCTATGTGATGAAAAAGAAATGAGCCTAACAGACCGGTTATTTGACAGTGTCACAAGAGTTGAGCAAAAACAAGACCTCACCGGCCAAATGACTGGCTCTTGTGAAGGCTGCCTCCTATTGTTAACACCTCAAATGAATGCACCATCTGCCACATAAATTATCCTCCTGTTTTGTTAATAGGATTCCAAATCACTGTCCAAGTCCGATTTCTGTTTGGCCTCCCATCAGAAAATCTTATCTTCTTTCATCCCCTCGTGTAGAAAGCTGTGGGAGCAGTGCGATCTCTAACACCCACCAGCTCCCCCCTGTCCTCCCCCAGCAAGCACGGCGATCGCTTCATCCCCTCCCGGGCGGGAGCCAACTGGAGTGTCAACTTCCATCGCATTAATGTGAGTCAGCTGCAAGACATGGGAGGATTTAACTATCTGTCCTACCAAATGCACAGTGCTGTTCCATAGGACCAGTTAGCAAACGTGATTTAGGGTTTTGTTTGATATATTCAAATTTGTCGGTAAATGCTTTTTAGTATAATATGTGGAGGTTTTGGTTTTATTTATGGAATTCATTTTCTGACCCAGGAAATTGAAAAGTCGCACAATCAAAACCGGAAAACCAAAGATGGCACCACCGACAGCAACAAAGGTAACCCATTACCTTTTGTTCTTGTTGTTCTTCTTCCCATAAATATGATTATTATAACATTTCACTCCAGGCTAGACCACATTCTGTTGCAGGGCATCAAAGTACATCCAATACAATCTTGGTTGTTTTGATATTTGATTTACCGTAAATCCTCTAATACAGGCCCGGGCCTGTATTTGACTCAAGCTCATCAAGCTCCAGGCCTTTATTGGAAGGAGGGCCAGTATTAGAGGCAGGCCTCTATTTCTATTTGAGCAAAATGAACTAATGGTTCGCTGGAGTTTTTGACAATTAAAATTGCGCCCACATTTTCAAAGTTAAACACATTTCTTTTAACGACGGTAGTTCCTGCTTCAGTCCTCTCCCCCCTCCCCCTGTGCAGCGGCCGCAAACTCACTGATGCGCCTGCAGCCTCTCGGAGTTCCTGCTGCTCTAAACATTAAAATAATTATTTCATTTTCTGTTCCTCACTTCTGATTACCTTCAATGGTGTCTGTTTGTTGCAACAGCAGGTACAAAAACTAACTTGTTTTTATTTGACTATTTTTCTGTCCTGCCTGTTTATTATCTTCCTGCATCTCCTCTCAATCCTAAAGAGAAACTGCTACCTGGGTTCATATATATTCACCTTATGAGTTACCTTTGAACTGCAGTTCTAAAAGATCTACCGACCGCAAAAACAGCGGAGCGCTCGCTGTTTGGCGGCCGTATCAGTGATCAGTGCGTCGGAGGAAAAGGTGATGCCCAGCAGCGCCCCGCTCCACAGCATGCAGCGAAACGCATCAGGCGCAAATAAAAGACAGAAAACATTGAAGGAAATGAACCGACATGAACGATCGCGTGTCAGTACCTACGGTCTGGCACAGCACGTTGCTGATCACAGAGAATGCGATCATACGATAATTCAATAGGGAGCGTGGTTTCACAGACGCGGAAGTGATAGCGTCGGTGAAACGCCGGCTGCTCTAGGAAACCCCCGAGCGTTCGAGAGTCAACGAAGTGACACGGAAATGCCGGGCTTTCCAGAAGTAAGTAAGATAACTTACTATGAGCTGATAGTTCGTGGTTTGGATCGGTAGGTTGGAAACTCTGATCATGAATCTGAAGAAACGATGACTGAGTGGTGAGCTGGAAAGGCGACTTCCGTTTATAGCCGCGGTTTGTGACGTAGGTGCGACGTGGAGGGAATCCCCGCGAGGGGCATGCTGGGAGTCCCTACTTCGCGGATTTTCACCTATCGCGGCCAGGTCTGGAACGCATCTACCGCGATAAACGAGGGATTACTGTAGTTCATACAACCCCTACTGCTGCTCTCCAGAGTGTTCTGCAGCATAATCAGCCCGTTCTCTTTGAACTTGATAGTGTAATGACCTGGCTGGGGTTGTAAGCCAGGTGCATTATGGGTATTGTGTTATATGTGTTTCCTATCGTTCTGCTAGTTCCTATGTGCTGATTTGCGTGTTGTGTGAGTGTTATGTAAGCCACAGGGAAGGTGATGTGTGTTCTGTGGAGCGGGTTGAATTAGCATGGTTAACTGACACCATGACTCTGTGTGGTAGGAGCGTGATAGAGGATCGTGTCTGTAGCGTTACAAAGCGTTGTAGAAAAAGCCTAATAAAGGTCTGCGTGAACCTCTACTGCCTCCTGCTGGTTGTTTCCGGGACTATAACCCTGCAGCTGGGACGCTTGTACTTGCTTGTTACCACATTCCATCCGGCCACAATAAGAGACCGGCCATTATTTACCTCCGCTGACTCCGACACCGGCCAAAATTGGAGACCCGGCCTTTAATTGAATGCCGACCTTTATTAGAGGATTTAGAGGATTTACGGTAATTTAGCTTTGATAAAAAGTGTGAGGAGACTTCACAAACTGCCTCCTTTTCTTTTAAAATTTTAAGTAAAATGAAGTTCACTACTTCACTATGTAAGCTGCATTTTTTGTGTGGTAAAACCTTTAAAGCAACACTAAATATGTTTTCCTCGCCTCTCCCTCCCAGTGGTTGAAAATGAAATGAAAATCATCATAAACAACCCTGCAGCAGCCTGCTGTTGTTAGCAATGAGCTTAACACAAGCTAACCGACACTAAAAAGGCCAAATAGTAAAAAAAAATCCACACTTTTGGACAAAAATATTATTACAAGTTCTGTAGCAACAAAGCCAGGTCACTATCAGTCCTCCTCCATTAGCTCCCTCATACTAGTGTAGGCTGTGCCAGTGTTCACTTTGGTTTTAGCTCTTTGCTTCACCTCCAAAAACATTACTCTCTTACTTTTACGTCCAGGTTCTGCCATGATGCTAACAAAAGAAGCTAAATTCTATTTCTTGTGCTATTTATTGACGTTTGGCAAACTGAAAAAGCAAACTGCTAGCCTTTATATTTGCTACCTTCACTGTTAATAGCTATTGCTGTAATGCAGGCAGAGACCTCCCACCCAAACTTCCAAACTGTTAAGTGCAGTTTCTGGTCAGCAGAGGGCTGAGTGATGTCCAATAAAAGCTTGGTGTAGCTTCTGCTTCAAGAACCACTGAAACCAGTTTGAAAGCATTAGCTTAAAGTGTTTAAACTCTTTAGCGTTACACAGCACAGGTTGAAATGAATTTTTTTCCTAACAGATCTAATTTTGTGAAATCCCTGTTTTCACTGATATTTCTGATGAAATGTCGCGATTTCCTTTGTCATTTTTAGTCGTCTTCTTCTTTCGTTTCCAAACCGATGCGATACCGATACTTGGATCTGAATACTCACTGATACCGATTACAGATACCTATACTTCTACCACACAAAAAAATGCAATGATTTGGAATACAGATTTTATTTTCTTCTCTGATTTCAACAGGAAAAGACTGTGAGGTTGATAAAAAGTAAAATATATGAATAGAAATCATCGCAAAACTAAAATATTAGGTGAACAGAAATGACAAGTTACAGTGAAGCCATTTTCAACAACTGCATTGGTATCGGTTCATGGTATCGGTTAACTTTTACCGATACCAGTATCGTATCGGTATCTGCATCCGCATCCCTAATTTCTATGCAATTTTTCTTCACTTATCTTTTTGGTTGTTTACACGGGTTTGTGTGCCTTCCCAAGTCAATTAGACCTTTTATTGTTTACCGAGCATGAGATGATTTATGGAAAGGAGGAGGCAGAGACTAAACATAGCTGAGTGCAGAATTCTCCCTGATCTTTAGAGGTGTGAGAGGGACTGGTGAAATTGCAGAGGGAGATCGGCGTTTGAAGTTAATTATTTTGAGAGCTTGGTTTGATTTCCCCCTTGTCTTCAGTGGACGGTCTGGCTTACTCGGCTCTGCTGAAAAACGAGCTTCTCGGAGCGGGCATTGAGAAAGTACAGGATCCACAGTCTGAAGACCGCCGACTGCAGCCATCTACACCTGCCAAGAGGAGCCTTTTTAGTGTAAAACACACACACACACACACGCACTCGGAAAATTTGACCTGATTGATTCATGAAGGGGTTTTAACCTGATTACTAATAAATTTGTTTGTGTTTTGAAGTATTCTTTAAGTACTAAGAGGTCTCTGCCAGAAGAAGATGGAAACTCAGTTTCTCCGTATTCTTTATCACCCGTCAGCAGTAACAGGTGATCATGACGTTTTTAGTATGAAATAAATATTTGTTTATTTTTCTGCTTTTGTAAAAGTAACGTGACGTTTTTCATAAATTGCAGTCAGAAACTTCTGAGGTCACCAAGAAAGCCTACACGCAAGATTTCTAAAATTCCCTTCAAAGTTCTGGATGCCCCTGAGCTCCAAGACGACTTCTACCTCAACCTGGTGGACTGGTCCTCTCTTAACGTGCTCAGTGTTGGACTGGGTACCTGTGTTTACCTGTGGAGTGCCTGTACCAGCCAGGTGTGTGCAGCTCTTCGAGAAACAACTCAATTTTTCTTGAATCCTGTGCGGATCTGACAAAATCTTGCACATATTTTAAACGTGCGTTTATCTGTAGAACTGTTTTCTCCCTGTCGGCCTCTTAGGTGACTCGTCTCTGTGACCTCTCTGTCGAGGGAGATTCTGTGACATCAGTGGGCTGGTCTGAAAGGGTAGGTTCTCATTTCCTCCATGTTTACCATTTAGAAGTTAGAAATCCTAGAATATAAGGTTGTGGTTCTACAGTTTGGCAATAGGTATCCATCAAAAGTCTGCACAGATCTGTAACTTTATTGAGTTTACTGATTTCAGGGTAACCTAGTAGCAGTAGGCACCCATAAAGGCTACGTCCAGATCTGGGATGCAGCGGCAGGGAAGAAGCTCTCTGTACTGGAGGGACACACTGCCAGAGTAGGTGAGTATCAGAAGAGATTGAGAAGTATTGTTTGCTTTGATTCACGGTCATTGAATCATCCCTCCTTTGGCTTTTCATGCCGTTCTGCCAGGTGCTTTGGCGTGGAACGCAGACCAGTTGTCGTCTGGTAGCCGTGATCGCATAATCCTGCAGCGGGACATCAGAGCTCCGCCCCTCCAGTCAGAGCGCCGTCTCCAGGGGCACAGACAGGAAGTCTGCGGGCTGAAGTGGAGCACAGACCACCAGCTGCTGGCTTCAGGTGGAAACGACAACAAGGTGCGCAGACGAGGACACTTTGAAACCATCACAAAGTAATTTCTTCCTTCCTAATGTTTCGACCCTCTTGCAGCTGCTTGTGTGGAACCACTCAAGTGTCCTGCCGGTGCAGCAGTACACTGAGCACTTGGCTGCTGTGAAAGCCATCGCCTGGTCGCCTCACCAGCATGGCCTGTTGGCCTCCGGAGGTGGCACAGCTGATCGCTGCATCCGGTTTTGGAACACGTTGACTGGCCAGCCCCTGCAGTGCACCGACACCGGCTCTCAGGTCTGCAACCTGGCCTGGTCCAAGCACACGAACGAACTGGTGAGTCACCTTAAATGCGTGAAGGTGCTTGAGTCAATTGGCCTTTTTCAGAACTCACAAAGTAATTATATCACAAATAATTCCTACTTTTCTGCAGGTCAGCACACACGGTTATTCCCAAAATCAGATACTGGTGTGGAAGTATCCATCTTTAACTCAAGTGGCTAAACTCACAGGACATTCCTACAGAGTACTCTACCTGGTCAGTACACACACCTGCAGGTTTAGGGTCCATTTAGAAACAACTATTTTAATGGCAATTTATCCCCAAAAAAGGGAAAAAAATAATAATTTGTTTCTCTAAAAGAACTTTTATTAATTGTATTTGTTAAAATCACACCAGAAAGTAATTTGTTAGATTTCTACCATCTGTTAGAAATAGCGTCTTCTGGTCTCAGCTGGAGGCAAACAAAAACGCCCCCCTTGCCAGTTAGGTGCCAGAATGGTAAAATCTTTCTCACATATAATCCCGATTTCTGTGATCACACCGTTGCGGTTCTGTATACTTTGTGTAATCATGAGTGTCCTGCAGGCCATGTCACCTGATGGAGAGGCCATAGTAACGGGTGCGGGGGATGAAACGCTTCGATTCTGGAACGTTTTTAGTAAAATGAGATCTACTAAGGTATTGATTCACCCGACTTCTCGGTTTTATCGATTTTATTATCCATCTATTCAGTTGTTAGTGACGAGTCTTTGTCTTTTCTCCTGTCAGGAGTCCGTCTCGGTGTTGAACCTCTTCACAAGGATCCGGTAGTCTGCTTCAGGAAAACAACAAAGGGAAGGGGATTTGTCTCTGCATGCATCAGGTTTGAAACGGCCTTCTTTGAAAAGACACATCGATCAACTTCAGAGGCTCGAGTGACTGCTTTCATTTTATTTAGCCAAGTTGTAGCTGATGCTGGGGGAGGGGGAGCCGGAGAGTTGCACAATCAGCTCGGCTCACAGGAATCTGGTTCCCCCTGAATAATGGAACCACTGCCTCTTCTACCAGACCCATGATCCTCATGATGGGGGGAAACCAGGGCCATTTCACTCATTGTTTTTTGTTTACTAATGGACTTTGTGCATACCTGCCAAATATATTGAGTTTGTCCCATTTGATTGTCTATTTATTTCTGTTTTCTCTTTCACTTTTTTTTTTTGTTTAGATTTATTTTCAGGCCTTTTTGGGAAGTACAGAATTTCTGTAGCTACAGTTTTCAGTCTTATCTTTGGGCTAATCTTCTACAAGGTTATCCTTTTTCTAAGTTTTTATGAGAAACAACTAAAGGACATAGACGCTGATATCGGATCACACAAACCCACCGTAACCCATCGCAACGGATTCCTTGGCAAAGAAAAGGCCTTATTTTCATATTTTAAATTTTGCATTTAGTTCATTTTAGTCGAATGTTGTTTATAACTTGTTGAGATAAAAAAAAAACTTTGGGATCATTGTACATAAGTTACAGAAATGATACAAGCATATCGTTTTAACTTGACTTGCATTTGAGTTTTTTTTTTCCTTATTTTGAGAATTAGGAAGAAAAAAATACAAACTGATTTTCTTTGTAGTTTCTTACTACAGCACACTAAAGCGGAGATTAAACAAGAGGGTGTAATGCTGGCGTGTGCGGAACGCCTGTTTTATTCTGCCTAAAATATTCAGATCCAGAACAATTACTAATTAAGAACTTTTGTACTGAATGAATGGTGGAAATACTCATTTAATATCCCTCCCTTGTTTTGTGACCTCTTCTTTGTGTTTCTTTGTAAAATTTCTGATTTAACTTAATGTGCTGTGATAGAAAAAAAATAAATACAAACGCTATTTATTTTGTGAAAGTTTATACTGTCAAGACTGCTTGTTTGTTTGCTTAACTTTTCTGGGAGGACCGAGGGGCAAATTTACAGCAAAACTCTGAAAACTTATTTTAAAGCCACTTCGTAATTATGCTGCCAACATAACACAAAAATGTTGAAATGGAAATTATTTCTGTTCTGTAACTTGATTCAAAATTAAATGACATCCTATAACCAAACATGATCCAGTCTTCTTTTTATGCCTTCACGTCTTGATATTGACAAAATGTACGGGTGGAGTCTCTGGCCCAATCCCAATACTTTGGCAATTCAATTATACGTTCCAGTTTGGGGGTGCGAGAGCGTAGGGGGTCACGATACTCAAGTGAAGTTGACCACGCCCCTTTTGCACCTTCGATCCGTACTTTTTTTTTCCATTGCTGTGTAGGAATTTTGAGAAGGAACCGGAACAATGGCTCAAGTACCTTTTCTGGAAATATGTATTTTCATACGAAAGTTCATTTTAAGGCGATTAATTATATTTATTCATGCTCTGCGTGTTTTACTGCGTGTGGTGCCCTCATGGAGGGGGTCATCGTCTAGCACACTGCTGCTAACCACTTAAACATTCTCCCTCTCCTGATAATAACTTTTTGCTTTCCTTGACGTTGGATGTGCTACTGCTAGTTTATCCGTTTAATTATAGATCCACTAGGATAAATACAATAAAGTTTATCTCTCGCCAAATAGAATATTTACTAAGAAATCACAATGTAACTATAGACACATTACTTTGTCGTGTGTGTGTGTGTGTGTGTGTGTCTGTGTGTCTTTGTCTGCCTGCTCTGTCTTCTCGATCCCCAGTGAGTCGTGGAGGATGGCTGCTTATACTGAGCCAGGATTCTCTGGAGGTTTCTTCCTGTTAAAAGGGAGTTTTCCTCTCCACTGTCGCTTTATGCTTGCTTAGTATGAGGATTGCTGTAAGGTCACTGACACTAGTCAGTGACTTGATGCAATTTGCTGGGTTCCTTATATAGGAAACATTATTTCTGATTGGCTTAATGAACTGACCTGAATTGGAATGTTTATTATGTGAAGTGCCTTGAGACGGCTCTTGTTGTGATTTGGCGCTATATAAATAAAATTGAATTGAATTGAATTTACAATTAGACTTGTTGTGAACAGCAATGAATGCAAAATTTGTCAAGAAATTATTTGAAAGTTGTTAAAGATTTTTTAAAAAGTAGCCCAAATAGCGACCGGCATGCATGGTGGTGGATGATGCAATGCTCACTGTCCCAATTCAGCAATTATTTGCATACTTGTGTACTATGCACTTGAAGCCTTGCTGCGCACTTCCTCCAAGTGCACTTCGTTGAAGACCTTGGGGTGCAGTGCAAGTATTTTGGACAACGAACAATGTGACTGACTCACAGCTACGGATGTCAGTCAATGGGACAGTCCGCCATACATAATCGAAGAAACAAATACATCCTTTTTCTAAAGAAAGGACTACCTCTATCTGATTTTTTATCTGATTATATCGATTTCTAGGTTAACTAATTGCACCTTTAAACAGATTTTTTAGATGTCAAAAGCAGGTCCCTGTCTTCTCAGCAAAGAACTTTCCAGTCTGAACGAGCCCAGAAAGCTAACCTCTATATTTGTAAAAATTAGGAGAAATCCAAATACATCAATTTCTTTTATGCAGTCACAAGATTTGCCATATTTATGGAAATCTATTTGGCTACACAACCGACTAATAACCCCAAGAACAACAAAAATGTTTAAGAGTACTCGAAAAGATTTCAAAAAGTATGTCTCCTGAGGAGCAAAATATAAGAAAAAACAAGGAAAGATACTAGAATTCCACGTAGAAAACTGAATTTACTTTTGTTTCCACTGATGTCTCTGAACACTTTTCACTGTCTTTTGTTTGCCAAAGGTGAACACCAGGGGGAGCTCTTTAGGTGAACAAATCCAGATGCTATGATTCAGAGCTACACTGTTGCCACCACACCCATAACCTCATAACCTTAAAGGTGAGGTGGAGATGTAGGATTCTCAGAAAAAATGTCCTGCCTGTAAAGCTCTCTGCCTTTGCAAAAGGCACAGAGAAGGATAAACATCTGCACACACAGCTGTCAACTCCACAACGTGTCCTTTTGTTTTGTTATCCTGCATTGAGATTAAAACCACTCTTTGTTTGAATGGGTGCTTCTAAAAGCAGCGGAACATCTCACTTTGTTTCCTGGGAGTTTGTAAATATCCATCCTATTCCCAGGCCAGCCCACACAGGCATAGTTTTGACCCCGAGGATGAAACATAATAAATGTTCACAGCCTTAAAATGCTCCCACACCTCTGCAAGTGCCCTGCAGCTTATCCAAATTCACTCCTACCCATTTAAATCACAAATGGATGCTATCAACAGCAGCTGAAGGGTCCAAATACACGCAGAACACTGGGCGAATAATTATTCTCCTTTTGTTACTGTTTTAATTTAAAATGACTGCTGAAAGCTAAATTTGAAAAGAAAAATAAAGAAAAAAATAACAGATAATTAAGCAACTTCTAAAATTTTGGATGTTTTCATATTTTTTCTTTTTTCTTTTTTTTGAAGTGGTATTTATCAGGTACCGTAGGCCTGAGTTACTCAGCTTCTATCAACACCAAAGAGCCCGAGCCTTTTTCCCTTTTGGACTCTATTATAATGTCATCGGAATAACATGCCTGGTCCATTATAGTGATCAGATAATCCACCTGAATGGAGGACTTTCAACAGTCTTCCAGCTCATCAGTGCCTCTCGGTGTACAGATGTTAACATGAAGCCCTGAAAGCAGTGGGGAGAACAGAGGGGGGATCGCTAATATGCATAATCCTGCCTCCTGATGTTTCCATCAAGAGGCACGGAGTGAGATGTGCATTATTGGACTAAAGCCCCACAACACGGTGAACAAGATCTTCCCCCGGGCTCCACCCATGAGCCCATGAGTCTGGCTCTTGTGTTTTCTTGATAATCAGACTCCACTGATATCAAAGGAGCGACGCTTTTGTGATAGCTATTAGCTGCAGCATCCGGATTTCTCTTTGGTCATTTTGAAGGAACAGAACACAGAGAGGGTCTTGTTTACAAACAGAGGAGTAACATAGCCTGGAAGGACCACCTGAGTGACAGGAGAAAGGTGGAGCGCTTTTCCACAGTCTCTGAAGAGCGGTGGAAGTGAAAGTTAGAGGAGATTTGATTCAACGGTGTGGTTTTCTTGTTTATTCAATACATTTGCAGTGTTCTCCAGTGCCATGAGTCATTAAAAAAACTATGATGCTCTTGTTCTGAGATGCAGAAGTTTGCTGGTGCAGAGATGTTCTGAAAACAGTAGGATTACTCATTATTATTAATAATATGTACACACCTCACTTCTGATTGGCAGAATGCATTCAGCCAAGTTACTATTAATATTACCAAGACACTGTCCGCTCTCTCTCCTCGCTGCAAACATTTTTTAAAATGTGGACGGGCGTGAGCAAAGATGGGCGAGGCCATGAATGCAAATTCACAGTGTGACATAGATATGTGATGATTTTCAAATCCTAGCCTTTCACAGTCTGTTTTTTATTAGAAGCTAATGCAGGAGATAGGTGTAGGAGACTGTTTTCATGTTCAGCCTGCATGGAAAACTCAGAGTGACTGATTATAATCAGAAATATATAAAAAAAAACATTTTTTTTCTGTGAACTAAACCTTTAAAGAGCTCAGCTCCAATCAGGAAGCATCCTTCTGGTGTATTAACAAGTTCAGCCCTGCTGAAATAGTCACACGCTCATTTACAGAGGTGTGACCAAGTCACTGCTTTGCAAGTCACAAGTAAGTCACAAGTCTTTCCAGTCAAGTCTCGAGTCAAGTCCAAGTCAAAGACAATCAAGTCCAAGTTGAGTCCAAAGTCAATGATGTGTAGCAGAACAAGATCAACCCCAGATTTTTGTCCACGTCGTGCCACTTTTCTGCTAAAATATCAAATATGCTCATGTCATCATCAACTCAACAGATGCAAGTCGATTCAAGTCGCAAGTCATTGGCGTTCAAGTCCGAGTTAAGTCGTAAGTCTTTATAGATTTTATCAAGTCAAGTCAAAAGTCATTAAATAATTACTTGAGTCTGACTCGAGTCCAAGTCATGTGACTCAAGTCTACACCTCTGCTCATTTGTTTGAAAAGATAATTGTTTTGGGAATTAAAGATGAATCAATTTCAGATTCACAGATCAAAGTCATGTAAACACAGCGGGTTATGTGGCAACGTGACATTTTGGATTTTCCAAGCTTCCATCTTTGGTGTGTTTACACCAGCAAATGTAGAACCAAAGCAAAAATAAAGAAATAAAAAATAATACCACCCTAACCCTTCTTTTATATGATTGTATACATTTATGGTGAATGTTATTTTATTTATCTCTTCATTCTGAACCCGTAGGCACCACAGAACGGTTCAAATGGGGCTTTCGTGTGTCTGATAGATGGGTCTCCACACTCTGAGACTTGATAGTCATGTAATCTGGAGCTTTAAGGGACACATTCAAGGTTATTTAACAAGTCATGTGAGTAATTGTTTTTGTAAGGACAAACTAAATCTATAATAACAACAATGTTAATTTTGAGAAATTTTCTTTTCATTTGGTGTTTTTAGTTTTTTAATTTTGTCACCTTTTCCTTGTGTCCCTCGTCTGTTTTTTTTTTTCACACTACACAAAGATGATCCAAGTTTTCAGCCAGGGGTTTTGTTTAGAATCCTCTGAGGAGATACTCCAGATTTTAAAGTGCAAAAAATGGCTTTCAGCACAGTGAAGGAAATAAAAGCGCACTTTCTTTTGCTTTGTTTTTTATTCTTTTTTCCTAACGATGGCTGAAATTTTCCCTCCAGCCTTGTTAGGATGACGAGTGGCAGGTAAAGTCAAAAGGTGAAACCGGTTATCCTTTTGTTGTTTTAGTGGCTCAGTTTTTGGTAATTACTGAGACAAACCCAACAATCTTCAAGTCAAATTCATTTTAGGGTAAAATTCTAGACTTATAAAACTCTGAATGGCATATATTGAGACAAAATGAACTGAAAGGGTTAAATAAATGAAACTATTTGGACTTTGTACACATTTTACATGCAAGCTTCAGCTTGGAAAGATTAACTCTGACCAGACAGACAAGCTAACTGCTAGTCAAAGCTATTCTAAGGGTACTAAAACAGCCCCAACAACACCAAACATCTCAGTTTATACAAATGATATAACATTTATGTTACCAGTAATTAGTTATTCAGGAATCAAGCCATTTCTGCTGCAAATAATCCTAAGGTTATGTACAAGTAAATTGTGCTAAGTGATATTTGTTGAGATGTCATTAAAAAAAGATGTTTGCTTGAAATACTACGAAATCTTTGAGATTACGGTTGTTTTAGATTTAGATTTTTACCTGATGCCCAGTCATAACCTATTTTTCCAAACTGGAATTGCTCAAAGAGTTCCAGAAAATTAGTCATATCCTTTATTTGAGAGAGAGAGAAAGAAACAGCTTTTAAAGCATGCTATGCATTCTTGATTTGTTTCATGAGTGAGAGTAGTTATTTTAATTGTTTTATTTGAGCCAAAGGCAACATTTTTATTATCTGCCATTTTGTAAATTGAATAGTATAGTCATGTTGTTCGCCTGACCTGAGCAGATGATGTTGCTGTGTGGAATATTTCATACTTTTAATTATTTACGTTAAAAACCAATGATATGTCTAATCTGGATTCTGGATCTCATTATTCAAATTTATATATATGTGTGTGTGTGTGTGTGTGTGTGTGTGTGTGTGTGTGTGTGTGTGAGTGTGTAATGCATATTAATGTAGATTTAGGGGCATTCTAATAATTTAATAATTCTAATCTGCTACGTTGACATATATTCTAAGCCTCCACATGTTTTATTCATGTTTTTTAGAACCTTCATCTGATATAATTTTGCTGCTGGTTCGGGCCGCACCCTCAGCGTGGTCGAGAGAGAGAGAGAGAGAGAGAGAGAGAGAGAGAGAGAGAGAGAGAGAGAGAGAGAGAGAGAGAGAGAGAGAGAGAGAGAGAGAGAGAGAGAGAGAGAGAGAGAGAGAGAGAGAGAGAGAAATCACGTCAAGTCACGTCACTCCTCGCTAACCCACCTCCTTGTCTCTTCCAGGCAGCATATAAACACTGCGATCCATCTTCCTCCAGCCTACCCGGTAACATCACGGTGACCATTAGCGGAGCTGAGATGCGGAGGGCGCACAGACGGTAGCTGAGGGGGGACAGGTGAAGCCTTACTCACCCAGAGCCAGAACACGCTGCATGTCGGCTTCATTTCCTGTTGCTCCCGTCGACAAAACAGTAAGTACATCACTTACACCGGTCATCCTACTTCATCTGTCATGTCGTCTCTACCTTTTTTTTTTCTTGCAGGTTGACGTTGTTTTTTATTCTGACCCTTCATTTCTGCCGACCAAGAAGCTGTATATGTATATAAAATAAAAAATATAAATATAAATAAAATAAAATAAAAAATCCTGAGCGTGCCTGAAGGGAAATTAAAAAAAAAACATGTCAGCCCTTTCCTCCTCTTCCTGCCTCGCCTGGAGGAAGAACAACCGTGTTTATCGTGTCGTCATGAAGCTGTGATTTGGTAAAATAAAACCCTCAGATCTAATAAACATCTGATAACCGGGATTGTGGCTAATTAAACATCAAATATCAGAGGTCTTCCGGTTCTATAACCTCTTGAGAGAAAACTTTGGTGCAGCAACAGGTGGCATGTGTGTGTGTGTGTTTTCTTCCTGGGCCGGAACCGAAGCGAGGAGCTGAGGACGAGACGGACGTGGAAAAACAAAGTAGGGCGTCATTCAGCACCGAGACGCTGGACAGCTCCCACGTCTCGGACAAATCGTTTCCGTTTAACTGCGATCTGGGGGGAATAAATGTTTATTCAAGACTTATTTCGTGTTTCTGACCTGATTTTTAGCGCTGCCTCGGGTAAACATATTTACACACGCATTGATTATTAACAGCTCTATGTCCGCGAGTCGCTCCAGCAGCTGGTCGTGAATTACATAGATGACATCTGAGCAGCAGATGTTTTCATTGTCAGACTCCCGGAGCCGCAGCAAAGATGGTTCCCTAATTTACTTTAAATTGACACCATATTAAAACGAGTTTATGGATCATTATTGATTATCTCTTCTAGGGTTTCTGGTCAGGATGAATAGAGTCTCCCGGTGCTTCTCTTTTCTCCAGTTTGCACTCAAGGACCTCCCTCCTTTACCCTATTGCCTCACTTCCTTCCTCTCACTAAACTGTTCCCATCTTCCCATTCCTCCCATCCCCCCTCTTCCACTCACTCCCAGTCTTGTTGCATAGCTACCGGCTCAAACACACACTGGGGGTGATCAAATGGATTCTGGGGATTTTTCTCCCTTTCTTGAATCAAATTTCAGGTGTTTTTATTGACATTTTTTACATTTTCAATGTTGCTGTTTATAAGCCCATCACACTGTAAGTGCTCTCTTATTTTCTCTCCCTCTCTCCCCCTCTATGTCCACCCCCAGCAGCCCCACCAACCCTCCTGTCTCCCTCTTTTGAGAGGAGCTGAAAGGTTGGCATTAAAACAACAAAGGAAGCATGGAATGTCAACAGGCTTCAGAGAGAAATGGGTTGAGGAAAACACGGAGAAAGGGGATTGGATGTACTGTTTCCGTCCCTGACCAAAGTTCATGACCTGCTAACACACTGAAGCAGGAGTCCTGTAACACTAGAAACACACAATAGAAACACACGTCTGCAGCAATCCTGCTTCAATTCACGTTGTCACTGCTCGGTGCATCACGTCGAGCACCAGATCATTTTAAAGTGACGATTTTATTTCACAATAACACTTCTTTTTGTCTTTTCACACAGATTAAAGGAAAAGAAGATGTGGATGGAGATTAAAACTATGTCATGGTTGTGCTGAGTGGAAGACTAGTGATTTTGTTGTGCAGCTGATCAAAGAACAACAAGTCCCAGTCTACCTCTTAGCACGAGCAGCGCCCATCGGTATAGTCGCTACCTTTGACCCGTCCGCCCCAGCGACGTTGACGTTAATGCCAGGATTTCTTGTTAATCCAGCAGCAACAATAAAAAAACCCTCCCTTTAAAATCCACTTCAAATGTTCTGATTCAGCCACCGTAGGAATGGGTGTTCAGTCATCTTAATTACAGGCAAAACTGCAATCAAAAGTGTAATTTAAGCACAACTCGTGCAGAGAAAGCTGCTCGGGGAAATACTGTAATTATATCATAAAGTGCCTTGCACAAAACACACAGCCTTGAATCATTGTTTTTCATTCATTTCCAAAGATTCAGATTAGTCACACATTGCCATGTATTGTTTTGTTAAATGTTTACGGATTAATAAATGCTGTAATGTAACTCCTGCTTAGCATTTTTACTTGTGAAATTAAAGAACAATTAAAACGTTTTGTGTGCATTTCAGCATCTGTTCACATCAGCACCAATAGATTCAGGATCAGGTTGGAGCACTCAGGTCAAGGCACACTCTGTTCTCCAAGGGTTAGGCCGGCATGAACGGGTAAAGGCAAAGGTAGAAATCCATCGTGATCAAAAATAGTTGCATGATGAATCCTGCACACATTGATTTTTTTCTCAGTGTTCTCGGTCTTTGTGTGAGGTGGATTCAGACCTTTTCTAAGCTTTGATTAGTATCAGTAAACAGACCTGAACAAATACAAGACATCTACTGAAGACTGAGAGAAGTAGCTAACACCTCGGAGTCCTGCTCTCTGCTCCATTTAAAGGAAATTTCAACCAGTGAAGGAAAGGAAAATGATGTGGGTGTCACAGGAAAAAAAAAAGCTAAAAGCCATGAGCTCAACCGACTTTGCAAAAAAGTCAAAAGAAAACTGTACTGATGACAAAAAGGATAGAAAGGTGAGCACAAAAGTACATAATACGCATACCTGTAAGACTTCAGGCTACTGAGATTAATTTGAAAGCCTGCCACATACTTACCCTTGCTCCTGTTACCAGGAAACATGTATGGCTGACCTGGTCTGCCTGCTTTTGTAATTCATGATGAACATGCTGCCAGGCTCACTTCTATCAACCTAAAGTCAATTTCTTTTATTTAAACTGAAAAAAAAATTGTTGTTTTTTTGAAAACTGACATTAAACCAAATTCAAGTCACAACTGAACGATGAAAGGTCATCCTCCTCCACCAACAATGAGGGCAACGAGTCTCTTGTTAGAGCGCCGACATCGAATTCCGCTCCTGTCACTAATGAAAAGCTCGCACTGTTTCAATTAAAAAATGCATCATGGCTTCATCTCCTTCACACTGCACTCTGTAAGGCTCCAGATTGGCAGCATCCTGGTTTTTCATATATAAAAACCGGGGACCGGCTTCCGTTGCTAAGCAACACAAAAGAGTCAAGTACATTTGTTTGTTGGCCAATGAGGTAGCAGACAAAGTTTCAAGGTTTTAGAGGAAGGACCTGTAATAATACCAAGGAGAACAGAAGAGGAGAATTACGCCTTTTATATACTGTTAGTAAATGTGTACTTAGTGTTATGAAGAATGAATTTTTACCCTTTTTTTTCTTTGTCTTGTTTTATAAGCAGCCTGTCAGTAGAACAGTACTGGTTTGTTAATCCACGATTCATCACATTTCTGCAGGTTAGGCAACAATTTAGTTTTATTTTTAGGTTCTGAGGGCTGGAAAAAGCAGAAAAATTAAAAATCAGGTGGAGTTATGTGCCTCAGAACAAGCCACACACGTTTATCTTGATTCGTGTGATTTTGAACGCAGCACTGTCACTCCAAGAAGCGTCTAACTATCAAGTCTAAATTAAAACAAGGCTGTTGCTACGAGCTCTGGCAGATCATCTTATGAAGAAAGGCAGCGTTAGAAAATAGTGACGGATGTGTAAAGGGAAGTGCACAACAGGTGACAGAATCACATCAGAGACATTCTCCAGAGCGCAGACCTTGGTGAATGCGTACACTCCCCTGCATGTTGTTATTAGTATGTGGGCATCCATGCTGGCGTGATGGTGAGCCAACTGTTCCCCGATGTCTGTGCTGGCCTCCGTCACCACAGCCCTGGCACCTCGGAGACACTCCGGGGGAGGGAGAGGCAGTCAGCATGTGGCTACATGTGTGATCGGGAATCAGGCGAGAACATGTCAACATTAAAGCGGAGCTGACATTTGATCAGCAGACAGAACAACGCTGATATCAAACAGGCGCTCCACTTCATGGCAGATTGTATGCAGTATTAAATACTAATAAATATCTGAGCAAGGTCATTTTTAATGACATTTTGTCAGTGACAGGGATAACATGAATGAAGTAGTTAGGCGCAAGCATAATACTGTTTCCTTTCATTAGATGCATTAAAATCAAAAGAGAAGGTGAACAAATGTTCCTGTTTGCACTGTTTATGGGACTGAAATGTAACAGATGTATATCTGTAGCTATAAGACAAATAGACAATTAACTAGTTCTGATGAGGATTTGGGTTAAATGTGAGAGGATATCTTCTTTTTGCTGATCTTATTGGCCTTTAAAACCACAAGTTAGTCAGATATTTGACTAAAAAGGAGGATGATGAATTTCTGGTCATAACAGGGTCAACGGTGAAGGTAGCAGCGAACCCTAGCTCTCTCGGTTAGCTGCTGCTGCTGACTGAAGCATCTCAAAACCGAGGCTCATCTATGGCATAACAACGCTTGGGTGATCTGGTTGTCACAAGTTCAGCTCAGCATAGACGCAGCACAGTATCACATGACCTCATTGATGACTGCATCCACAAAAAGGAGATGTGTGCATCTGAAGGCTTCTGCCATTGTTGAACAAGGTTGTTCACTTAATCTGTGCCTAAATAAGTTGTAAACTGAAATGACACTAATGATACAGTCATATAAAAATGGGGAGGGACCCCCCCCCCCCCCCCACACACACACACACACACTTTTGTATGCCTCTGCTTGTGGTGTGATTCTGTTGATACAGACATGTGGTCTGATAGCTGTTAGTCTCAAGTTCAGGTGGATGATCATGTCTATTCTATTTCATTTACTACTATGGTAAATGTGCAGGAGGCACGTTTAACAGGTTATAGCAGCAGAACACAAATCTTTATATCGCAGAGGAAAGAAACAGGGCACATGTGATGCTTTAAAATGCCAGAGGATACAAGAATGTGCTAAACACCATCTTTGCTTCGTTCGTTCTGTGTTTTCTATCAGAATTCATGTTTTGTGGGCTTGACACATGGGAGGCAACATCGCCTCTTCTCCATTAATTTTCAATGAGACACGCGAGACAAAGCGATAATTGCGGGTCTTCCTCTTGCTAGGCGACACACAATAAAACGTGCATGTGTTGTGCACAGATGAGCCAGCAATGCAATGCCAGAAAATTGAGAAAATTCCTACTTTTCATTGCTGTCGCTCGGACAAGGACCAATCAGCGGAGGTTTCATTGACTGACCAATGAGCAGGCGGGATGCTTCTCGGTACATCTCCAGACAAACATGAAGGAAAAGTAATGCTTGCTGTGTCGGATTTCCCAGCGCTTTACAACATTTCTAAAAAAGATTAGAGATCTTCACAAAAAGGCAGCGGCATGGGATATTGTCGGTGGGTTGATCGTTGGTGTGGTCTCATATTCAGTTTCTTTATGTGTTTGTAATTAGGGATAAATACAGTCACATATTTTTCTGTTTTTATATAGTAAAATCTGAAGTAAGACTTCATTTAAGTACAGGTGCTGGCCAGTAAATTAGAATATCATCAAAAGGTTGAAAATATTTCAGTAATTCCATTCAAAACGTGAAACTTGTACATTATATTCATGCAATGCACACAGACCAATGTATTTCCGATGTTTATTACGTTTAATTTTGATATTTATAGGTGACAACCAATGAAAACATCAAATCTGGTATCTCAGAAAATTAGAATATTCTAAAGGCCAATGAAAAAATGTTTGTTTCTCTAATGTTGGCCAACTGAAAAGAATGAACATGAAAAGAATGTGCATGTATAGCACTCAATACTTAGTCGGGGCTCCTTTTGCCTCAATAACTGCAGTAATGCGGCGTGGCATGGACTCGATCAGTCTGTGGCACTGCTCAGGTGTTATGAGAGCCCAGGTTGCTCTGATAGTCGTCTTCAGCTCCTCTGCATTGTTGGGTCTAGCGTATTGCATCCTCCGCTTCACAATACCCCATAGATTTTCTATGGGGTTAAGGTCAGGCGAGTTTGCTGGCCAATCAAGGACAGGGATACCATGGTCCTTGAACCAGGTGCTGGTGGTTTTGGCACTGTGTGCAGGTGCCAAGTCCTGTTGAAAGGTGAAGTCTGCATCCCCATAAAGTTGGTCAGCAGCAGGAAGCATGAAGTGCTCTAAAACTTCCTGGTAGACGGCTGCATTGACCCTGGACCTCAGGAAACAGAGTGGGCCAACACCGGCAGATGACATGGCACCCCACACCATCACTGACGGTGGAAACTTTACACTGGACCTCATGCAACGTGGATTCTGTGCTTCTCCGCTCTTCCTCCAGACTCTGGGTCCTTGATTTCCAAAGGAAATGCAGAACTTGCTTTCATCAGAAAACATAACTTTGGACCACTCAGCATCAGTCCAGTCCTTTTTGTCCTTGGCCCAGGCGAGACGCTTCTTGCGCTGTTTCTTGTTCAAGAGTGGCTTGACACACGGAATGCGACACCTGAATCCCATGTCTTTCATGAGTCTCCTCGTGGTGGTTCTTGAAGCGCTGACTCCAGCTGCAGTCCACTCTTTGTGGATCTCCCCCACATTTTTGAATGGGTTTGTCGTCACAATTCTCTGCAGGGTGCGGTTATCCCTAGAGCTTGTACACTTTTTTCTACCACATTTTTTCCGTCCCTTCGCCTGTCTGTTAATGTGCTTGGACACAGAGCTCTGCGAACAGCCAGCTTCTTTAGCAATCACCTTTTGTGTCTTGCCCTCCTTGTGCAAGGTGTCAATGATTGTCTTTTGGACAGCTGTTAAGTCAGAAGTCTTCCCCATGATTGTGGTGCCTTCAAAACAAGACTGAGGGACCTTTTAAAGGCCTTTGCAGGTGTTTTGAGTAAATCAGCTGATTAGAGTGGCAGCAGGTGTCTTCTATATTCAGCCTTTTCAGAATATTCTAATTTTTTGAGATACCAAATTTGGAGTTTTCATTAGTTGTCACTTATGAATATCAAATTTAAATGTAATGAACATTGGAAATACATTGGTCTGTGTGCATTGCATGAATATAATGTACAAGTTTCACGTTTTGAATGGAATTACTGAAATATTTTCAACCTTTTGATGATATTCTAATTTACTGGCCAGCACCTGTATAGCAAAACTTTGTGAGACTTCTCATCTGCTGCTTTTTCAACTCTGAACAGCTTTAATAACCCAACATTTCCTCCAATCTGACGGACAATGAAAACAATGGAAGACTTGTTATTTGCCCTGGAACAGAGCGCGTCGCTGGCTGCTGCCGCATGTCGCCCATCGAGTGTCAGGTTATCAATGCGACAGTAAAAAGTTTTGCTGATCTCAGTCGTTTATTGCCTCCCATGTGCCAAGCACATAAGAGGAACATGTTTAGACATCTACTGCTGCCTTCGTCAGAGCTATCACCGAGATGAGGAATTGTGGATCCAGGATCATTAACAGGGACAAAGGAGTATACACGCTGGACCACTCATGTGTGATTAACGGAGAAGGCACTGACAGTTAAGGGGGCTATCGCCCTCTACTGTCTGAAGATAAATGGAAGTGAAGCCACCAACATCGGCGATAGCTCTGACAAAGGTGGCAGTAGATGTCGAAACATGTCAGTTGAGGTAAGAACAAGCGCCTCTTACTCTGTGCTAAACACCAGTCGCTGTTTTTCTATGTCCAAACATCTTTTGTGACTTCAAATGGTGTTGTTCTTTTTGGGACTTTGACGTGGTAGCATCCAGCTGTTTCTCCTTCTCTGATATCACTGAGTGGAGAACCTCTCACATCAGTGGTATTCTGTTGCTAAATATGCAAGTGAATGGAGTACCCAGGGAAGTGCTGCATCTCGGCCAGACCATCAACCACATGGTCCAATAGTTGCTTTCGGTCCATAACGTGTAATTGGTGGAGGTTTTTAGACAAATGCGAGAGAACCACTTCCATAATTTTTTTTTATTCTTAAATTTACACAATACATTTATAGCTATACGGTGTTAGAGCGTTGTTAAAATGCATGAAAAGATGTTTTAAGCTGATTTGTTTTCCAAAGTAAACAATGAAAGGAGAAGCATTGGTCAGATCTGCTCGACCACCTTATTCCCACCCTTCTCATCGGCTGCAGACAAGCAACAAGTTTGTCAAAATAAGACATTAAAAGTCAGGTTCACTTCAGGATACCGGCATTATAATTTTTCAAGAGCCTTAATTAATTTCACACACTGTGGTTAAGAACAAATTAGTTTTGAAACTTGGAACAATAACCTATAAGTGAAGCATTGATGTATTTAGACTCTTCATTAAAAATCATTACAGGTTCAGAGAAAACCCCATTTACAAGTTATATTGTACCTCTGAAATGCTGCTGGAGCTCTATGCCACAGTAGTGGGCAGCCTCATTCAGCATAACTTAGCGCCTGTTTTTATTTCATAGATTTATATTTACCGCCTACGCCGTGCATATTCTAAAAAATACAGTGAAGAAGAGTAAGAAGGTGGATAAACTAAAGTTTTTTCTTTACATATGGGGATTTACAGTGAGGACCATAAGTATTTGAACACCCTGCGACTTTGCAAGTCCTCCCACTTAGAAATCATGGAGGGGTCTGAAATTCACATTGCAGCATTCTTTCTGTGAGAAACAGAATTGAAAAGATTCAGGTAATCACATTGTATGATTTTTAACTAATCAGTGTTAATATTTGGTACAGAAACCTTTGTTTGCAATTACAGAGGTAAAACGTCTCCTGTAGTTCTTGACCATGTTTGTACTGCAACAGGGATTTTGACCCACTCCTCCACACAGATCTCCTCTACTTCTGTCAGGTTTTGGGGCTATTTCTGAGCAACACAGAGTTTCAGCTACCTTCAAAGATTTTATGTAGGATTTAGGTCTGGAGACTGGCTAGGCCACTCCAGAATCTTGGTATGCTTCTTACAGATCCACTCCTTGGTTATCTTGGCTGTGTGCTTTGGGTCATTGTCATGTTGGAAGACCCAGCCACGACCCATCTTCAACTTTCTGACTGAGGGAAGGAGGTTATTGGCCCCATTCATCCTCTCTTTAATACAGTGCAGTCATTTTGTCCATTTTTGTAGAAAAGCACCCCAAATCACAATGGTTCCTCGCCCATGCTTCACAGTAGGGATGGCGAATTTGGGATGGAACTCATCCTTTTTTCCTCCAAACTCGGCAAGTGGAGTTTAGACCAAAAAGTTCTATTTTGGTCTCATCTGACCACATGGTTTTTTCCCATGCCTCCTCTGGATCATCCAGATGGTCATTGGCAAACTTCAGATGGGCCTGGCCATGTGATGACTTGAGCACCGTGACTGCGTCTTACCAACAGAGACCTTTGAAACTGTGGTCCCAGCTCTCACCATATCATTGACCAACTTCTCCCGTGTAGTTCTGGGCTGATTCCTCATTTTTCTTATCGTCAGTGATTACCCAGATCTTTTAGGAAGCCCCCGTCTGAGGAGACTGAGAGTCTGTCTTTAGCTTCTTCCATTTTCTAACAATCGCTGTTGATCTATTTTCACCAAGCTGCTTGGCAATAGCCCTTTCCAGCCTTGTGGAGGTCTACAAGTGCTAATGTCAGCGTGGAGGATTTGGCTAGAGAAGAAAGTAGCTTCAGACGACAGAACTTGGAGTCTTATTTCCTGATATTTGGACATCTCGCTTCAGGTTGGATGACATGACTCTACCGCTGACTTTGTTTGCTTTGCAACGTTGATGTTTTATCTCCACAAATAACACAAGCCTGAAGGACTTCTGCCAAGTTTTGGAGTTGCTAATGTTAACGGTTAGCTTCTGCTAGTTGAGATGTTCTCTGATGTTTCCTGGACACTAAACTAACAACAGCCTTTCCTGTCGCAAGCAAGATGGGTGAGTCCAAGTGACAGCTTGACGTAGATCAGTCAGGCTTCTCAAATCCTAGTGTTTCACCATCTATCTTCTGAAGCTAATGCAGGAAATAGGTGTAGGACACAATTTTCACATTCAGCCTGCATGAAAAACTCAGAGTGACTGATCATTTTCAAAAATAAGTAAAATAGGGTTTCTCAGTGATGGGCCTCTTTAAAGTGAGTCCTGTATCAAATGACATGTAAACCTTAGCTGTAAAATCTAGTTTCTGGTATGAAGGGCTCCTTCTTTAGATGTTTCAGCTTCTTCTACAAATGTTCAACATAAATTAGATCAGGGTTCATAGAAGGCCGCTTTGTTATCCTGTTGGAGGTCTAAGTTTCCAGACAATGAGCAGCACATTTAGCTAACAGAATGCCTTGATAGTCTTAAGATCTCATTAGACTCTGAACAGATGCACCCTGTGTCGGATGCAACCAGACAGAGCCTCCTCCATGTTTCACAGTTGCTGCAGATTTCTTTTCTTTATGTGCTTCCCTCTTGCATCTATATGGGGAGGATGTGATTTGTCGAAAGGCTCCATTTGGGTCTTATCCATCTAAATCACATTCGCCCAGAAACTTTGTACCTTGTAAACATGCGTTTTGACAACTTCCAGTCTCACATTTCATTATTTACGATGGATTCTATCAAACAACCATAAAAACATCAAGGTATACATTTTCAACCCATTGTTGGAACCTTTTCAGCCATAATTGCAAACATAATGCACTTACGTAACAGCCATGGGGCCTACAGGCTTCTGGCAGATTTCTCATAGTCCGGTCAGGAATTATTTGGACTCTCGTCCCTACTGAAAGTCTGAGAGAGAAGCCACTGGACCTAGATTGTAGAACCAGTGGGGAGGACTGGGATTTTTACTGTAAACACCGTGAACGTTAAATGGCCTGTATTTGCATAGCACCTTCTTAGGGTACTACAACCGTGCTTCACAACACAATCAGTCATCCACCCATTCACACACACATTCACATCCTGGTGGGGACAAAATATGATGTAGCCACAGCTGCCCTGAGGAGCACTGACAGAGGTGAGGCCTGCCCAACACAGGCGCCACCGGTCCCTCAGACCACCACCAGCAGACAAGGTGGGTTACGTGTCTTGCCCAAGGATACAACAGCAGCATTCTCTGGTCGGAGCCAGGATAAAACCTGCAACCTTCCGATTACTGGACAACCTGCTCTACCTCCTGAGCTACTGCTATCCAATGTGTGCTTGGAAACCAGTATCGTAAATGTAGCCCTCAGAATGTCTCTCAGAAATTAAAACCTGGCTAGCTTCCAATTTCCTGAAGTTCAATGAAAATAAGACCGAGGCCATTCTTTTCAAACCAAAACATAATCTGCATACTTCTGCTGCCTTTGATCTCTCCCTCTCAACCTTAATTCCTGTGTGACCAGCCTTGGGGTTAAACTGGATGCTGATTTATCAATGAGTGCACATGTTAATGCCACTGTTCGATCCTGCTTCTTCCAGCTTCGTCGCCTTGCCCGACTAAAGCCCATTCTTAAGAGGCCGCACTTAGAATCTGTCACACCCTGTCCTGTCTCACTGTTTGGTTCAGCCTTGTGTCTCGTTAATTACTCCCACCTGCCTCTCGTTTTCCCAATCACCTTAGCTCCCGGTCCTCCTGTATTTAAACCCCTTCTGTTCTGTGTCTTGTGTCGGTTCATTGTTTCATTGTCCAACGTGTCTCAGAATAAATCATTGTAAGAATTCCTACCTGTCTGCCTGTTTCCTCCCTGGTCTGGATCCTCACCTTTCCTCGGCTTACTTCACCGGCACCCGTGACAGAATCAGTTATTCATGCATTTATCACTTCCAGACTGGACTTTTCCAACTCAGTTCTAATTGGTGTAAATGTATCTGTCCTAAATCGTCTGCAGAAAGTCCAGAATGCCGCAGCAAGATTTCTTTCCAATACAAAGAAACGCTGTCACATCACTCCCATTCTGGCTGATCTACACTGGATTCCTGTGCACTTTCGAATACAATACAAAGTACAAACTTTTGCCTACAAAGGCCTTAATGGTCTATCCCCCTTATACTTGTCAGAGCTGCTCACCCCCTACATCCACCCCCCCAGCACCCCCCCCCCCACCCCCCCACCCCCCCGGGTAACTAAGGTCTGCTGACCATCTACTGCTCAAAGTCCCTAAAATGAAATATAAAGCTCGTGGGGAGCATGTGTTTGCCTTTGCTGTTCTGGAATGCACTCCCTCTGGTGGTACGCCAGGCTTCTCCACTGGCACAGTTTAAATCCAGCCTAAAGACATATTTCTTTAATTTAGCTTTTAGCCAATGATCATTCTTTTATGCTGTGCCGCTCTTCTCTTTTTACTGACTTCTGTTTTCATTGACTTCTGTTTTTATTGGCTGTTTTAACTTTTGTTTTGATTTTAGGAGTTTCTATTTTATGACAGTTTTTAATTTGTGTTTTACGTATATGTATGTGAATTTGAATGCTTTTTAGGTTTAACTCTGTGCAGTGCTTTGGTCAGCTGACATGCTGTTTTTAAATGCGCTATATAAATAAAATTGGATTGGATAGCCCAGAGAACATGTGTGCATTAGGTGAAGTTCGTTAGTTAGCCAGCAAAATATGCAACTTTGAATGTCTAGTGAAGAGTCATAACAGTGTCACGTGATTGGACACTGATGTGACTTAACCCGATGTTCACCTCTGGTCTCCAAAAAAGCTGTTCTAGTCTATTTGGTTATGCTCGTATGATCAGTTTCTTCAGTTTTTCATTACATTTCCTTTTGTGTCCTGTGAACCTGTGAACTGCAGTCACGGGAACACCGAGCTACTTGGAGATTCTCTTCTAGCCTTTAGCTTTAACCCTCCCGCATTGTTAATGGGGTCAGATGGACCCCTGGTGTATTTGTATTTTTAATTTCAATATTTTTTTAAGCAGTGCATCACTTCAGTCCTGCCAAGGCATAAACTTTAAACCCTGTTTAACCACCCCCTGTCCTGGCGGGGTCACCTGATAGGAAAGTGGAAGGGTTAAAATTCTGGTCAATTTTTCTAATCTTACCACAGCTTCCTGTTGTCCACGTTCAGTGTGTTACACTCCCTGATGCTAAACAGCACTGTGACTACATTTCACCCTCAATATAATAAACAGAATGATTACAAGATTGACGACATGTGTAGTGCTGATAATAGGAGACACCTCATATATAACATACAACTCATATTGCTCTCACTTGATTTTATAACTTTAAACCACAAGCATGTAACAAGTCTTGGGGTAAAATTGGATTCTGACCTCTCAATGGATTCTCAGATAAACTCTGTTGTGAGGTGCTGTTTTTATTTTTATATCGTCTGGTTCATCTTCAACGTATTCTGAAGCGGAGGTATTTGGAATCACATCTTGTTTACCTCCCACTTACACTATGCAAACACGCTCCTCACTGGTATTCCTAGCTCAGTATTAAATCGGCTGCAGGTTGTCCAGAATGCTGCTGCGAGGTTCCTGATGAACACAAATCGACGTAGCCACATCACCCCAGTCCTTGCATACCTTCATTGGCTCCCTGTCGCATTCCGTGTAGTTTAAGCTTGCGCATGGGCTTTAGGAGAGGCTTTCTTCACTGACAATACCCATGCATGCCATTCCTGTGAAGTGTGCGCTGTATCAGAAGCAGGGACCTGAAAAGGCTCAACAGCCTAATAAAAAAGGCTGGTTCTGTTCTGGGGACGACTGTGGAACCACTGGAGGAGATCACGCAAAGAAGGATTCTCCAGAGAATCAAGAAAATGATGGACGACCCTGAGCATTCTCTTCACAAGACTGTCCGACAACAGAAGAGTGTCTTCAGTCAGAGGCTTCTTCAGTTTCGCTGCAACACTGACCGCTACTGGAGATCCTTCCTGCCAACAGCCATTGTAATGTACAATAACTCTTTGACGACTTGATTATTATTATTATCCTGAGCTACTACAGCAATCAATTTCCCTCTGGGATTAATAAAGTATTTTTGAATTTGAATTTGAATTGAATTTGTATGGTGTCACGGGAAATGGTCACTCCAGTTTGGCTTTCTACTGCTTTAGCTCACCGCAGTGAACTTGCATGGTGGTTTTCTTCAACCCTTCTCATCACAAGACGCTCCTGTCGAGATGCCAACTTCCGTGGACGGCTGCAGGTCTCTGTAAGATGGTTGCACTTTGCTACAGCATTCTGACTGATATGTAAAGCTTTGCTGATCTTGTAGTCCTCACCTTTTCTGTGAAAATAAATGATTTCCTTCTCAGATTTTGTGACATTTCTCTTTCATGTGGAGCCAGTACCGACAACATGACATGGGAAGGGCTTTTCTTTGTTAAGTAATGCCCTTTTATAGTCACCTGTCTGCTGGATACCTCTTAGATGAATCATTAGACTCACATATGGTTGAATGCCTGTTAGTTTGAACTTTGTTGTCTTAAGTGTGGCTTTTCTCCTAAGACTATAGTTAGGGCGTTCTCATTTTTGCAACATGGGCTTGAATGGATTTGTTAGGAAAATCACTTTTTGTGTGTGAAAATGAACAAATCTGGTTTTCAATCAATGGCCTGCATTTGTGGGAGTATGGTGTAGTACGGTATCTCAAAATGTTCATCCTGAAAGGAAACTTAAGGTTTTCTGATAAATGTAGTGGGATGTACTCATTTAAGCTGAGCACTTTATATATTCAAATTAATTTCAATATTTCATATGGCTACCATAAAGTCCAGTCAACTTTCATTAGATTTAAAATTAGATTCAAAGTCAATGTAAAATACTCAATTTTCTGTAAATTTGAATTGTTTGCCTCTGTGATGTTTCAAGGTACTTCAGGGACCATTGTAAAATATATTAACAGCCGAGTACCAACAATTTTGTCCACACCTGTGAAAATACATAGTTTCTATGAAGTTGAGGACATTTATTGAATTCATAAATGTTTTCACAAAAGACAAATAAAGCACTTCATTAAAAAGGACTCTGGAACTTTTTAGATTAAACAAGTGTGTGAGCTTTCACTATTTTTAAGTTTCACTAAATCTTAAAAGGTCAAGGAGACACGTATTTCGGCTCCTCTGTTTTTTTTTCTCCTAAAATGTTTAATTTATGTTGTTATGGACTGTCCCACTCCATCCGCCATTTAAGGACACAAACCAAGAGGCCATTTGTAAAACGCAGCACTTAACTCTTTCAACATGATCTGAAAATGAGTCCTTCCTGAATATTTGATTATATTTTTAAGAACGTGTTTATCATATGGCTAAATGTCATGTGCCACTAAACATACTGACCATCCATCCATTCAAAGCACATTTAACAATCATTAAACAAGAAAAATGATTTCCAAGAAGCTTTGCTTGATGTTCATAAAAATGTTTCATTTATATTTACAGAGCAAAACATGTCACAATGAACAATATTTTATTCATTTTTCCTTGTTTTTGGCAAATAAGATTATTTTTCAAATACTACACAATGTCGATAACCATTTTCAAATACAGAGTGTGCAGCACGAACACTGTTTAACGGCATTTCTGATACACGATGTAAAAACTTAGTTTACACGATGGCAGAAAACAAAGATATAATACATTACTTCTTATGATTATCCTTGTTTTCTTTTCACAATGCAAGAGCACTGCGATTAGAAAATGAGCAAGATAGTGAAATGAGTGTAAGTACAGTTTTCCACAAATGGAGGCTTAATCAGAAACATAAATATTTTTTAAAATTACAGCAAACAAATTCTCGATTTGTTACCAGCAGCACAGCAAGATCTACAGATGAAATAAATATGTGGAATCAGAGTAAACCACTGCAAATCTGAGTTCTCCTGGTCTGATGAGTTGAATATAAAAGTGTTTTTTTAATTTTTATAAGTTTGAGAGCAGCACAATATGAAATGATTGAACTAAAGCAAACATCTAGCTCCATTTCATCTGCTGGGCTAAACACCTGCTTTACTTACACCCAAAAAGGACTCAGAGGTCATTTATTAAGATTAGCTTCAAACTGAATATCAAAAACGATTATGATGTCTAATAATGCCAAAGTGAAAGAAGCCATTGGAGGGGTTAAAAGAGAGAAAGGAAGAAGACTCAAACCACTTGAACAAATTTCCAGCCCCAAAGGAAATTTTCAATCTTCAACACTTCAACAGGTAACGACCGGTCGGAACAAGAACAAGCCACCAGCTGAAGTTGAAACGGGACAGTCAGTGTTAGGTGGTCTTCACCAGGTCGTAGACGTGAATGTGGACATCGTCGTCATATTTTATGTAATACACAGTGGGTTTCGCAGGGACCTGGTAGATGACTAAGCCAGTCCTCTTCAGGCCGTTATCTGTGACGTACTCCACCTGTTTACCCACAAGGCTCTCTGGCTCCTCACCTGGTTTCCTGTCAGCTGGGAGAAGATGTTTGTTCTCTGCAAGATCAAAAGAGCAACATATTAGTATCAAATGTCACATTTGGGCTGCATGGTGGCACAGTGATTAGCACTGTTGCCTCGCAGCACGAAGGTTGCAGGTTCGAAACTCGGCTGCGGCCTTTCTGCGTGGAGTTGCGTGTTCTCCCCATGGATGCGTGGGTTTCCTCCGGGTACTCCGGTTTCCCCCACAGATCACAACATGCCCTATAGGTTATAAATTGTAAGTCGCTTTGGATAAAAGCGTCTGCCAAATAAATAAACATAAACATTTAAAACCAGCTGAATAGAACACGTGTGCTATGGTTGAGCGATATGTACAATTTTTCCAACTAATGTGTAGGTGGTGTTTAGACGTTTTGTGGGACTGACACACTACACGCAGCAATACACCAATCACAAATTATCTTAATTTGTTCACAGGAGCAGACCAGGAGTCCTCACGTGAGTGATCGCTGATTTTCAGAAATTTCATTTGCTATTTAATGCGTCAATCAACAACATACTGCGCCACAACTGGTCTGAGTTACGAAAGTGAGAATGGGGGTGGCACTTCTGACCTATCGGCCAATGGCTGATGATTTTACACATTTTCAGATGGGCAAAGTGTATGAAAGACCTTGGCCACTATCTCATGTAGATTAGCCTGTGTCAGAGAATTTATGTCTCTGCTCGAGGTCAGAAACGGGACATTCATGATGCTACATAGGTCTAAAGAGAAAGGTGAGTAGGGACTGGACCTTTTTGGTCTTGGTCCTTAGAGTTTGGAATATTCTGCCTTTAGACATCAGCCAAGCTCCCGCTCTAACGATTGAAAACATATTTCTACTCACTAGCCTCTCTCCAGAGTGCACAATAAAAGTCTTTTTCACCATTATTTGCTTTTTATTTATTTGTGTTTGACTTCACCTGTATCCTACCGCAAGAATCCGGTCTAATGATGGATGATATATGTACACTGAATGTTGCAAAAAAGACTGATCTGACCTGGAAGTATGTAAATTCCCATCTGCAAGACTAATTCAAAATTCCTCCAGCCACCCGACCTTAATGAGTGCCAAATAAAGTTGTTAAATTAGAATGGAAGAGCTGAAATTCTGCACAAAATGTTCACAAAAACTACCCTGAAGCACACTCAGAGGGAGACTATGTAAATGAGTGCTGTTCTTTTCCTCCCACCTCTCTGGGAATGTAAAATCATCAGACACACACAATCTCACTCTCGTTACTGCACCTGACTCTGGCAGGACACGCAGGTCTCCGTCCTTATAGTCGTCCCACAGCTGGTACATGTACAGCACCGGGTCCTTCTCGTAGGTGATGTAGTACCAGTGGGTCATGATGGGCGCTCGGGACAGCACCATACCTCGCCACTCGTTTTTCTCCCCGTCCTCCTTCTCGAACAGATGTTCCACTGCTCGACCCACAAGCTCCTCTGCCCCGGGAGGCACCTTGATCTTATTGTTTACTGTCAGAGAGAAGGGATCACTCTAATGAGAATGAATATTTCACCGACCCTAAACAGATAAAACAATGCATACATGTTTAACTGATTAAAATAAGAGCTTACTTAAATCTCATCAACAGTCAGTAGAAAGAAGCCAGACGTGTTTGCACCCTATATCCTTAAAATTCACCAGTTTTTTTTTTGTTGTCTTTTAAACATTAATTCTGGTTAACTCATTAATTGCCATTGACGACAAAAGTAGTCATTTTAAATCCAACCGTTCACTGCCAATGTCATCATTTGCATTGTTTTTACTATGTGGGCGTCGGAACGAGCCCCCGCACCGTGAGAACCAACATCCCAGCTCTAAAGCCGATCTTCATCTGCGTACGTCACGGGTCACGTGATCAGGAAGCAGAAAACCCATGTGTTAGGAGATCGTTTTGGGCCGCTGCCGTAAAAAAAAAAGTGAGGCGCGACCCGGAAAAGCTTCTGCCGATCACAATTCGACAACGGATTATGAAAGAACGGATAACGCTTGAAACGCACTGATTCTTCCTGATGTAAGAGGTGAGTCTCTGCTTTGTTTTGGTAGTTTTGGCGTTGACATCATCCTAGAGTGCAACATTCTGTGACTCTTACAAAAAAACTGTGAAAACGCTGAAAAACGCTGGCAGCGGAGGGCTTTTCTGATCAGAAAACGGCGGGCAGTGAATGAGTTAATTAAGGTTGTTTATTCCTCTGGTAAAGATATAAATGAGTTTGTTTCAATCCATAGCATCAGTGAGCTGTCTATTAAAAAGAGATGATGAAATAAATTCATTGATTCTTCAACTGAATGAAAACGCAGCGACTTATTTTACCAAAAAGTGCAGGTTAACAGACTCCAGATGTGATCAAGGTGGTCCAAAATCTAACTCTTTACAAAGCTGGTAAAGTTGGGAGCCTGGATAACTTAGCTAGTGTTACTTCTAAGGTACTGGAAAAGATATTGCTTGATCGACTTTCTCACTATATAACAACGACACACCACCAGTTTGGTTTTACACCCAAGATGGGAAAAGATCTGTGTATCTATGTCTTGAAGGAAGCAGCTCATCTTTATTTGAGACAGAACTCCTCAGTGATGATGGGGTTTATTGACGCATCTAAGGCATTTGATCGGGTCAACCACTCTAAGCTTTTTTGTAAATTAAGTGAAAGAGGTGTCCCTGATAGCATTGTGAGGATTTTGGCATACTGGTATTCTAATCAGACAACGCAACTTAAATGGAACAATACCACATCAGCCCCCTTTGGTGTTAACAACGGGGTGGGTCAGGGAGGGCTACTGTCACCTGCTCTGTTCAACCTCTACATGGATGATTTGTCAAATCAACTCAAGAAATGTAAAACTGGATGTATGATTGGTAACAATCTGATTAATCATCTCATGTATGCTGATGACTTGGCCATCATTTCGCCCAGCAGTGCTGGTTTTCAGCAGCTGCTAAACACATGCTCTCAATATGGGCTGAACTACGATGTGCAGTTTAATACAAACAAAGAGTGTTGTGCTGATTTGTCAAACCAAAGGGGATAAGGATCTTTGTTTCCCAGACTTCTACTTGGTCGACAAGAAGATAAGTGTCAGTGACAAAGCAAAATATTTGGGTCACATCATCACAGATCAGCTCTGTGACAATGACGACATTTACCGGCAAGCCAATATTTTGGTCGGGAAATTCCATGTGCTCTGATAAGATAAAAATCCACCTTTTTATGGGCCATTCCCATCTGTACCGGGTCGGCCCGGGCCGGGTAGCCCCCGTCGGCCCCAGCCTGGCCCGGTTGATTCCACACATCCTTGTCTTAAGCCCATGTGGGCTGATTCTACCCACCAATCAGAGGCTTGCTCTAATGGAAGGTGTGAATTTGCTGTCAGCAGTGGGTGTGTTGGCCCTGGTCGGCCTGAAGTAGACCCCCTCGAGAAGAGGGCTGAGAATGAGCCTTGGTTGGCCCGGAAAAATACCAGGCCACCCAGATATGTAAACAACCTAAGCTACCCGCCCGGGCCGACCCGGTACAGATGGGAATGGCCCATTAGAACCTACTGCACATATTTGTATACTGCACCGTTGTGGTGTAAGTATAGGAAAGCCAGCTTGCATAAGTTTAAAGTAGCCTACAATGATACATTTAGGACTCTGCAAGGGAAGCCTCGGTCCTGTAGTGCAAGTCTTTCATTTTGTAATGCTCATGTCAGGACCAGTGTTGGGAACGTTACTTTAAAAAAGTAATTAGTTATAGTTACTGATCACTTTGTCAAAAGAGTAACTCAGTTACTAACTGAGTTACAAGATTTAAAAAGTAACAAATTACCAAGAAAAATAACTACTTAGTTACTTTTTTCATTAAAGCATGCAAGAATTACTACAATAATGAAATATAAATGACTAATGACTGGAACATAATAAAATGTATGTCCAAATGTTTTTATAAACCTGAATAATTTAAATAAATAAGCACTTAACAGGAGGAACTACTAACAAGAGCATTACACTTATCTAGACTACTAAAAGGTCACTGTGTGATATTTAACAAGACCCCAATCAGCTAAAATTTAAAATTGCAAATAGAAACACCTGTAAAGCTTCCCGAGCCTTTAAATGGTCTCTCAGTCTAGTTAAATTACCGAAATGAATGTAATTTTGCACAGCATTTTAATTTTTCCAGCTTCACATAATTGTGTGTTTTTGGCAGCATTTCTGTTGCTGGTAATCTAGTAACGGTTAAATAAATAAATAAAATCCTTTAAAATGACACTAGAAGAGGCACAAGCCTGAAGGAGGACTCACATTTACTAACTTGGGTCAGACCCAAACACAGAAGAGCTGAAGCTGGGTGGTAAACACACACAGGTAGTTCTGATAACACCTGAGCTCCATGACGTCTGAGACTGATGCATCAGTGTTACAGCGGGACTAAAGACATGATCAGAAACAGGTTACAGCTGGATGATCTAGGAAGGTAGAAGATCAGGACGTCTGAGCGGTGAACAGGTGAGCAGACCTTCAGGATATCCCGCTGTCACGCTAAGAAGGGCACGGCTGCAGACCCGCAGATTCGCTGCTGCATCTGCACGTCTTCCTCGTTCTTCACGGGCCGTGATGCTCTTGGATGAAAACATCTGCCTCTTTAGCTCCTGATCAGCTGATGACAGCTTCAACACACCACGCTGCTTAACGCACGCATGTCCTTATCAGTAACAGAAACGATCGTTTTGTTAAAAGAAGACGGTAATTAATTAGTTTGCTCGTTACTGAAAGAATTTTTTTTTTAATTAACGTGGTTATTTTAAACAGCGTTATTCCCATCACTGCTCTGTTGTGTCTACAGAATGCAGTGACTGAGACCGTGAGGGTCTCCGCCTACCCGGCCAATCATCATCGTGTTTGTAAGTGCGTTACCGACACCTCTCTCTCCCTGGCTGCAGCTGAAGTGTGGCGGTCAGAAAGCCTCACACTGTTGCTCAACGTTCGACAAGCACATAGTAACGCACAACCTTCCGTCCCCAGTAACGGTAACGGCGTTGCAACAAAGGGAAAAGTAATTAGATTATTCCGTTACCTAAAAAAGAACGCCGTTAGTAACGCCGTTATACTTAAACGGCGTTACTCCCAACACTGGTCAGGACCTTCCAAGCCATAATGAGGAATTTGATGTACAGGTTTATCTTGCAATTGAAGAACTCTAACAACAGACTTGTGCAGATGCTGGTTGATCCCCATTTTAGTGCAGTGCGTTACCAGTCATCCATGTGGAGACAATGGTATGCATGTCTTTTATAATCTTTTGGATCGTTTTTATGTCTCTTTTTTAATGTGGACCTCGAGTCCGATAATAAAGTTGAATTGAATTGAATAACTCCTCAGGTTTATGATCTGAAAATGTAGCACTCACCAACTTTCTCTGACAGAACCTGAAGGTTAGACACCCGGTTATCTTTGAAGAGCTCGATGCCATAGATACAATCAAAGCCGTCATATTTAACCATGTAGAGAGAGCTGTTGACGGTTAGACGCTCCAGAACGGTTCCTTTCCACTTGGTTACATTCCCCTTCTCCCTCCAGGTGTGCTGGATCCTACGGCCCAGAAGATTATCAGGGTCTGGATAGAGGGTTGATGCTGAGCTTTCACTCAGCTCTCCACTGCTACGCTTCCTGTATCAATAAATAAATGAACACAAGTATACTTAAAGACATCTGTACCGATAAAAAGAGCAATTTTATGGACTTTTATTGCAGAGGATCAACAAATCCTCTGTCCTCAACAAGATGCGAAAAGGCAAACCACCACTAAACAAGAGATAAGCTCTCAGGAGATATGTGCACTTTAAAGTCAAACATAAAACATGTTTCTTTTGAGTCTCATCTTTTTCTCTTCCATGCTCCCTTTATTGCATCTAATTACAAATTTATTAACAAAGGGGAAAAATAAAACTCAGCCTATAAATATAAAATATTGCTAGCATCACAATAAAACAACAGAATGTGAGGCTGAATTCCCAACAAGCAAACCAGAATAATGATGTTGTCCCTTTAACAGCTGGGAATGTTAGAGAGAAACGTGGAGGAGTGTTTATCTGCAGCAAAAAGGAGGTTTGATCTGACGCAGAAAATATGCTGTGAGAACTGAGGCTGGTCTCCCCCGCTGATATTGAGGATGCTTTACTAAAGAGAATGCAAACATTTTCTTTTTTTCCCCAATTATGGAAACATTTATGTTTATTAATTCTTGATCATGGACTCAATCAACTGAATGTAAATGTATTGCTCTAAGAGGAGGGGAGACTGATAACAATGTCCTCACATTATTACAGTGCCTGGATGGAATTACTATAAATATTGGATGATAAGGATTTTTGCTGAAAACAATTCAAAGTCAACAGTGATCTCCCAGAATTTTCTTGTGCTTTTTCGCCACAGGTCGTGAAACCCGGAAATTGGGTTCTGATGAAGGTGCTGAAGCGTAACAGATGGGGCAGCTACAGGTCCATTCGAAGTACTCCTCATTACTCCTACTGCTGTGAAGATTGCTAAGAGGCCATCTTGGATTCATCTATCCCACTGCAAACTCATCAACGACAACTAACCGCTCTAGCGCGGCAACGAAGTCCGACTACAAAGGGGTGGACCACCACTAGGGTGCCGTCTCTCAAACCCAGTGAAGATAAGATCAAGGTAAGATAAAGATCTGCTTTGAGCTTGTTGGGTTCACCACATTGTTGATGTTGGTGGTCGCACTCATGGCCCTGCACTTGGGCCGCCTCTCAGCACCTGATGGAACAACTGAGACAGCAGCATTTGAGAGGGTGCTAGAACTGCAACTGAAACGACCAGTTGGGGCTCCTCCCTGACCGCACATCTACATGACAACATAACCCGCATCCACCTCGGCTGAAGACCTCCTGGGATGCTGGGAAAGGATAATCACTTCAAGCACCTGCACCCAAACCTCCAGACTGGTTTCACAGTCAAAGACCTGAACGACTTTTCAGGGACAAGATTAGCTCCCTGACAATTGGACAACCACCTCGACACGCCACGGAAGGGCCCTGAAGTCTTCCTATTGAGAAGTTGAACTTTGCGCTTCATGTTCCGATCTACGTTATTATGCTCCGGACCTGGACTTCAAGGTACTCATCAACGTAAGACTGAAACCATCCTGATCAACGGAAGAGGATTCTGACTTCCAAACCCTATTCTCCAATCGGGACACTCAGCCCACGGACAAGCCCTTTGATGAAGAACGCCTGGTTTGCCTCAGCTCTGCCATAGTTAGAGCTACATAAATTAATATTACACCCTCATTTTTCCTCCTTCACTGAAAGACTCGTCTGCAACTTGGAGCTTTAAACCAAATTCACCTGACGTTTCAATACACTGTATTGATGTTTTCTGTGTATTATATGGTTTTGCTGACCCTTCCCAATCTCCTTACAGGAACTCCCATAAGTCGTAGAATTGTGCATCACAGTAAATTTATTTCAATATGTATAAAATAGTTTTCTTAAGGTTATAATTGTGTTGATTTAGCTGATTCTATTCTCTATCTCTGTGAACTGCTGTAAGATATTATTGTCAGTTGCGTTTGCCTTATTTGTGTTTGTTACCTTATTTGTTATTATTTTGCTGATTTTTGTATTGAACTTTGTATGGAATGATTCTTTGGACAAGTTAACAGGATTGAGATTACAATCCGCAATATACATATGACTGCAGCACCTCATGCTGTGTTTGCCTTATCGTGTTGATTTTGACCCATTTATATCTGACTGTAGTGTTCATTACTTTACTTGTTATTTTTCTTGTTTTGATGCTTATCATTTTTTGTCTAGAATCGTGATTGATGTAGCTTTCATGGATGATGGTGGCTTGTTATGTCAGTGGATAAAATTCCTTATTACTTTACCTATTTTGCTTTCCTTATTTGGTTCTGTTTTGTTTTGTTGGTTATCCTTTTCGGATAAACAGGAGGGAAAGTTATGGAAAAATTAATGTTTATCAATTCTTGATCATGGACTCAATCAACTGAATGTAAATGTATTGCTCTATGCCTCTCTGCATGCTCACTCATTCAGACACACCCACACATGCCACACACACCCACACATGCCACACACACACACACACACACACACACACACACACACACACACACGCGCACACACACACACACACACACACACACACACACACACACACACACATTCTTGACTTCCCACACAGAGGCAATCTCTCTCTCTTTCTCTCTCTCTCTCTCCTCCCACCTCATAAATAGTCTGTGACCGGATGTTCGGTACATTTTGCCTCGAGCATCTTGCCACAGTTATAACTGTTTGACTTGTTGATCATTGTTTCCTTCTCTCTTCACTATAGGGAAATGGGTTGATACAATCCATGACATCCCCCCTTTGTTGAACATTGCCTTCAACCGCTTTCACCTTTCCTTAAGTTTTATGAACTCTGAAAACAATTGTAAGAAATTACATTCAAAACACAAGATGGGATCATTTTTTAAAATTAGTTTAGATTATTTATTTTTAATAGCCTCCCTTCGTTTAACCCTGTTAACTGTAACTCCAATTGTAGTTTAGTTTTTTTTTAACAAACTTGCAAATAAATACACAAAACATTTATATGATTAAACAGAGTTTCTCAAACTTTTGGGGATCCCTGTAGCCAGCTTCGCCATTTATTTATTTTTTTCTGGGGGAGGTAATCCTTTCGCTGGAAAAACTTTGGTTTACGTCTTGAACTAATGTTGCTTTGTAATGAGATGCCTCTTTAACCTGCTTGGCTTTATTGCTTCATTTGCTGCACATGAATACACTCAACACATTTTGGTCTTCCATTGTTATTTTCGATAAAGCCAGACTCAAGATAAATGTTGTCATACTTCTAGTTTCAGCTGGTTTGGCCTTTCACATTACTTGATCAAATTTGTCTATTGTGCTAATTAGACATGCCTCTTATGATCCCACTACGTGTGTTTCACGGACCCCCAATTTATGGCTAGTTTGAGAGTCACCGTGATAAAAGGTCTGAAACTATTTAGACCCATTTTAAATGTGCTGCCTGCTTCAAACTGAATTTATCTAACACCTGAACTACATAAATAAATATATCTGAAAGAATCATTAATAAAATAAACACAAGAAGTTATTCATAAGCATGAAAACAAACTATTAAAATTAGTATAATTAGCAAAAACCTACCTTCCCCGTTTCTTTGACATGTTTCCATAAATTCACGCAGTCCTGAGAGACACAAAACAACTCAGTCAGTGTACAGAATAAAAAAAAACATTAGACGAAACAAATGATTTAAACAACGTTCGGTCTGTAATTATAACTAGACTAACCACAGCCATGCAAAGCAGCCAACAGAACCGGATGTAAACAAGCCCGCTGTGAGAGGCGGCAGACTGCTGCTTACATATTTATACAGCTAACTATGTGGCTAATAAATGTCTAACTTCTCTCATTAGCAAAGCTGTCGGCTGTCATCCACAACAGGAAACGAAGATAAATCTCACAGCGAACAAGCAGCAGGACTAACACTTAGGCCCAACTACAGCTAATGCGTGTAACCAAATAGGAAATAGTTCTGAAAAACTGTCTGCTGCATTTTTGTACATAAGCTAGCCGAACAAAAGGAAATGCATCGCCATGTAGGCGAGGTTTGCACCACTGCGACAGCTACAAGAACAGAGGGAAAAGAAGAAATGTCCGAAATAAGTGACTTTGTATTCATTATGTTCTCGACTTCAGCGATAGTCGGGAGCTAACAGAAGAAGCTGTGTCCTACCTGATCAATAATTTCACATGTGTTTGCGTGTGCAGACCATATTCCTCCACCTAACGTAGGCTACACGGAAGCGCAAAAGATTATTTTGAAAACTACAAATACCAGCAGGGTGAGCGGCTCGCGCTGCAGGACTTCCGGTCACAAATGCGTCATACACCCAAGCACTATTTATTTACTTAATTCGTGCAGGTAATCATACTTTTCTCGATATATTGCTATACATTTAGTTTCTTTGTGTGTTTTAGCATGTTTGTCGTTTATTCACTTTTACTTAATTCAACTTGTACATCTGGACTAAACAAGACTTTGAAAATCCTATTTTTTGGTCAACAAAACTGTCGATGAACTTGATTGTATTTTTTCGCACTAGAGATTTTCTTCTATTTGAACAAAAAGTTGGCAAATGTATGTTTTTATTTATGCATTATATTTATGAATGCTGCACAGACAGGCCAGACAATAAACTTTTACTTTCACAAAGTGCCACTGCATTGTTAAACCCTAAGTAATTTTAACTGAATCCTATTTCTTCTCTATTTTGTTAAAATCATTTCCTCTATCAAACAAATAGCTCAGTAGGCCTTTTTGGTTGCTGAAGTGTATAAATCAACCACAAGATGTCATACTAAACACAAATTCTCTGCCACCAGCTCCGATAACAGCCCAATGATGAACTGAGCAGTGTGGAGAGTGAATGAACCCTGGTGCCTGACTGGTAGGATTTTCTAAGGGGGTGGGGGGGAGACTTGTTTATCTAGGGTTAAACTATTTGTCAACAGTGTGTGTGTGTGTGTGTGTGTGTGTGTGTGTGTGTGCGTGCGTGCGTGCGTGCGTGCGTGATATGGTAGAGGATGGGGAAAAGGGGAGGGGGGGAGGTCTAAATAATTAGAATAAATCAGAAACTAAGAAAAAGTCACACTCAATATTTTACTGATTGTGGCTCAGATTATTTATTTAAATAATTATGTATCACTGATTGATCAAATAGTGCTTCAGCATCATTGGCTAGTGTATTGTTATTCAGCATCCTTTCAGTTTTCTTAATAAAAAGAAGAACTGTTTATTTGCTTGCACTTTAATGCAAAATGTAAAAAAAGTTCCTCAATTAAAAAAATAATTATGTACACCCCCCACAATTCCCCCCTCGCCCCTACCAAGTCCACTATAAAAACAAGATCAAGCTCCTCATCCCCTGGTCCCCCCCAGCCATCACAGAGCTGTCTGATATGTGTCCAGATTTCAAAGAAGATGTTATTCATAAGTATTTCCAGGACAAATGTGGACCTAATGAAATGTTAGTGTTACCTATCTCCAGGGGCGGACTGGCTCATCTGGCATCCTGGCATTGTCCCGGTGGACAATGAAACAGTGACAACTCCGCAAGTGCGAGATAAGGTGAGAAGCTCAGTCATCTGGGAGGGGCCCGGAGTAGATCTGATCTGCTGCTCTTCCACATCGAGAGGAGCCAGTTGAGGTGGCTCGGGCATCTAGTTATGATGTCTCCTGGACGCCTCCCTGGTGAGGTTTTCCAGGCATGTCCAACTGGAAGAAGACCTAAAGGACATGCTGGAAGAACTATGTTTCTCAGCTGGCCAGGGAACGCCTTGAGATTCCCCTGGAGGAGCTGGCCCAAGTGGCTGGGGAGAGGCAAGTCTGGACCTCTGCTTAGGCTGCTGCCCTCGTGACCCGACCCCGGACAAGCGGACAATATTGGATGGAGAATACCTGTTCGCCAACATATTCCAAGAAACCTTACAACAGTTACTTGTCAAACCCATTCAACACAGTATTCCCCTTCATTTCTTTGAAGGTAAATGTTAGATCTCTTAGCAACAAGTCATTTTTAATAAACACTCTTATCTCTGCTTATGATCTTGCTTGGATTGGAAACTTGGTTAACCCTCTGGAGGCAGGCGTTGCAGATTTGCAACATTAAAACCTACCTACTCCACATACGTATTTCATGAGCATTTTTAAACTCAGAAGTACCCCTGAAGGACTTAGTTGCTCGTCCTTTTATCAAAACTTATTTTGAGCCTGAGAGGGCTAAATAGTAGCTGTGCACCGGTTCTCATAGAATCTACTCCACCAAATTTCACATCTCTAAACGTGGTTCAGTCTGACAGAAAAGCTGGTGTTGCTGCTATTTATAAAGATTTGTTCCTATGTAAACAGCTAGTGTTTGGGGATTTTGACTCTTTTGAGTATCTTTGTTTTAAGTTGAAAGGGACACCCAAGATCTTAGTGTTAGAAGTTTATTGGCCTCCAGGGTCATGCACTAATTTCCTAGAAAACTTTACTGAGCTTCTCTCTGTTCTCACAATGGACTTTGAACATTGTCTCATAACAGGTGACTTGTATATTCACATTGCTGATGACAAATCTACAGTGAAATTCTATGGAGTGCTTGAACTATTTGATGTGCAACAACATGCATGGTCCAACACACAGTCAAGCTCACCAACTAGACTTACAGTAATCTTAACTAAAGATATTGATGTCCAAGACATTGTCATTGAGGGTCTCTCTGACCATTTATGTGTTGTGTTTGAAATGTCAATTCCGCCTGCCACCCATCACACTTCAGTTATTCTGAAAAAAAGGTATGTGAGTGATCACACTGCTACGGTGTTTATAGATCTTATCAATATATCAACAAGTCTAACAACCAGCTGTGTTTATTCACTTCTAAATCATTTCAACTACAAAACTCTTTAAGTCCTTGACGCCATTGCACCCAAAACGGTCAGACTTATTTCTGGCAAGCGAAAAGTTCTATGGAGGCTCACTAAATCAGTTACAAATCAGAAAAGGAAATGCAGAAAAGCTGAGCGTAAATGGAGAAAAAGTAACCTAGATCATGGTCTTACAATTAGAATTAAATAAGGCGAGGCAAACCTTTTTCTCTAGTAACATTAACAGTTCCCATGTTCTGTTTGCTACTGTCGAGAGGCTGACTGTATCTCCCAACACATTTAGCTCCTGAATTCTCATCCCAAACTAAATATAAGAGTCAGGGCTGGTGCGAAGGACTGGACCCAAATGCAGAACTCCAAAAACAAGGCTTTTATTTAGGCAAAAGCTTAGTTAACTAGGGATCAAAAACAGAACTGAGTCAAAGGACCCAGAGATCAGTGGCTTACTGCCTGGCTGGAACGAGAGAATGAAAACTAACCAACTGGCAACCGAAAGAGAGCAGAAGCTGGTTGAATACACACAAGAACAGCTGGGAGAAATCAGAGTAATGAGGAACAGGAAACAGAACTGAAACGGGAGAGGTGACACCAAAATAAAACAGGAAGTGGGACGGATGAACAGGTCTGACAGCAGGGCGTGACAGTAATGAGTTTGCATCCATTTTTGTGACAAAATAATAAACATTTGAATAGCAATTCATTTCTCCTTGTCAAACAACACAACTAGACCACTGCTACAGCCGAACAGCAACAATATGGCTAGAATGCCGTTTCAGTGTGATTAGTGCTACAACACTGGAGGACCTTAAATTCATACTTGCTGTCTGGACAACCTGCCAGCCAACTTCTCTAAACATGTTTGTAGTTGCTTGCATGCTGACGTACTGAAAATTGTTAATTGCTCCTTTATATCAGGTATTGCAGGTAACGCTGATCACAACTGATCATAATTTAAAATGGGTGTTTAAGAACTGAAATTGATGCAAAAATTTCAAATCCACCGTTGTATGACTGGATATTGCAGATGTATGAGCCAGCTGTGGCGAGCTGTAAAGCTAGTGTTGTATTGACACAAAGCTGTCTGGTGTCCAAGGTTGCCCTCTCTTGTCCTTGCTGTTGTCACAGCAACAGAAACAAGCCTAGATCAGAGAAATGGGACAATTTATTTTTTCTTTCTTTCTTTTCTTCTGTCACCCCTTCAAATTCTCTCAACAATCAGTGGAGGTCATTCAGTTGGCAGGCAAATTTAGCCTCCAAAAACCACCATCCCTAATTGAGTTGTGATAATGCAAATCTGCTATCTGAATCCAACATGAAGGTTTTTGCATTTTCAGGACCCCCAAAATGCAAATTCCACTATTTACTTGTCTGCATGACTGACATCTTCTGCAACTCGCAGTTTTCTGTGTTGCTCTGCTACAGAGGAGGGGAGCCCACAGCGGGCCTCTCTCCTGGGATGCCATGAGAACACAGACTCCAAAAATAGAGCAACTCTCCTCTCTTTCCATCTTCGCTGCTCTTCAATGTACAATTTCCGTGTGTTGCCCTTAATGGATGGAGGACACACACATGGATCCCTAGAAAACACACCGAGCATTATGTGTCAAAGAAGCAAAGAGAAGCAGAGTTGTTTGATCTGTATTTGTGTCCACGTGTCTATATTATCCACACTGTCTCTTTAGGAGGTGAAAAAATGATTATGAGCATGGTGCATCAAGGGTATAATGAGACGAACTGAGCGCCACACTGCAGCGTGTGTTTCTGCAGCTTGTGCTGCTGTTAAAAGAGAGCTGCGCTGCTGCTGCTGACTGTTTTCTGACACTTTTATAAGCCACAGTTCTGTCTCTGTCAGAGTGACAGTGCTACTTACTTCCCTGAGAGCAAATATTCACAGCCGGGATAGTCAACTCCCTTCTCCGAGGGCTGGTATACAGCATGTTTTAGCTGTTTCCCTGGTCCAATACACTTAATTCACCTGCTCAGCAGCTCACTGAGCTCTGCAGAAGCCTGTTAATCACTTGCTGATTAAAACCAGATGTGTTGAAGTAGCAAAGAACTAAAACGTGCTGGATGCCGGCCCTTGGACATGGGAGCTGACTACCCCTGGGTCAGAGACATGTCACTAACCAGATGCTCTGGGGAGGTGATTATGTTTTGTTATATTTGGATTGGATTGACTTTAATGCATTTATTCCTGGGTAATGAAAATCTGCCATTTTTATGTAAATGAACCACCTTCAAATTCCATGTGTACATTTTAAGCTCTTGGAACAAGTGACGATGAAGTGCAGACTATTTAAGCTGACATGTCGGACTTGCTGACATGTCACCCACAGCTAATTTCAGTCTAGAAGCTTTATTTCTAGACACTTGCTGGTGACACTTGCTGGTGACCTGTCTGCTCTGATTCTCAGCTTGTCATCCAACTCTGCAGCTCTGAAGAAGAAGAAGAAGAAGAAGAAGAAGAAGAAGAAGAACGTAATAAAGTTATAAAGTAATGGCTGATGCCGCAAAGGATGACTAAAGTGCCACAAAATTAACAGCTGTCATTTTTATTCAAAGCTAAAGGTAACACTTAACCATCCACCACTTAATCATAACACCGAAGGATTGAATGTAATTACATCCATTCGGGGCGATAATAAGTAAATCCTCATATTAATTGTGTCTTAGGATTGTGGAGCCCTTACTGTCGCAGCAAATTGACCTTAAGAATGGGCTGGAGCACATCTGCCTCCATGTGTGCAAAATTCTAATTAACACCACCACTACAAGAGTTTGTGTGTGTGTGTGTGTGTGTGTGTGTGTGTGTGTGTGTGTGTGTGTGTGTGTGTGTGTGTGTGTGTGTGTGTGTGTGTGTGTGTGTGTGTGTGTGTGTCAGTGACTTCAATCAAGCAAGTCAGGTCTTGCGGTCAAAGATGAGTCAGTGTTGAATTTACAGTGCAGAAATCTTTCCTCTGGCTGTACGGACTGTAACGCTCATACAGGAAAATGAAGTTTGGTGTTGCTCTTCTCATAAAAATCCCCTTGAACACAGAATTACTGGTCTCCCATGGGAGCTATAGGGAAATTTAATATTTATGTCCAACACGATGAATGCTGACAAACAGCAATATTTGCCAAAAGCACTCTTGCAAAGGCTTACGTCTCGGCCCGGCCGCTCCGGTCATCACAGGATCGTCGGCTAGCAGTGCCTACACCACGCTCAGGACAATCCAGACTCTTCTCATGTATCGTTCCACAAATGTGGAATGACCTTCCAAGCACTACAAGAACAGGGGCTTCCTTTTCGACTTTCAAGAAACTCCTGAAGACCCTGCTCTTCAGTGAGCATCTTCTAAACTAGCACCTTCTTTGCACCCGTCCCCCTCTTTACTGTCCACTCCTTGTTCCCACCTCTCCATGATTCATCATGCTGCCTCACTGCCACCTACGACTAACTGGAAATTGGTTGTTGTTGTTGTTGTGATTGTTGTTGTTAGCCTCAAGGGCAACATGCCAATTACCAGCATCTGCTAAATACATAAATAAACAATAAAAAATATAACCCATTGTATGAAAGACATTTATCATTGTAGTAATTAGTTGCTTGTATGAATGCAACTCTATCAGAACTCCAATGCAGAAAACACTATGTTAACTATCTGCTTACATGGCTACCATGTGGCAAAATCAATAAATAGAGCAGGGCTATTCAATTCTGGGCCTCGAGGGCGGGTAACCAGCCTGTTTTAGTGGTTTCTCTGCTCCAACACACTTGATTCAGTGGTAAAATCACCTGTGCAGCAGCTCATCAGGCTCTGCAGAAACCTGTTAATCACCTGCTGATTGAAATCGGGTGTGCTGAAGCAGGAGTAAAACCACAACGTGCTGGACACTGGCCCTCCAGGCCCAGAATTGAATAGCCCGGAAATAGAGCATAACTGTTTCTAGAGACTTTTGTCTGTCATTTTTCACTTTATTAAAAGTGTTGTATTTTACAATGTTGGAAAACCTGACGAGTCATCTTCACAACAAGAATCTATTTAATGAGCATCTCAGCTAAATGTGTGAATAGCACCTCAGGAAAATCTGCCTAAATGTTCTGCGCTATGTTCTCGCAATATGTTCCTCTTATTTTGATCCTACAAGTGTTGCCAGGTGTGTGTCAGTCACTGGTACGTGGCTGATACCTGTATGTGCTTACCTATGAGAACCTTCACAAGCACAAGCAAAATGTGACCAGGCTGGTGACGAGGAGAAGCCGAGCTGTTGTGGCTGTGAATGGATGCATATGTGATTTCCCCCCCCCCCCCCCCCCCCATTTTTTGCAGATGGAGGCAGACCGAAAACAGGGATTTGTCCCAAACAGGCAAAACCTGTAAACCTGGTAACATGGAAACACTAAAATTATTTATTGAAACCATTCTGCACAAACATTTTAAGGTGACAACTTTTTAATTCAGTTGGATCACATTTTCTAGACACTTGATAAGTGCAATTCACTCACCTTTTCATTGCACTAACTCATACCTGAATGTAATTCTTTTGTTCTTGTTATTGAACAGGTGTTGTCATGTTAAATTCAAATACATTCTTGAAACTAACTATTTTGATGGTGTCTTTTGATGTTTAATGTTCTGCAGCATTCAGTTTCTGGTTGAAGGTGGGATCTTGTTGTTTGATGAGTGTCTTTAAAAGCCTAAAACAGCTGCTGGAGTGTCTGATGAGATTTGTGAAAGAGAACAAGAAAAGAGCAGCTCAGACCACATGAAAGATCCTTTAAAGCTCAAAGCAGAACTCAGAGGACTGTTGACTTTAAACTAATTCACCTCTGTGAGGAACTTCTTTCAAAGGAATGAAGATTTAAGTTTAAATAAAGTGCAGCGTGTGCGGCTTTGAGGACAACCTATTTAAAAGTGTGGATATTTTTAATTCACATTAAGATGAACAAACGGAATAAACGAACAGACAAAAATGTAAAATTTGTGACATGAGATACTAAATTGGGGCAGCAGTAGCTCAGGTGGTAGAGCGGGTTGCCTCATGATTGGAGGGTCATGGGTTCGATTCCAGCTCCCGCCAGGGGTATCCTGCTGTTGTGACCTTAGGCAAGACACTTCACCCAACTTGCCTGTGTTAGTGGTGGTCAGAGGGGCCGACGGCGTCAAATGGCAGCCTCGCCTCTGTCAGACCTCCCCAGGGCGGCTGTGGCTACAAGTAGCTTACCATCACTAGCAGTGTGTGAATGTGAGTGTGTGAAAGCGTCTTTGGGGGTCTAGAAAAGCGCTATATAAGTTCAATGCATTATTATTATTATTATTATTATTATTATTGTTATTATTATTATTATTATTATTATTATTATTATTAATAAATTAAGAGGGTAGGTTGACAGATAAATCATTTTTTACTTATGTTTTCAAACGATTGGGCATTCTGAGTTTAACACGTAGGCTGAACATGAAAATAGTCTCCTACAACTCCTGCATTAGCTTCCGATAGACGGGAAAATTCTTGGTTCAGAAAAGTCTCACAGATCTACCCCACACCATCACTTAATGTCCATGTTGTTTTGGCGTCCAAGAAACAGCAGAGAACGTCTCGGCTAGTAAAAGCTGACCATTAGCATTAGCACCTCCACCACACAGCAAAACTCCTCCAGATTTGTGGTATTTGTGGAGATAAAACACCAATGTTGCAAAAGGAGTCATTGGTAGAGGCATGTTGCTGTTAGCCAATCAGAGGCAAGATATCCAAATATCAGGAAATAAGACTAAATCCTGTCGTCTGAAGCTACATTTTCCTCCAGCTGATTTGTACTTCCTCAAACAGGCGCACGCACCGAGCTTTTTTTCCCCCAGAGAATGACTTATAAGGCATTTATTCCTACTGGATATTAGTAGTTACTACAATTTTTGTATTTTTTATTTTTTCATTTACTTACTTTTTCTTTCGACTCAGCTATCATGAGTTTTTTTATGTAAGGTACGAGGACCCGTTCAACACGAGATGTTTCATCTCAAGCGGCTTCATCCTCAGGAAATATAAGTTTATGAATAAAATAAGGTTCGATAAGGCTCTGCAGGTTCGAGCCCCAACTGTTGCAGTCGTTGTGTCCATGGGCAAGGGAGGGATTGGTGGCACCAATGCTATGCAGCCTCACTTCTGTCAGTGCGCCCCAGGGCAGCTGTGGCAACGTTGTAGCTCAGCACCACCAGCATGTGAATGTGTGTGTGCATGAGTGAATAACTGATTGTGTTGTAAAGGGCTTCGGGGGGTTGTAGACCCCTAGAAGGAGCAATATCAAATACAGACTATTTACCATGAGGAAATGAAACTTCCACATTTTTCTGGGTCAGATGAAACATTTTGTTACTGATCAGGATGAAAACCATCTCTGTTCATGGGACCCAAGCACACACCCCTTACATCAGAGGAGACTGTTTTCTTCTCTTTTCCTCTATTCACTTAGCAGTCATGTGATATTTATTGAACCATTTCGAGACAAAGAAGCTATTGATCATTGCCCTCCAGAGAGAGTGTTGGGACTTAATTTCATCAGAGTATATTGTGATGAGTAACTGTTTGTGTCTCTCTCTGCAGGCTTTGGGGCTCTCACAGACTCTGTCTGTCAGCCCACACGTTCTCTCCCCAACACTTCAATCTTTTAATCTCTGCCTAAACCCGCTCTGACTTCATAGGCCTGAGTCATACAGTATCACATCCTCTCCTGTGTGGTTCTATCACAGCTACACACAAATAGGAGGTTCTGCACCATCGATCAGGTCCTGATGCTGCTGATGGGCGCAACAGAAGCTAACCTAAGTGCAGCTTGGTCGGTGCTTAGGTTGGTAGGTGTATGCATGGGTATCAACTGCATCTGCCTTCTGAATAAACTAAATAAATTAAAAAAGCAAAGACATTTTTAGAATTTTTTTTTACTTTGTGGAATTTACTGTTTAGAAATATTCATCCAGACCAATAAAACTGTATCATCAGGCTCTGCCAGTCACTCACGATGATCTGTGACTTTTCCAGTAAACGAGGCGTGCGACTAAATTATTACAGAGCGTCTGACGTTTTACACCCACAGCGTAACATATTTTAATACATGATGTTCAGGGTCGATGTTCAGACTGCTTGTGACAGATCTCCATCTGTAACCAGAGGGTATTTATTTGTTAATTTATCATGCAAAATACATCTGTGATGTAAAGTCTGAGAAAAATCTATCGTGTAACAACTGGCACGTCATCTGATCATGAGGTCTCAAGGGCTCTGTGTTCGTTTTTGGATGCAGAAATGTGGTTTTTTTTTTGTTCCTTGAATTTCCCTTTGATCTATTTTTTGGCCTAATAAATCCATATGACAGCAACAAAGAGGGTAACAATACTCCTCACCCTCTGTCCTCTTGGACTGCCATGCATGTGTGTAAGTGAGCGTTTTGCTTTGGGGTGGGGACAAGCTGTGTGTCTTGAGGGTGAGGAAGAGACAGAAGGAGAAAGAGAGACGGTCTGCAGCTTTACCCATCCTGTGACTCAGCTTTTTCTGTCATGCTTTTTTTTGTAAATAATCCCTTCTTCTAGTTTTCCTCTCTTTGCTCTTTCTTCTCCCCTTTGCCCTTTCCATACCCCACCCCCATCCCTCCTCCGTCCTCTCTTCTAATAACAATTTATGTCTCATTAATTAATTGTTCCTGTGTGTAAAAATAACATCTCATCAAGATAATGACTTTCAGTCAAAGCAAAGCGGGATGGCAATTTAAAGCCTCCTCATCACACATCCGTAGTTTGATCACCAGTCCTCCTCTGGGAAAGTGATTGTGACGGTAAACATAATGTGCTGCATTATTTTAATTCTTTCGCTTTGCACTGGCAGCTTTCATCTGTTTAGTGCAGAAGGAGATGTCAGCAGAGAGATGCAGGGACAGAAATAGATCATACTGGGATATCTGAGGAGAGGGGGAGAGAGGAGACGCCCAGGGTATTTGGCCTTCCTAGATAATACAGCCTGTTGGGGTGGAGGATAAACACCAGCAGAGACAATGGCGAGCTGTCATGCACCGAATGTGTGTGTGTGTGTGTGTGTGTGTGTGTGTGTGTGTGTGTGTGTGTGTGTGTGTGTGTGTGTGTGTGTGTCTGAGTCTTGTGATGGTCAAAACAGTGGTAGTCTGACAAAAGACAGAGGAAGGAGAAATGAAATAAGCCTCCAAGATAACCTTATTACATTAGAAACAGCCTGCAAGGACCACGGGGACGCTGAAGAACATCGGTAATAAGAGAGCACACGTGTCAAGGGTGTTGAGTGTATGATAATTTCCCTCATCTTCCAGGGCTAGCAGCATATCTTGATTTCAGGGGTGATTTAATCCCCACTTTAATGATTACTTTTGGGGGTAAAGGGAAACCCGTTTACTGATAATCAGTTGTCCTGGAAGAGTTCAGATTTGCAGTTTCATGTTTTTCACCAAATCAAGAAAATTTGTTGTGTGTTATTTGACTTCCAAGCTCAAAGGGGGTATTTCCAGAGAGCAGTTTTGTACAGCATCTTTTAAACCACAGAAAGGATCAGTTTGTGCTGACAGGTGTGATGCACCCAGTCCAGTTGTCTCCACAAATGCACCGCACACCGTCATCTTACAGCTCACGAATAAGGGAGTCCTGGGCTGCAGTGATCATGTTTTGGACACAAAGGATCAATAAAGGGGGAAGCCATCAGACAAGAATGAAACAAATTAAGTCTCAGGTTTTAACGTTCCAGCACAATACTGAGGAGAGCAGAGAGAGGGTGAGAACATGCACCACTGTTTAGAAGATTTAGCTGGGTTTTTGTCAAATACACAATTTAAATGCTATCTTCTGTTAAATTTTGACAATCAAGGCTTTATGATCCTAAGGATAAAAGCACTAAACATCTTGAAAATCAAGGAAAAAAGACCAGTTGTCTAAAAAATACTTTAGAAATATTTGCGAATCATTTACAACTAAAATCAAGATTGTTTTATCCCCCCCTATATTTATTTGTATTGTTGAAAATGGCTGGTTTAAAATATTATTTTCATAAGTCCCACTGTTGGTTTGTATATTTGCAACTATCTGATAGGTAGATTTCACTTAATGCACCAGGCTGGAATCAAAGGGTATTATTTTAACAGGATATACCACTCAAAATAGAAATGTTGTCTGTTGACATATTTCTCAAAATTAGATAAGTGGGAAAACAACAATTTTTATCCAGCCTGGTCATTCTCCTGACCCGACTGTATTCCTTTAGCTTTAGGATAGCATAAACACATTGAGGTGTTGCCTTGCATTGTTGTCTAATAGCATGTGGGGACGGTTTGAAAGATAATCGTAGATTCTGCCCCATGACTGAGAGCCGTCAGTGGGTCGTGGCCAGACACGTAAAGTATGGCATGTCAGGCCAACTATACGACACAGATGTGGCCCAGAACAGGACCCGGGTTTAGAACTTGGATGGCTAACGTTGATCCCATGTCCAAAAAGAAGTATTTAGTTTTTTCTATTCTATTCCATTTTAAGGGTTGTAAACAGACCAATCAAGACAAGTATAAGAAGCAAAGAAACTACATGAATTGAATCACATTCACTAAAACAGAAGAAAATAAATTCCTTTTGTATTTATTTAACCCAAAATATTTACCTTCTTTGTCCTCCTCTATTACCTATTTATACTTGTGTGACTGTTTGCACAACGTATTGTGATGATGCTGATGATGATTATATTTATTATTAATGAAAATAAAGTTATGGAAAAATACAACTCTTTTAGTGAAACCTTTAATGAATTACATTAACTAAAAATAAGAACTTGTCATCAAAGCTGCCTTCATAAACAGTCGATCATGGGTCAATACAGACCACATTAAGTGTCTAGGCCATCATCTGACATGGTCTGGGGAAGGAGTTTAACCCAGGACATGCAGAATCAACACACTCACAGGAAATGATCAAAATAAGGAATTTATTAATAAACGGGAACAAAAAGCGCACTGGAGCTTCCAGTGGATGGAGTAAAGTCCGTACTCAGCGTTGGGCAAAGGAGATGAGGAGGAATAGGGAGGGGCAGGTCGAGAGTTGGGTGAGTCGAGGTGTGTGTATCCAGGAGAGGGAGCGTGTGGGAAGCAGAGGAGTGGAACGGAGTGGAGCGACTGGAGGGATGGAGAACACTGGGAAGCTGCGCCCAGAAGGTTATGTAGAGGCGGTGAGTATCCTGACGAGTTTAGAGAATCCAAAGAGTTCCTTCATCAGAGATTCTCCAAAATTCCTGAAGCAGGTGTGAGCATAAAAAAAAACGCAAAGCATATAAATCCAGAGAAATCACTAGAGGCTCAAGAAAACAAAGCACTATGAGGCTGGACTCTACCAGGTAGTAGTAATCATCCCACGTCGAGGTGTGTTCTCCAACTCCTTAAGAAGCCAGTGCCGTTGATTGCTAACCAGAAGCAGCTGGGCGCCTCCCTCTCCTGAAAATCAACTCAGAGATGGAATGTGCAACGGGAGTACTCACCCCGACTCATGACACTATCCTCCATGTTTTAGACTTGTTTCTACTTTCACACACCTGATTTTAATAAGTAGTTGATCATCAGGCTTCTGCAGAAATTGAAGACATGTTGAAGAGGCCAGGTGTGTTGGTGCAGGAATCTTTTAATCCGTGTAGGTTAGTGGTGTTAGGTATTTTTGATTGTTCATTATTGTTGTGAAATCTTTTCCTTTGTGAAATGGTGTTAGGAAAAAACCCTGACCTATAGTTACTTGTTTACGTCTGTATGTTCTCAGAAACTCCTTTCTGCTTTAGGCATTTTGATCCAGTATCTGAAGTTTTCCTTTGTCCTGTGCATTCTAAGACCAAAGTGTCTTCCATTAGTTAAAAGCAAACTGGTCAGGTAGGAAAATTAGCTCAAATCTAGAAACTTCTCTTGTGATTGTGGAATTTGTGGGTGTGAACATTTTGTATTCAATAAAACCCCTCCACAGCTTTGGCTCCTTTGTGAGAGGAAAATGGCTTCCGTGTTGTGTGGTCTGATTCTCTCACACTTTGCAGAGTTTGTTGTCTGTTTAAAGGTTTGTTACAGTTTACCAAATTAAGAATCTAATCCCTCTGTGTGGGTGTTCTGACTTCCTTTAAGGTAATTTAAGTTTAAGGTAATATAAGAACAATAGTATAAATTAAAATACGCAACATAATAGTGAATAATGCTAAATTAAATTACCAAACATAGATTAAATTACCTAACAAGTGGCTCTCTGGGTCTGGATTAGGCACCACTGATGCAGAAGTCAGTCAGTCTAGAAGCAGTTAAATTAAGGCCTAGTCCACACGTAGCCGTTTTTTTTTAAAATAAAAACGAATATCCGCCCCTCCAAAAACTTGCATCCACACCACCTCTTTAAAAAAAACTCTGTCCACACGTACCGAATAAATCCGTTGTTAAGGACATGCCAGACCTGTAGGCAGCAGTACTTGGAGAAGCCAGGTGCCGGGCAATAGCCGTTCTTAACCTCGTCCTTCCGCAAGGAGCAGTAATTCTGCTTGCAAAAACAAATAAGCAAAAAGCGCTTGGACAATTGATAAAGCGAGCGCAGCTCTGAGGGCATCCATGCTGTCGGCTAGTGTAAACACAGGTCGCACACGTGATGTCAGCATTTTTTTGTCGCGGAAAGTGACGTTGCGGACCTTAAAACTCCGGTTTTGTCTGTCCACACGCAGACACCCAAAACGGAGAAAACACAGATCTTCACTTTGGCCAGAGTTTTTAAAAAGATCCGTTTTCGTGTGAAAAAACTCCGTTTTCGTGTGGATGACAGGCCAAAACGTAGAAAAATATCTACGTTTTGGCAGATCCCCGGCTACGTGTGGACAGGGCCAAAATGTTGCTGTTTAGAAAAGTACAAAATAAAATATATAATTCGACTGAGAAAAAGGTTGCATCATTTAAGATTTTAAGCATTTAAAGCACCCATCCATGGTGGGCAGTGCTAGTGACTCACAACACTGAAGACAAGTGTTTATGTCGCGATCAAAAGGAGGCCCAGCACAGACTCATTAGAGCTGACGACAGAACTTATGGGAGCATTTATTGTCTTTGTTTGTCTTGGAGAGACTTTCCCAAGGTTTGTTTGATCCTGGAGAATAAAGAGATGAGAGTGCTGGTACGATCCCAGGGTGCTCTGTGAGAAGATGATGGATGTAGAAGGGTTTCTCCACACTCCTGACAATTAGACCGCTGTTCTCGCCCTCACCCACAAAGCTTGCTCTGTTTTAAAGGCCTCAGCACAAAGTCATCCAACTTTTCTGTAAGTCACCACCAGAAATTATGTTTCCACTCTTAGATACAGAATTTCTCTAGAAATGGCTCATTGGTCTTTTAAAGACAGAGCAATGCAGTGCACCGCTACAGGCTAAACTCTCTCAGAGTAACCACAGGGACCAATTTGGTGTGCCACCCTATTTTCATTTACTCTATAAAAACTTTCTGGGACCAACCCTAATTTTAAGAAACTATAGAGACAGTACTGCATTCTTTTCATTAATGTTCATCTGCTTTACATTTTGGCATGTTTTTATTTCATTGTACTTTAACAACAGCTTTTACTGAAAACCATACAAAGAATTGTAGGTGTCTATTTCAGCAGGTCTTCAGCTGCAGGAAAAGCTGCAACTGAACCTAATGTAGATTTTCTTTTTGTATTTGCTCTATATTGTCACTCATTTAGGTTAAAGAGTTAAGAGTTGTTGCATCACATTCTGATCATTCTGGTCCCATTCGCCATCCACAGACAGTGGCGTTATTGGGAGCTTTGAGAGATGATAGAAGATGTTCTGACACAAGAGCAAACATTTCTAATTAAACTTAAACTCTTAATTGTGATGGCAGTGGAGGTTTACATTTGGTTTAATATATCAACTAATTTTCATTTTCTGCACTGGATCAGAAGCTTTAGATATATTTAATAACCAAAAGCACAAAATACAGAAATAATACATGTATTTAAAGTCTTCACAACATCTGAAACTGATGCTGAATGCTCTTCTGTTTGTCAAGAGTTATTATTAATCAAACTGCAAAATGCCTGGAAAAATAATTTGTCACATAACTACAAAGATTATATCAATTTGTAGGGATGCTCAATATTGTCTTTTTTTTATACCAATATCTGATATTGTCGTCGTCGTCGTCGTCGTCGTCTTCCTCCGCTTATCCGGGTCCGGGTCGCGGGGGCAGCATCCCAACTAGGGAGCTCCAGGCCGTCCTCTCCCCGGCCTTGTCCACCAGCTCCTCCGGCAGGACCCCAAGGCGTTCCCGGACCAGATTGGAGATGTAACTTCTCCAACGTGTCCTGGGTCGACCCGGGGGCCTTCTGCCGGCAGGACATGCCCGAAACACCTCCCCGGGGAGGCGTCCAGGAGGCATCCTGACCAGATGCCCAAACCACCTCAACTGGCTCCTTTCGATCCGGAGGAGCAGCGGTTCTACTCCGAGTCCCTCCCGAATGTCCGAGCTCCTCACCCTATCTCTAAGGCTGAGCCCGGCCACCCTACGGAGGAAAGCCAGGCTCTCGATTTACCGGTCGATCTACGTCCCAATCCTCACCTATGGTCATGAGCTTTGGGTAATGACCGAAAGAACGAGATCGCGGATACAAGCGGCCGAAATATCTGATATTGTCAATCTCTTAATTTCCAATACAGATAAAAAACAATACCGATATATGCAGGGTCCCCCCATGAAAAAAAAAAAAAAAACGAGCTTGCCAACATCACATAAGTCCTATCATGCATGCTTAAGCTTTAAACATTGTCAGTGCAATGTGCTCTCAGGACAGCAGCTCCACTGTACTGGGCAAATTCCTAATTATTTATAGGTTGCGCCAAATAAAAATTAATATCTCAACAACTAAACCTCAGATCTGTCATATTTTGGTATTTTGAGAGAAAGGAGATTAAGCCAAAGAGTTTGGTGTATAATATGTGCATGTATGGAAAATTTGGGTTGTTGAAATAGCAGAGGTGTGGACTCGAGTCACATGACTTGGACTCGAGTCAGACTTGAGTCAACATTTTAATGACTTCTGACTTGACTTCATTAAATCTATGAAGACTCACTACTTGACTTGGATGCCAATGACTTGCGACTTGAATCGACTTGCATCTGTTGACTTGATGATGACTTGAGCATATTTGATATTTTAGCACTAAAGTGGCACAACATGGACAAAAATCATGAATCATTCTTGGTTCTGGGTTTGATCTTGTACTGCTAAATGCAGCAGCACTTTGTTTATAATCAGTTTCAGTTGCACTTTCTGCTTGTTTGAGCAAATAAATTAAGCTTTAAGAAGCTTTATTTCCAGAATGTATTTATTATCATAGTCATTAAATAGAAGTTTGACAGATGACTTGATTATGACTTGAAAATTCAAAGTTAAGGACTTGGACTTCACTTGTGACTTGCAAAGCAGTGACTTGTCACACCTCTGTAAATTAGTAAACACTGATACTGATATTTTCCGATAATATATTTTAAAGCCAATTTCGGACATTCCTATCGATTTGCAGAAACCTTTAGCGGGAATTGTTATAGACGTTCACACTTTGCCCCAGTTGACTAAAACAAAAGGTAAACACGTAGCTCCAAATATAAAAACAGAAATCTCCCCTCGGGGCACCTTCCCTTTGAACTGATAAACTGCACGCAGTGACATGCTGACACAAAGAGACTGGGTGGAAACGTAACACTGATTAGTTAATGAGAGCTTTGCAGTCGGATGTTGGATATTTTTGTCTTTCACTGGGAGCGTGTGACAATGTGTGAATGTGTGAGCATGTCTGCTCGGATGAATAGCCACAGTGTCACCGAGTGCAGACCTTGACGGAGCAGAACAGATGAGATGATTCAGAAGCAAAGCATTGTCCTGGCTCTCATCACTTCAGCTGGCAGCCCACAGCAAATATTCTCCATGGAAGTGGATGATGGAGCAAAATTACAGAGTGAGGGGACTTCGTTTCCTGCCACGGAACAATCCCCGCAGAAAGACACTAAAGACTCCAGGAGATTAAATGTTTTGTTAACGAGACAAAGTGCTTGTAAGAAAAAGGAGGGCATAGTACTTGTCTTTTATTTCTTGATGTGAATCATATTTTCTGTTATTCAGATGTCTATATAACCCTAAAATCCTAACATCTCCTTCCGTTTCAGATTGGTCCACCACATATCCTTCCTTTCTTTTTTCTGGCCGCTGAGTTCACAAACATTTCCAGGTCACTTGTAAAGGAAGAGTTCAGCAGGTCAGATACACAGAAGGCTGCTCAGCCCAGCTGCAACAATCCCACATGCTTCTTTTTCCTCAGATTTCTCATCCCTCAGATGCAAGTTGAATTCTCTCGTTTCTGAGAACGAGACCCAAACTGCTGGTCCATATCTCACCCCGTCACACCATCATCATTTGTAAGACACTTCTGCTTGCGGCAGAACTCACTCCCAACCTGCAGGAGCATTCTGCCTCAGATAATTTATACAAAACATTATATAAATGTTATGTAAAACACAATGTATGCACCCATGTGCCCTTGCTAATGTCAATGCCCTCCTCCTCATCTTACCCAAGAGGCAAATATTGCATAATTGGGTGTTGTAAGTCAGTACACACCAACAAATACAAGGTGAACCAATCAAACACTTAATTGAGCTTTGTCTAAGCAAATGGCACAGCTAGTAAAACCTCCAGTGACCATTGCCTTTTTCCTCTTGCTGCTTGGTTTTTTTTTTCATCATGTCAGCTTGACGCACTTCCCACTTCCTCCACAGCCCACTGTCCAGCAAACTGTGATGTGACTGAGGCTGCCTGCAGCTATAAGATGATTTCTGTATCTATTTGCTGTCATGCTCACTGACTCATTCATGGACAGAGCTGGGACCAGATACTAATCCTGGTATTCAGAATTGAGCGGTGTTCTCTAGATGATCCCCAGAGCAGGAAGACATGGCTGAAACAGCTTCTGTACAGAGAAAATATTAGGAAAGCAGGGGACACACATTGACTTCCCTTCATGTGTACACAGCAGCTTTCAGTACATAATTACTTGAATTATTTCAAATAAGGCTTCAATAACAACTTAGCATCTTATTTTGTAAGAGAATGCCAGAATCAAGATGGCATGGCGATGTCTCTTTGCAAAACCAAAAGTCCAAGTCGCACTTTTTAAGCTACATGTAACCGGATTACAGGATACAATAAGATAATTAAAAGAAAAAATAAACAAATGGGCCAATAATTAGGTTCGGGGAGAATTGGAGGTTGTTTAAGAATGACTGGAGTCACGGGTATAGCATGAAACGGTTTATATACTAAATCTTAATAATAATGGGAAATATAACACATAAAGATAACACACAAAAACAGATGAAAACAATCGACAATAGTAAAATGCTCGGTATGAGATTTGATCATATGAGTCACAAGTCAGCCGGCGTCAAGTCAAATCCCCACGCTTGGGGTGAAAGTCAGAGTCCGGTGGTGCGATTTTTTCCTACCGCACCGTTGAGATTGTTCACAGAAGAGAGCAGTCTGCTCTTCAGTTACTTGAGATGTCCTGGTTCGTTCAGTGGTTAAGGCTCGCCATCTCCCTCGTCAGGAAGAAATCCAGTTCTCGTTCCAAGTGAGTGATCATAGGAGTCGGGATCAAACCCAAGGAAAAAAAAAACCCAGCCTGTAAACAACAGGACTGTTAGCGAGTTGGCATCGACCCTTCTCGTCACATCACAGCATAAAGTCTTACAGACTTAACAAATGCTTCACTCTATTGGCATAGCCAATCATGTTTGGGTTCACAGTTCAACTAACATAACATCAATTTGATTGTCTATTAAAATAATTCTCAGTAGCTCTGGAAATATAATTACATATGACAACAATTGTTCAGCTCAATAGGCTCAGTTAGATTCTATTACTCTACACTATTCAACAAGAAATACATTCATGACAACAAGGATACATTTAGTTGTGTTTCTATACAGCATTGTGACACCTTGTATATCTGTAACACAATAAATAAATAAATAAATAAATAAATAAATAAATAAATAAATAAAATGTTCTATAACAAAATTCAACAAAATATAAATTCTGGTCCTTTGGTCCACCTTTGTAAAATAATTCCTCCCTAATCAGTTAGCTTTTATTTATTTTTATTTATCTATTTTTTTTTATTATTAAATGTTTGGTTAAGGGACGCATTGCTAATTCTATGGCGTTAGCTATAACGCCCCTGAGGACCTTGTACATCTAGGCCGTACCACCATTAACTGGCGGTTTGAGCCGTTAACTCCTGGGAATCCTATATGCCGTACCGCCGTTAACTGGCGGTTTGAGCCGTTAACTCCTGGGAATCCCATATGCCCTACCGCCGTTAACTGGCGGTTTGAGCCGTTAACTCCTGGGAATCCCATATGCCCTACCGCCGTTAACTGGCGGTTTGAGCCGTTAACTCCTGGGAATCCCATATGCCCTACCGCCGTTAACTGGCGGTTTGAGCCGTTAACTCCTATATGCCCTACCACCGTTAACTGGTAGTTTGAGATGTTAACTCCTGGGATCTAACGTCTAGCAGCCCACTGCTGTCACCTCGGTTGCTGTAATTAGCTTTTTGAATTTAATAATTTACTGAATTTAATCTCATTCACTCACCAACGCGCTCCAACGGTTCCCTCCTACAGAGGATTGGTTCACTCTGTCGTCTCCACACAAATCTATAAGAATGGAATTAATTTGATAAGCTATTTAAGTTTCCTTTTTTTTTTAAGTTGCATCGTTAGCTTTTTCTCTTCTTTTTTCTTTACTCACCGCGTTGGTTCCAAGTTCCTAGCTCTTATTAGAAGGAGTCAAGTCCGCCTCTCCCTCTATCTATGCGGCACCCAAATCAGGGTTCTTCACGGCCTCGACCGTTGTTTTTTTTTCTCTCTCTCTCTCTCTCTAACCGCTCAGTCTTTGCTTTCTGTATCTGCGTGCTGCACAGCCGTTTGTCTCTCCTCTCGCTCAGCTGCGTCGCACGGTTTTATTTCGCGGAGGCGGGACTTATTTCTCTCAGCCAATGAAATTTCAGATTCCCACCTGGACCAATAGTATACAGCTTTCCTCTTCTGTTTCTGTTAGGGATGTTCAAGATTCTTGTTTTAACCGATGTTTAATATTAAACTCGTTATTTTAGTTATTCACCCTTCCAATAATTCATTATGAAATTATCTATTAGTTAATTAGATATCTATTAATTAGTATTGTTAATTTCCTTAATTTATATTTTATATTTTATCTAAATTGAGGATGGATCATATTAGTAAGCCAATTAGTTAATACCTCATTAAGGTTCTAGCTTCTGGGTTACATCCTCCCCCATTAAATATCATGCACGTCCCTGTGCATTGTTTCTACGGGGTACACAACTTCTTGAGTAAGAGAGTCAATAAAAGCTTTATTAAGTCCTTGGAAAAGGGACCTAACTACGGTCACTAGTGGATTGCCCAATTGAGAGTAAGTTAGTCTTTGAGGAGGCTGACTACTTCGTTCAGATCTCCTGACATACATCTCTGGTTGCACAGTATCATGCTCATCCGTTTCGGTTTGATTCTCAACTGAGACAGGACGAAGTGAGCTCTCTGTTTCCGACAGAGCTGATGAGCTATTCTCTAAGACTTTGGTCTTTTCAGATGTATGTGTCTGATCGTGTATGATGGGTTCAAAACTTACATCACATTGCTGCGACTTTAGGACACCATCCAATTGAGGTAGGTTTGTGTTAGTTTCATCCCCCGTTTCTACGTCAGGTAAGTATACTTCGTTTTTTTTCGTTTTTTCAGGTAAGTATGTTGCTGCTTCTTTCACTCTTTCAGGTAAGAATGTCGCAGTTTCACTCATTCTGTCAGGTAAGAATGTTTCGGTGTTGATGCCTTTGTCAAGTAAGGACAATTCAGCATTTTCATTACCAGCTAAGGTTGGTTCCTTGCGATCCCCTGTGTGTAAGGATAGTGTGTTTTGTTGTTGAATATTATTTACCGGTCCTGAATCTGCTATGAGTTCCCTATTTGGCAAGGTGACCGCTATTTGATAGGATGGTCGGTTTAGCACTTGTGGAAGATCAGAGTAATAAAACTCATCTACCTCTTCGTCAAGTGGCTCATCTGGGTCAGGTTCTAAGGCTGAACTCTGTCTTGTATGAGGTCTGCTAGGTTTCGTAACGCGTTCTGTTTCATTTTCTAATGAAGAGAGAAAACCACAAGGCAGTAAAAGATCTCTGTGGAGTGTTCTGTTGGGTCCTTCTCCGTTCTCTGGTTTTACAGTGTATACTGGCAAGTTTTCCATCTGTTTGAGAACTATATACACTGTTTGCTCCCATTTGTCTGCTAATTTATGCTTTTCTCTTAAGCGAAGATTTCGGACTAAAACACGATCTCCCACACCTAGTGTGGACTCACGAATGTTTCTGTCGAACCGTTCTTTGTTCTTCCTCGCTGTTTTTTGAGAGTTTTTTATGACAATGTCATAACTCTGTTCCAGATGACTCTTCAGTTCTTTAACATACTGAGAATGAGTTATAGAGGGCTTGTTCAAATGCGGTAACCCAAAGGCAATATCTATAGGCAACCGAGGCTGCCTACCGAACATTAGCTCGTAGGGAGAGTATCCCGTCACGTCATTTTTTGTACAATTGTACGAGTGAGTAAGTGGTTTTACAAAATCGCGCCAGTGATGTTTCTCAGTGGCTTGTAAAGTTCCCAACATGCTGAGTAATGTACGATTGTACCGTTCAACGGGGTTGCCACGAGGGTGATAAGGGCTCGTTCTGACTTTACGGATACCAAGTAAAGAACAAAGTTCCTTGATTGTACGTGATTCGAAATCCCGTCCCTGATCACTATGAAGACGCTCAGGAAACCCGTAGTGGACTAAAAAATGTTCCCACAGGTTCTTCGCGACGGTGGTGGCTTTCTGATCTTTGGTTGGGATGGACACTGCATACTTTGTAAAATGGTCTGTAATCACTAAGACATCTTTAGTGTTCTTACTGTCTGGTTCTATGGAGAGAAAATCCATGCAAACTAACTCCATAGGTCTGGTGGTGGTAATACTCACCATTGGAGCAGCTTTGTCAGGGAGGGCCTTCCGACGGATACATCTTTCGCAAGTTTTAACTTTGATTTCGATATCACTAGCCATTCTTGGCCAGTAAAAACGGGACCGAATGAGATCTGTCGTACGTTCAACCCCAAGATGCCCCATATCATCATGTAGGCTTTGCATGACTGTTGAACGTAATGAATCAGGCAAGACTAACTGCAATGATGTCTCTGGTCCTAATTGGCGTCTCCGGTACAGTAAATCATTTTGAAACTCAAACCGTTTCCACTCTCTCAAAAGGTTAAGAACCACCGGGGGTTCTGCAATAGTATCAGTTGGCGGTTTATTGTCAGTCATAAGCAGCTGAATGACTCGGCCAATGGTTGGATCTTTCCTCTGCAAGGAGACAAGGTCAGCATGGTTATACTTGGGCACAGCAAAGAAACTGTCACTATTGTCTTCCAACTGGAATAGGTCTGGAATGGCCGCTGCAGACATGGCAAGTGACTGAACTAAACCACAAGGAGAATCAGTCTCATCCAAGACCATGTGCTTTTGGCATGTTGCCTTCACTGCTTCGGCTTGAAGTTGAAGCTCGACTTCTTTGACAGAGGATAAAAGATGAGATCGGAACTCATCTAGTCGTTGGCATTCCTCAGTGAATTTTGAGTTGTCTTCAGGTTTATCATGCAGCCTCCTAGACAGGCCATCCGCGTCAACGTTCTGTGTACCTGCACGGTATCTGATGTCAAAATTATAGGTGGACAACGCAGCTAGCCAACGATAGCTCGTTGCATCGAGTTTTGCCGTTGTTAAGAGGTAAGTTAACGGATTATTATCAGTAATGACAGTGAATGTGTTCCCATACAAATAGTCATGAAACTTATCTGTTATGGCCCACTTTAAGGCTAGAAACTCCAACTTGTGCGCAGGGTACCTAGTTTCACTGGAGCTTAAACCGCGACTTGCATAAGCGATTACCTGTGTGACACCGTTTTGCACTTGGTATAGCGCTGCACCGAGTCCGGTCGTACTAGCATCTGTGTGTACTAGATATGGGAGTTTTGCGTCAGCGTAGCCAAGAACTGGCGAAGTGGTAAGTTTTTCAATAATAGTTTGAAAGGACTTCTCACAGTCTTGGCTCCAACGATTCCCAAAGGGTTCTTTGGGGTTCAAGTACTTTGATCTACATGGTGGTGTTTTAAAGTTTTTCCGTTTGGGTGGATAACCAGCCGTGAGAGATGTTAGTGGCTTGACAATATTTGAGTAATCTTTAACGAAGCGTCGGTAATAACCGGTAAATCCTAAGAAAGATTGGAGTTCCTTCAAAGTCTGAGGCTTCGGCCATGTTTTGAGTGCTTCCACCTTATCTGGATCGGTTTTTATGCCATCTCGAGATACTATATGTCCAAGATAACGCACAGATGTCTGGAAAAAACGACACTTATCTGGTGATAGCTTGAGTCCGTATTCTCTAAGCCGTTCAAGAACGTGAGAAAGTCTGGTTTCGTGTTCTTCCAAGGAGTTGGAAAAGACGATCAAGTCGTCTAGGAAAACTAACACTTCCTTCAGATTAATGTCCTTCATACACTTTTCCATAACCCGTTGGAAAGTGCTTGGAGCATTTGTTATTCCTTGTGGCATACGGTTAAATTCATAAAACCCAAACGGGCAAACAAAAGCAGTTTTAGGTTTATCCTTTTCACACATCTCTATTTGATAGTAACCTGACTTGAGGTCCATCACAGAAAACCACTGTGATCCAGCGAGAGCAGAAAAGGACTCCTCCAAGTTAGGCAGGGCATATGCGTCGCGAATGGTTTGCAGATTAAGCTTTCTATAGTCTATACATAGACGTACCTCACCATTCTTTTTCCGAACTACCACTATTGGTGAGGCAAATGGAGACTCCGACTCTCTTATTATACCGGTTTCCAAGAGGGCTTCCAAATGTTTTCTCACGGCTTCATAATCATGTGGATGGATCGGCCGAGATTTCTGTTTGAATGGGGTCTCGTCTTTTAAGTTGATGTGATGTCTTATCTGTTGTGTATGACCAAAATCAAGATCGTGGTGCGAAAACACATCGGAGTAAGTGTTAAGTTTGTTGGTGATCCTCCCTTTCCATTCTTCGGACAAGGGCGAAGTACCGAAGTCAAAACTGAGAGGAGGGTTTGAAGGTGAAGTCTGTTGCTGCGAACTACACGCCGCAAGTACTTTCTGATCACTTTTGTCAGGTTCTGGATATGGCATAACACGATCGGCTTTAACTAACTCAGCGATCACACAGTTAGTGGGTAATGTGATGTCATGGTTAGTTTCGTTTCTTAGTACAACAGGTACTTTGTATGGACCATGTGAAGGTAAGGAAATGAGGCAACAGTCTACAATTATACCCCCTGGTAGAGAACCATTGGTGGGTTGTTCAATGAGTGCATAAGGCTCATGCTTGTTTTGGCTGGGTTGCATAAACCCTTCTAGTAACAGTTTTTTATTTGCAGGGAGAACTTCTTGGGTTCTCCCTCGAAGCTTCACCACACCAACTCGTCCATCTTTGCTTTGTTTTTTTCTGACTGCTAAGGCTTTTAGCACGTGTTGGTACCCATAAGAGAGTGCCTTGGAATCAGGTAAGTTATTGGCAGACAATTGCTCATACAAAGGATCGAGTGTGTTTGTGCCAATGAGTAGTGGTGTATCAGAGTTTGAGCTTATATCCGGAACCACTAACGCAAGGGTAGGTAACTCAAGTCCAGACTGATCGAGCTCTTTTGGAAATGTGACACTTATCTCTATGTATCCTAAATAAGGAACTGCTTGACCGTTTGCGCCCTCGACTTCTAACAGATTACTGATGGGTTTAATTGAGAGGTCAGGTAAGTGTTCTTGGTAAAAAGAATTGGCAATGGTGGTTACCTGGGACCCTGAATCCAGTAAACAATTACATTCAACACTGTTAACTGAGACTGTAGCTGTGCATCGCCCACCCACTAATCTTTTGGGAAGTTTTGGCACTGAATGAGCATGAACTGGCTTGCAAAAAAGTCTCTCTGTCCTTTCCTTAGAGGGACTTGGTTCTACTTTAGCACCTATCTGTCCCACGATAGGAGCTTCTACCGGTTTAAAGGAGGAGACTGAGCAATTGGCTTTGACATCTCCCACTCGCGCTGCTTCTGTCTAAGAGCAAGTCTTTTAGTTGCAACTAGTGCTGGATTTGGCTCGTTGCTACAGCTAGAAGCTATGTGCCCATCTTCTCCGCACTTAAAACAGTATCCAGGCTTTGGTCTGGGCACCACTGCTGTTATCTGCTGAATCTGTTTGGGCTCATCTGGAATTTTAGTCCCCACACGGGGTTTTGACTCTTTTTGAGTTTTCTTTGCCTTTTTATCTGTGTTGTTAACCTTAAGCTGTGCAATTTGGCTCCTGAGCTCAGCGATTTGTTTGCGTAAGTCATCACAGTTATCATCTATTTCCAGTTCACAAGTGTTTTTACTCTGAGAGCATGTTGTTTGCACATTTGAATACACTCTAGTTCGTTGTGCCCCTAAGTGTTGTTTCATGCGTGCTGCTTTAGTAGCCTGTTTGTCTTCTTCAGTGCGCAGTTTGAGGAGAAGTGCTGTAAAATGAGGCGGGTTGTCTTTCTTTTGTTCGAGTTGCAGGTTTGAAATCAGCGAGCTGTCCCAACAGCCTCTGCAAAACTGCTTGAGCAGCTGCTGGTCGGCGTCACTGGAGGAAATTCCATTCCTCTGAATAACTAGGTTTAACAAGGTGTATAACCTCTGAAAGTAATCGGAAGGTTTTTCACCACTGTCCTGGTTTGTGTTTAAGAAGCGAGCAAAGAGCTCGTCGCCGTCTTCGACAGCTGCGTAAGCTGAATCGAGATGTTCAAGGTACGTTTCCGGGTCGGATTTTGGACTAAGAGCTTTAACGATGCTCGCTGCTGGGGCTGACAGACTCTCCACGATTCTTCGTACAATTTGGGACTTGGTGAGTGAAGGATCATTTATGCATAACACTACACTACTACGCCAAGTATCATAGTCAGTTTCAAAAGAAGGGTGTGGAACTCGCCCTGAGAACGGTTTTAGTCTGTATTGTGAAGTAGGCGGAGGGATAACCTCACTGCTTTTAACAATGTGTTCCACAATAACTCGCTGAACCTCAGGTGTGTTTAAAAGATTTGGTGGAATGCAAGGGTTTTGTTTTCCAGTCTCTGTAGGTGGACAATTGTCCTTTGAGTTGTTCATATAGTTAACTTCTGGTGTTAAAGGCAGGGAATATGTAACTTGGTCACTATGGAGCATTGGCTCTGGTTCAGTGACTGGTTCAGATGCATGGGTATCCCTTCCTAAAGATTCCCCAATTTTTGCCAGTTCCTCCATTAGAAGGTCTTTAAATGATTGATTGCTACGCGCAGCTATGTCCCTGAGCTCTGACAGATAGGCATCAGTGGCAGATGTGCTAGTTTCTAGACTGTACGCGCTGGCTAGGTCTTGAATATGGAAGAAAACATCTGGGTTCCTAGTACAAGGTTTGTCATAGGGTAAACATTGTTTCTTTAATTCCTTAACAGTGGCTTCATGTTGAAACTCCACAATAATCTGATCACAGTTTGGTAACTTAATGCGCCTGTTAACTGGTCCGAATCCTTCCATAAACCCAAAGACTTCGTTATCAAGGTCTGTATCAGTTAACCCACTGATTAAAACAGCATTTGAAACTTTGACCTTTTCTGTTTTTACAACTTCCATTTTAAAACACTCAAAAGTACCAATAATGCCAAAATGGCAAACCACTGTGACCTCCAGGCACTCTTATGATGTCAGTCAATGGTTAGCTAAGGTAACAACTCTACAATTCTCCTGGCTGGCTCGCCAAGTTTTATGTAACCGGATTACAGGATACAATAAGATAATTAAAAGAAAAAATAAACAAATGGGCCAATAATTAGGTTCGGGGAGAATTGGAGGTTGTTTAAGAATGACTGGAGTCACGGGTATAGCATGAAACGGTTTATATACTAAATCTTAATAATAATGGGAAATATAACACATAAAGATAACACACAAAAACAGATGAAAACAATCGACAATAGTAAAATGCTCGGTATGAGATTTGATCATATGAGTCACAAGTCAGCCGGCGTCAAGTCAAATCCCCACGCTTGGGGTGAAAGTCAGAGTCCGGTGGTGCGATTTTTTCCTACCGCACCGTTGAGATTGTTCACAGAAGAGAGCAGTCTGCTCTTCAGTTACTTGAGATGTCCTGGTTCGTTCAGTGGTTAAGGCTCGCCATCTCCCTCGTCAGGAAGAAATCCAGTTCTCGTTCCAAGTGAGTGATCATAGGAGTCGGGATCAAACCCAAGGAAAAAAAAAACCCAGCCTGTAAACAACAGGACTGTTAGCGAGTTGGCATCGACCCTTCTCGTCACATCACAGCATAAAGTCTTACAGACTTAACAAATGCTTCACTCTATTGGCATAGCCAATCATGTTTGGGTTCACAGTTCAACTAACATAACATCAATTTGATTGTCTATTAAAATAATTCTCAGTAGCTCTGGAAATATAATTACATATGACAACAATTGTTCAGCTCAATAGGCTCAGTTAGATTCTATTACTCTACACTATTCAACAAGAAATACATTCATGACAACAAGGATACATTTAGTTGTGTTTCTATACAGCATTGTGACACCTTGTATATCTGTAACACAATAAATAAATAAATAAATAAATAAATAAATAAATAAATAAATAAAATGTTCTATAACAAAATTCAACAAAATATAAATTCTGGTCCTTTGGTCCACCTTTGTAAAATAATTCCTCCCTAATCAGTTAGCTTTTATTTATTTTTATTTATCTATTTTTTATTATTATTAAATGTTTGGTTAAGGGACGCATTGCTAATTCTATGGCGTTAGCTATAACGCCCCTGAGGACCTTGTACATCTAGGCCGTACCACCATTAACTGGCGGTTTGAGCCGTTAACTCCTGGGAATCCTATATGCCGTACCGCCGTTAACTGGCGGTTTGAGCCGTTAACTCCTGGGAATCCCATATGCCCTACCGCCGTTAACTGGCGGTTTGAGCCGTTAACTCCTGGGAATCCCATATGCCCTACCGCCGTTAACTGGCGGTTTGAGCCGTTAACTCCTGGGAATCCCATATGCCCTACCGCCGTTAACTGGCGGTTTGAGCCGTTAACTCCTATATGCCCTACCACCGTTAACTGGTAGTTTGAGATGTTAACTCCTGGGATCTAACGTCTAGCAGCCCACTGCTGTCACCTCGGTTGCTGTAATTAGCTTTTTGAATTTAATAATTTACTGAATTTAATCTCATTCACTCACCAACGCGCTCCAACGGTTCCCTCCTACAGAGGATTGGTTCACTCTGTCGTCTCCACACAAATCTATAAGAATGGAATTAATTTGATAAGCTATTTAAGTTTCCTTTTTTTTTTAAGTTGCATCGTTAGCTTTTTCTCTTCTTTTTTCTTTACTCACCGCGTTGGTTCCAAGTTCCTAGCTCTTATTAGAAGGAGTCAAGTCCGCCTCTCCCTCTATCTATGCGGCACCCAAATCAGGGTTCTTCACGGCCTCGACCGTTGTTTTTTTTTCTCTCTCTCTCTCTCTCTAACCGCTCAGTCTTTGCTTTCTGTATCTGCGTGCTGCACAGCCGTTTGTCTCTCCTCTCGCTCAGCTGCGTCGCACGGTTTTATTTCGCGGAGGCGGGACTTATTTCTCTCAGCCAATGAAATTTCAGATTCCCACCTGGACCAATAGTATACAGCTTTCCTCTTCTGTTTCTGTTAGGGATGTTCAAGATTCTTGTTTTAACCGATGTTTAATATTAAACTCGTTATTTTAGTTATTCACCCTTCCAATAATTCATTATGAAATTATCTATTAGTTAATTAGATATCTATTAATTAGTATTGTTAATTTCCTTAATTTATATTTTATATTTTATCTAAATTGAGGATGGATCATATTAGTAAGCCAATTAGTTAATACCTCATTAAGGTTCTAGCTTCTGGGTTACATACACATAGATATTTTAGTGTTTGCCATTGAGTATTTTTACGTTTTGGGAAAATATTGGTGTTTTTTTTTTTTGTTCATTTTTGCAGTCAGAAATATTCAAACAGAACAGCACCTTCAGTGTGCGATCATCTTCTAAAAAGAAGAGGTGTGACCAAGTCACTACTTTGCAAGTCACAAGTAAGTCACAAGTATTTCCAGTCAAGTTTCGATTCAAGTCCAAGTCAAAGACAACCAAGTCCAAGTCAAGTCCAAAGTCAATGATGTGGAAGTCCAAGTCAAGTTCAAGTCCTTAACTTTGAATTTTCAAGTCATAATCAAGTCATCTGTTTAACATCAATTTAATGACAATGATAATAAATACTGTACATTCCAGATATAAAGCTTCTTAAAGCTTCATTTATTTGCTCAAACAAGCAGAAAGTGCAACTGAAACTGATTATAAACAAAGTGCTGCAGTTAGCGATACAAGATCAAACCCAGAACGAAGAATGGTTTATGAATTTTTGTCCATGTCGTGCCACTTTTGTGCTAAAATATCAAATGTGCTCAAGCCATCATCAAGTCAACAGATGCAAGTCGATTCAAATCGCAAGTCATTGGCGTTCAAGTCCGAGTCCTGTTGTAAGTCTTTATAGATTTAATGAAGTCAAGTCAGAAGTCATTAAAATGTTGACTCAAGTCTGACTCGAGTCCAAGTCATGTGACTCGAGTCCACACCTCTGCTAAAAATCATATCTCAGTGAAGATAGGTAAGTGTCATTTTGCAACTGAGCAGTGACAGATACAGTCTGTTCTTCATGTTAGTGAAATCCACTAATAGTGATTGTTTTGGGGAACCTTACAAAAGGTGTACACTTCTTTTTAACTGTAGACATCTAGCAAGTCCTGGTTCTGCAATGAGGATTTCATCATGGTGGGACATAAAAAAACACCTCAATGGGAAGGTGTCCAGAAGTTATTTTTTAACCAGACAACCTCAACTGGGTCTTAATTTAACTTCAAGACCAAGCTCATTAAGAAATAATTGTTTTCTTTGTTGGAAAAGTCGCATCACATTGAAAATTAATCTTGTATTGATGGACTCACCCATCTTGGCTCACCACAGCAAAGGCTGTTGTTGGTTAAGCATCCAGGTGAGAGCAGAGCACGTATAGGCTGGTAGAAGTTAACCGTTAACATTAGCTACTCCACAACACAGCAGAACTCCTCCAAGCATGTTATTTGTGCAAACAGAGTCAGAGGTAGAGTTACGTTTCTGTTAGCCAATCAGAGGCATGATGTCCAAATATCAGGAAACAAGACTCCAAATCCTGCCATCTTCTGCTCCCCTCTCAACTGGCTGACTTTTAGTTCCTGAAACAGGAGCACGAGACCTTTTTCCCACAGAACTCTACTCACAAGACATTCATTTAAACTAAATGTCACTGCAAATATGTTTTTAAAAAAAACAAGTGAACATGGTCTTTAATACTTCTCCTAAATCTGAACCTGGTCTCTCTTCTTCAGTCCACCAGCACTGACTTTCAGCAGAGAGGAGCGATCCCTATAGAGCTCCGGACCCCACGTGACTCTCAGTTAGTGGACGCCATTTTGGCATGCAAAAAAGGTAAACAAACACGGATGTAACCATGAACATGAACGGGATCCGCTTGGATTTTACTTCGTCGGAGTTTACTTCACACTTTAAAACAGAAGAAATTGTTTTATATAGACAGAAATTAAATAGACTAAACATCTCCGACCCTTACCGTGCCCCTGGGATACTTTTTAAAAACGCCAGAAGCTGTTGGAGCGGACTTCTTACCGGCACAACACCGGACCTGGCCGGGGGAACCCCTTGGGATTCCCCCGGCCGGAGGAGCTGGGGAGAAGGTCTGGGACTCTCGACTCAACTGCCCGCTCCGACGCCAGAAGCTGTCTGAGCGGGCTTCTTACCGGCACAACACCGGACCTGACCGGGGAACCCCTTGGGATTTACCCGGAGGAGCTGGCTCCGGCGGCTGGGGAGAGGGAAGTCACGCTACTGCCCCCGCAACCCGACTCCGGATACGCGGATGAAAATGGATGGATGGACGGACGGACAAATAACAGATTTACACGTAAGTAGTCTCGGTGAGACAGATAATTGCAATCCAAAGTGCTTTTTATGTGTGTTCTGACAATTGATCAACCATTGCTTAAAAATTAAATACAGCTTAGCCGGTTAATTGCTGTGATCATAAAACACGGAAACGGCAGCACGCAGAACTCACGAGGCAACGTTTTACGTGATGTTTACTTGCTGCTATGAGTAATAAGACAGAAAAAGCCACGCCAAAATAAGTTTAGGAAGCCCACTAAGAATCGTAATAAAAGCATTTAAAATAAATACCATACACAGTTGAGGAAACGTTGGTTTAAGTACCTGATATGAAGCAGTCGCTGCATAAGCGAAAACCTTTACTCTCGGGATCCCACAGTTTCATTTTCGCCCGGTCACTAGTGCGTTTTATTACAATGATCCAACGTTTGCGGCGCTCCGGATCTTGGGGAATCCTGTAGATGGCTCATTCCTTATGTCGTCCGCGTCTGTTCTGCATCCTGGGGCACAACAGGAATCTACCATATTTCCCGTTTGATTTAGTTTTCTGACAATAACAAATAGTCCAGCTGCCGGCTTCTGCATGCCAATATGGCGCCGTTTCGATTTGAACTGTTGCATGCCGGGAGAAGTGACGTCAACTCCCGGAGCTCTATAGGTGGAGCACAACCCCTTATCCTCATTTTCTAAACTACCACTACTAACTCAGCCAAAACAGCCAGGCCATATCTGAGCTCTGGGTGAGTCTCATTCACATCTTGGTCATTACGTATGTTAGGTATTTTAATGTGTTACTGTCTTAAATGTTCCTTTTTAAGTAATCATATGTTAATCTTATGATTGTGAAGTAAGCCACAGGGCTTTTTCCTTCTTCCTCATGCCTATGGAATGTGGCTGGTAAGCCCTGATGTTTGTCTGGTATGCTGTGGGGGTTGGTGAAATAGCCTGTCCGGCAACAGGTATCCATGGTTACTGAGCTTCTTGCTGTCAGTCATAAATTAAGACTTCCTTTTTGGAATGTCCCGCCTTAGCCTAAAAGCATTGGCTAAGTGTAGACAGTGATGGATTGTTCTTTGTCCTTTGTTCCCTGTGTTTCAATAAAACCATCTGTGGTGCAGAGGGGAGACCAGAGTTGATCGGACATGGGCCTTTGCAGGCTTTTGGCCGGTTGCTCTCTGCTGCCTCTCACAGCGTATAAAACCTACTGACTTCTCTCCTGTGTGGTTCATTTCAGGATATAACAATACCCAACAACGTACCTCATTAACGCTCCCAACTTCTGTTGCCATTATTTAAGGCTTTTCCTGGGGGTTGAGAAAAACTCACAGTGATTCTTGAGTATTTTCCCAGTCAAGGTCAGAGGTACTCTGTCCTCGCTGTCAATGTTGGGAAAGCACTTCTTCCTGTGCTGCTTGACAATTTGCCAGAAACTCTTGAAGACAGAAAAAAGTCTTCTAAATTCCACCCCACAGTCATTTTTTTTCTCCCGCAACTGCTCAAGGTGTAGAAAAAAAAAACCTATTGCCCCGCTTGGAAAAAGTCCAAGAACAATGCTTCATACATTTCCCAGGTTTCTAGACGTGAATAAGTGTTTTATTTGGGCAAAAAAAAAGTGGAATATTTATCTGTTTTTATGCCCAATAAAAGCTGAAGTTGCAGATTTTGTTACCTGGAAAGATCTCGAGGGACAAAAGTGTTTAGGGAGCTCTGAACATGGCCTGAAAAACGGCTCATGGAAAGAAGGTGAGCCAAGCAGCACAAGGAAACCGTAAGGAGATAGATGGAAAGGGACAAAGAAGAAGCTAAATAAGCAAATTGCTCTCTGGAGGAAAACATCCAGGAGGGTAGTGCAAGTGATGCTGATATGATTAATTGAAGTAGGATAGCCAGGGACAAGGTAGAGGAGCCGCATCGCAGAGAAAAGGAGGTAGAGGACAATCCTCAGCCCCATATGAGGATGAAAATACGTACTCAGGCTTTAGACTTCACAACCTGGTGTAGTATCTCCCTGCAGCCACTGTTATTACACTGCTTGCTTCCTCATTGAATTACAATGAAATAGAAAGAGAGAGAGTGTGTCAATAGAGTGGTAGAGAGAGGACATTATGTCACGTCAAGGTAAAAGTACGGACACGCACTGCGGATGGCCTCACCCACATTTGTACAAGCTGCATGTAGACCTGGGGAGGCAACATCAGTGGCGTGAAGCTCTGTGTCGAAATTTCACCTTGCTTGTAATCTTAATCTTTCCATCTCAGTGTGCCATGCATAATCACTGGGAATCCAGACAGCTTTGTGTGTTTGTGTGTGTGCACGAGAAGAAAAAGACGTAGACAGCAAGCAAAAAGGGTGGGTTTTGCTCCTCCAGCAGCCAGAGGACGGTGTCCTTGGACTGCCCTCATCTCTGACGCACACACCCTCCCGCCTTTCCTCACACACTCCTGCTACAGGTTAATTTACCCTCTCGGTCTCAGACAAACACCAAACTAGGGCTTGCATGTGCGTGGCAAACCCAAAACGGCTAAAAATGCTCACTTGCTGCTGCGCAGCGCTGTGTGCTCACATGCACAAGAACACACCAGAGGAGGGCTGTTAGTCTGAGCTCAGACATCTCATCAGGGATGCAGCAGAGCTCCTGTCTGTGGAGTGAGAGAGAGACAGAGAGAGATCTCATCTGATCTGGGGTACAATAAGTGTGAAGGGGTGGCCATTTAACATGTGAGTATACTGAAATGAGTCAAGGTGTGGAAACTGAAACTGCACATAACAATCAAAGACACACTGACAAATAAAAATCCACACACAAAGATAAGTATGCCAATGCGCTCATCTTTTTATTGCACAACAAAGTATTGTCTGTTTTTACGAACGCTTGAACAACATTGCCACTGACTGACAGACCAGCTTATTGAGATAAACCAGGGTGTGGTTCTGCCTTATCGGCCAGCAGAGGTGGTGGACAAGACAGCCTTTTGGACGCAGGGTCAAATCAGCCCCACACCCCGAACACCAGCTGTGCATCACAGTCTGAAGGGATCGGACACTGATTAACACAAACCAGGAGCCCCTCTGACCCTTGGAGACTGATTTGGGAGCGCTGTGGCTTGGGCTAGGAGCTGAGTTGTCCCTGGATTGTAGACATCAACTTAAGACAGAGCTGGAGTCGAGTAATACTTGAACCGTTTTTGTTCATGAGTAGAAGCTGAGCACAGCCTGAGATGGTTGCAGACTGGCTTTCAGGAAGAGAGGACACGTGCTGTATCGGATATCTGTGCTGTCGTCTACATAGTGCTGGTAAAGTTTGTCTGGATGTCCACACCAAGCAGTTCCTGCAGGCTGTGGAATGCTACTAAATCTAAGCCTGTGCTGGAGTCATTTCTATAAAGCCTTTTTCACTGTTTATGTGTCTTTTAGCTTTTTTAAAATTTTCTATTGATTGTGAAACAAATATGGCCATGACCATTTACCATTATTCAGTTTGTGCTGGCATCTCTCAGCATCTTGTGAGTTTCAAACCCCTCAATGGCATCATATTCTCAAGTGGGACCAACATTATAGAAGGAAAGGCACAGGAACACACATACACACACACGCCCACACACACGCACACACAAACTCAAGCACACAGAGTCCTGAAGCAGAGAGAAGGCTTAGGTAAGTTAAGCAGGCTACAGTAGCTACGACACAAAAGTTTAACTGTTAGACTAAATAAAATCTTTGTATAGTAGTTAGTACACGACAATGTCTAGATTTGAAGGTCCCACAAAGAGTCACACACTGAACTTTGCTTAGACATGAAAAATACAAGCATGCACTCTGCTTTTTCAGTCGGGTAACTCAGCTGGGAGTCACGCTCGAGACTGTGATGGCTCCGGAGTCTGACTCACTACTGAAGAGGTCTTATTTTTTAACTTTATGGCCAACACCAGATCAGTGTGCAACCAACATCAGTGTGAAATACTGTGCAGCAAATGCACAGTCTGTGTTTTTGAAATCTTATGCAAGCATTTCCACCGTTTTTCTTTATATTTTCTGCCACTTTTTGGTGTTTTCGCAGCAAGAAAATCCCCTAAGCTAATGTCTAGACTGCCAATATCCACCAGGAGCCAGTCAGAGCTCACCCTCTCACTGTAGAAAATGTTTCTTATGCAGCAGGTTGCAGTAAAACACAACGAGGTGCGCCACATCTCTGTGTATATTGTATGTACAGAACATGAAAGTACAGAGTACAGCGCCGCGCATGGTGTTGGAAGGTTCAACCCAACAAAAATGTGCAATTTTGTGTTTCCCACATCAGGGAAAATTATAAATATTGACATTGTCATTGTAATTCAGCAATGCTCGCCTTTATCTAATGTATTTTTTTACATATATTGCAAGTTGAAATTAAAAATACACATTTGCATTTTTACAGGCACATACATACCACAAAAATAAACTATGTGAAAACTAGATACTAGGCACAAGGTATATACAGTCCATGTGCACGGGGCACATTGTATAAATAAATTGAAAAAAAAAACCTCAACATCAAATCAAACAGACAAACAAACCAAAGCCTAACAAACAAAAACAATACCCTGATTTGCTAACGTATCAACACCAAGGCATTCGGTACCCTTTACATCTGGTGCAGCAAGAATGAGAAGTTTGTAACTTTGATATTCTCAATAATTATCAGCCAGTGTCAAAAATGCACGAAGAATTCATTCCCACTCCACAGCAAACGCCAGAACAATCACACTTTCAACCCTCATCATCGAGCGAACGCGGAGCTGTGCGCACATTTATCAGTGGTTGCTGAACACACTCATGACGGAGAGCAGCTAAGCTAACCTTGTGCTTGTCCAGCATTGCATCTGAGGGATCAGAGTTATCAAAGAGTCTGGGTCGCTGTGTTGTTGTTTTCAGTGAGAGTGAATCCCACACACCGTGTTTTAAAATGCGGGTGCAATAAAAACAGAGACTGTTCCTGATATTGCCTGAAACATTAGCTCTTTAACTCTTTCTCTCTCCATTCTTGCTCTTTCTGACTGTGGACGCATCTGCACAGTCTTGATAGCAGCTTAATAGGGCAAACTCTGGCATTAGCAAAAAGAATTAGGGAGGGAGGAGGACCCACTGATCACGCTGGGACAGTACTGAAGTGCACGAAAACTGCAGACTCGAATAGACCATTCAGAATCATATTGGAGTTTTGGCAAGTACCGTTCCCACAAGAAATAAAAGCAATACAGAAAGTTCCTGCAGCTGACAAAATGATGTAACTCTAGGATGAACAAGTTTTATTTAGTGCATGTTTTTGGTAAAAATAGAAAAAGAAGCTGTGTTTGCGCAACTGTGACAACAAATCAGGGTTTAAAAGCCATGTAATGAAGCCCTTGGATAAAAACAATCACCTACATCTTGTCTTAAGACTTGAACAACACTCAGGACAACGAATCAAAACCTCTCAGCAGAAGGTTTTCTCAGGGATTTAACTCCACTCCATCCTCCGTGGTTTCTCTGCCAACCAAAATTCGTGGGATGTTTTTCTTTTAGGATGGTTCAGTCAACACGTCTACATTAATGAATGAAAAACCACATGGCAGCAATCGATACATTTCTCTGGAAAGGTAGAAAACCTGAGTGAAATGTCCATCAGATTGATTTTACAGTTTGGCTCCAGATCGATGTTCAGAGCTGCAAAAGTTGGACGCCGTGTTTGTTTAACACAAAGAATCAGCTGCCTATTCGCAATCCCAATTGGATTCTCTTTCATTTGTCCACGCTTTAACCAGATAACGGGTCCAGGAGAAGTACGCCAACCTTTTCAAGAGAACAGAGCATTGATTTTTGTTTTGATTAGAAGGTCGTAGTGCAACGCAAGGTGCTTAACTGGATGTCCTCAGTGCTGGCTTTGGACAGAGGAGCTCAAAGTGGTAACAACTCGCTCTCATTCACCTCCATTTCAATAAATAAATTGTATTCTTTTAAAAAAAATGCATCCTCTCGTGTTAGCTCTAGGGATCGGGTTGTAGCATAAAATGTAAAATACAGCAATGTTCAACCCCAATGGGCATCAGAAGACCTAAGAAAAGATAGACACTCAGCACCTCATATAGCAATGCCTTTTGCATCATAAAATCCTCCCTAAATCACTGTTCCTTTATTTACATGGCAGTTTAGGACTGATCAGCTGTTTTACTTCTCATATGGCATACATTCAGCAAGAGAAGGATTGTTAGGTTCAACAGGATCAGACTGTTTAAAAGAACATTAACCAAAGCCTCAACCCAATCTGATATTTCTACCAGGATTTTTGTTGACATTCACTAAAGTTTTCTGTGATGTGGGCACATTTAGACTTTGTACAAATTGGCCTAGAAATAAAACGAGCTTGAAGGTTTTGGAGGATCTGACTTTCTGAGCTCTGACATAGATTTCTAGTGTGACTTTAAACCAGTTTTAGGTGTTTTCGGTCTGTTTTGAACACAAATTGGCACTGCAACACATCCTTTCATCCCCTTGAACATTTTTGGTTAAGGTAACGACATCACTGGATTACAATACCTCAAGTGAAGCCACAATAGCTGCTGGATTCTTTAAGACTTTACATTAAAAAGAAAAGGTAAAGAAACACGTTTCTGTACAGCATAAGTATATATATATATATATATATATATATATATATATATATATATATATATATATATATATATATATATAAAGGCGGGGTAGAGTATTGCAGAATTATATTGCATGTGTTAATCGATGAACCTAGACACAAACAAGCAAGTGTACAGTGTGGGCTGTTCACAAATGTTTCCTCCCAGTAAAGCTCAGATTACTTATCCAGCGTTGCCTTTAGCGTTACAATCAGTGTGTTGAGCAAACAGCTGACCACTTCTCAGATGATTCATGAAAACAGGGCAGTGCCACTGTCAGCATGTCAAACCGGTCAAGTTTGACCATGCATCGTGGAGAGTGTGAGTCCCTTCTCTGAAAATGGAACCAAAACACATCAACCCCCCCACCCCACCCCCACCCCCCACCCACAAACACACACACACTTACGCCCATATTTATACATACACACAAACCAAATATATGGCTTCTAATGTTGAATCAAGGCAGTTAAATAAATGGCATTTTCTTTTATGTTTCTTTTTTTTTGTTGTTCTTTTTTGTTGTTGTTGTTGTTGTTGATACAGACACAACCAGACTTGGTGTTTAAGCTCAACTTTGGTTTTTGGGTAGATATGATGAATATAATATCCTTCCTCACCTTTTTCATCAATTATTTACACACTGATGTAAGATCGACCAGCGGTCTAAAACACTATTTTCACGACAATTTTGAACAAAAGGAGTTCGTTTGCTACGACAGCGTATATAGGAAGAAAAAAACACTTAAAACATTTTTGAACACTTAAAATGTCATTGTCATTTTACCTCAAGTCCCTGATTTTCATTTTTAAGTCCAGCTCCTGCTAGATTGCATTGCATGGATTCTACACAGTATGCAGTAGGTACATTAATCATACTTTTCTTCATATCTTTACAGTAAAGACAGCGATATGCAGTAGGTGTTTGGAAGCAGAGTGAAAGGGGTGATACTAAGACTAAAAGTGCTGGCACAGCAGACCAGACAAGTTCAACCTTAATTTTATTCTAGTATAATTGTATAGACTCCTTCTTGCCAAAGTGTTTCTAGATGTCGAGTAGCTCTTTTCATTCTGCTGAGACCAACGCACAGTGCATCCAGGTCAAGTGACCGGTGGCGCTGGCAGTAGCTGATTAGTCAGTGGCGAGCTGAGGGATCAGCTGGACTGACCTTTAACCGAACAGATTCTCCTACGAAAAAAAGGCCTCGTTCCTGAAGTCCTCCAGGGTCACAAGTTGGAAGAAAGCCGGGATCTGGCAGAGTCTAGCTCCGGAAGGCTGACAATCGAATCTTTCTTGGGAACTGCAGAGTCTGGAGTTCCTGATCCAGCAGCTGCTGCTACTGCCCCCATGCAAGTAGGTCCACCAGGAGGGGGTGTGGAGGCAAAGGCAACCCTCTGCTGAGCTCCCGCCGGTCTCCCCACCCCTGAGGGCCCCGGCAAGCTATGGTGAGGGGGCTGAGGGGGGCCGATGGAGGAGTTGGAGGTGCGGGTGGAGGGGGGAGGGCTGGGGGCTGCAGAGGAAGCTTGTGGTGTTCCCTCCTGGGGAAGTGAAGGCTGGGAGGCAGATAGAGCCCGAGTGTCTTGGCTCAAGTTGTCTGTATGAAGAGAGTGGGTGCTTTTGTGTGAGGCAGGCCTCTGCTGGGTCTGTGTGGGACTGGGTGCATGGTGCTGCACAAGGGACAACTGGGACCCAGATGGTCCTACACTTGCCATGTACTGAAAAGTCCGACCTGTAGCTGTGAGGGGGCTTTGGACCGGTGGACTGGAGATTGCAGATCCAAATGCCCCTCCAGGTGTCTGGGGAGGCTGGGACTGAAGAGGAGACATAGAGATCGGACTCGATAGGTTCTGCATCACCTGAAACCTTCGCACCATGCGTGGAGACTGCAGGGTGCCTGGACCCACCAGTGGACTAGCCATCTGAGGGCAGAAACTCATCGCCACAGCTTGCTGGAGGGTGGCGATTGCAGAGCCTGACTGCGGCTGACCTGGAGGGGCAAAGATTCCACCAATGGAGGGGGTCATAGACATGGCCCGTGGCCGCTGAAGGTCCACCAGTTTCACCATTTCTCTGTCATACTTGACAATCTCCTGGATCATCTCATTCTCCCGGTTGTTGAAAGCACCAGAGTTGAGATCATGCTGAACCTTGTGCATCAAGATGGAGTTCTTTTTACCTGCAGAGAGGATGAAAAAAGACTAAGTTAGAAGGTAGAAGCAGAAAATGGTAGAGGGCAGAGCATAAAGGACAAAAAAAGGTTGAGAAAAGCAAGAAAAACAGACAAAATTAGGGTTTATAAAGAGAAAACAACTGGAGTTAGTTACAGTATGTGATGTCCTCTAACAGAACCAACCCAGAGGACAAAGGAGATGTACTCTCATCTACAGTTACAGGGTTCGTTTCAGAGAACAGCACAGATCATTTTACTGCTTATATCTACATTTGTTCTGAAATAATTTCTTTCTTACTTACGTACATGAAGATTATTTCAAAGGTCTTTAAATTCCAGTAAAATCTAAAACCCTTGTATGTTTGCCATGCATTAACACAGTACCCATGAGTCATGCATGTTCATCGTTTCTGTATTTATTTTACCTATTCGGTCAAGACGATCAATGGCAACCGTCTCGAAGGCTCGTCTCATCATGGGATACTCCTCCAGCACCTCATTGAAGTGGTCGACAGACAGAGAGTAGAGCCGACAGTACGTCTCTGCTCGAACGCTCGCTGTTCGTCGGCCTCTTGTCAGTAAACAGATCTCTGAAACAGGAAGAAGCATGAAATTAAAGCAAAGACAAAAGCAGTGCCAATTGGAGAAAAACAGAAAAAGTTGCTCCCCTACCTCCAAAATAAGAGCCATCTGACAGCTTCATTGCAAGCGTCCCTTTGGTTATGACGCTGCACACCCCGTGTTGGATGAAGTACATTTTTTTGCCGATGGTGCCTTCCCTTATGATGTAGTCTTGTGGTTGGAATACCTCAAAGCGGAGCTTCGTCAGCATGGCTGTCACAAAGTTTGGCTCTGCGTTGGCAAAAAGTGGCATGGACGCTACCAGCTTGCGACAGTTGAAGTTGACAATTTCCTAAAAATAAAAATCACACACACACACACAATTCTTTGTGCAACAAAAGATAGCATTTGTCCCTTTGCCTGCATGAGTTTGAGTGCAGCACAGGGAGTGTAAAAGCCCAGTTTGGATGCATTTTTACTGAAACACAAAAAGTTCATTTAATTTGGAATAATCAAAAAGAAACTGACTCTAGTTTCATGGAAGAATTGCTCCATGTTGTGTGTATTCATCTCACCTCTCTGAGAGGTTCACTGAGTTCTCCCAGGATGCTCTCCTCGTCAAACATCTTGCCCTGGTATCTGTGCTCATAATAGTCATGGATTTTCTGTCGGAAGTCAGCGGGCAGCTTGTGGAAGGACATATACTGCTCCACTTGCTTGTACTAAGACAGAGAGAGATATGGATAGAGGTGATTGGCTGTTAATGCAACTCCTACAGCAAAACATGCAAATATTGTTTTTCATTTAAACATGTACATTTGTAAATGCATGAGTGTCTTTGTGTATCTGAAACTCATATGTCCACCCAAAAAAATAAAAATTCATCAAATAGTTGACAAGACTCACCAAATGGTGCAATGTCACAAAATCCTTAACAAGTCCCTCATGTGCCGTGCACATTTGTCTCCACACAAGACTCTGAGACAGCGAGACATCACATATGTTCCAGGACTGTCCTTGCCCAGAGACTTTGGGGACGTCTTACCATCACAAGGCGTTTTCGCAGAGACACACGATCCCTCCACTGACACCTCATGAGTCCGATGACGTCATCCCGTTCTGATCAATGACTCACTTAAACAAACTTCCAGAGCTGTAAGAAACACGGTGCTGAAAAGTAAAAACCATTCTTCCTTGTGCTGCCTATTGATAGTATTTAATGCTTGAATGTTTGTTGGACTGCAGAAAAGGAAGTGATGAAGAGGTTTCTTCATCTTCTTTGCTGTCCCACCGTGTAAACGAGCTCAGCTCAAATAAAAAAGACTCGCAGAAGACCCCAGCTAAACCCAGAGCCTATAAATCTGTCCAAAACCTCCCTGGCAGGTACTGAAGACTCATAACTTTCAGGGATTAAGTGAGTCATCATCACTGTAACCCTTATCACTGCACTCCTAAACTACAATCTAAAGGTATGAGGAAACATCCCCTACAGGGACGTAAACCGGTTTGCCTCGTAGAAGCAAGAAAAAATGACACGAGCAAGGTCCTGAGTTCATTTCTGCTTCCGAGCAATTCTGTGTGTCCTGTCAGAGGCCCCAAACAAAACAAGAAAGTCCACCGGCTCAAAGCATCGTTGCAGGTGCAGAGTCCTCCAGAGCGAGGTGTAAACTCCTACAGAGAAAATAGCTCATTATCAGGAACAGGTGCCCTGCTACTGCTGAAAGAAAACACACACGTAGTAAACAATCGGTCGTACACAGGTGAAGGAACGCAGGTGAAGGAACGCAGGGAGATCCAATGCTAACAGGATTAAAAAAAATCTGTACTTTTAGGATTCCCTTTATTTATGAGACCAAACAAACTGTAATAGAAAACAAACCACACTGTGCTAATTAAAATAGTCCCATTAAAAATAAATGTAAACCACCCTGTTCTGGTTTTTATTTTGCATTAGTAATGAGATGAAACAACATTTTGAGATTTAAGCGTATTAACTAAAAAAAGACAGATCCACTCAAGGAAATATGTTCACACACGCTTAAAATGTCTATTCTGTTTGATTACTTTACGTCTAAGGAATTACATTGAGCTAAAGTCTGTTTTGAACAAAATATGTAATTGCTAAAATGCTTTTGGCCTTGTGTAAAATAACTAAGAAGGGGGAGGGGTTGAAGCATTTTTGCTTGAAGCACTCTTCACATACTGATGGCTACCAATAAATTAAATGTTTTATCAAAAACAGGAGTCATGACCAATCCATCAAACTGCCCCTTGATTCTCCAACCCACCCCCCACCCCCCACCCCCCCGAGCATAACCCCCCTCTGTGTACAAATCACGCTTGCTTCCCAGCTCAGAGCTGCTGAACAAGAAGAGAAGCCAGAGCCGGGCTGCCAAGCGTAGCTGATAGAATGTCTCACTCTATTTGTCATTTGCTAATTTAATTAAAAGGTGTGGAACTCAGAAAATAAAATTTTAATCATTATTTCTAATTATAATCTGTCACTGTGAGTTTTTCATGCAGGCTGAACATGTAAATAGTCTCCTACACCTATCACCTGAATTAGATTCTGATTTAAAACAGACAGTGAAACTCTAGGATTTGAAAAGCCTGACAGATCTACGTCACACTGCCACTTAACATTCATTGACTCGTGCATCTTGACTTACGACAGGGAAGGCTGTTGTTGCTAACATCTCAGCTACTCAAAGCTAAACGTTAGCATCAGCAACACCACCACACAGAAAAACTCCTCCAGGCTTGTGTTATTTGTGGAGATAAAACATCCACATTGCCAGTCAGTGGTAGAGTAGCATTGCTGGTATCCAATCTGAGGTAAGATGTCCAAATATCTTGAAGTAAAACTCCAAATCCTGGTGTGTTGTGCCACTCTGCTGCAGCAGACTTGTCCGTGCTGATCCAAGCACTTGTGAGCTTCTTTTTTGCCCCGAGTATGGCTTGCTATGTATTCATTCCTACATACCAGAGACCACTGCATATACTTTGATTAAACAAGTTTCCCACACCTTTAAGGAGAATTTTACATGTTCTGTTTAGAGTCTGGTTCTGTTCCTGTAGGGAAACATTTAGGAGATGGACCTGTTGTCTGTGAACCTGTCTTCTTTGTTTGTGGGGTTTTCCCTGAGTGATGGTGGCACTGAGCAAGAAATAACACTAATAATAAACAAGAAAGGGGAAAACTGCCTCACCCTAAAAACACATCGCTATATTGTTATTTTCTGAAAGAAGCTTCCCTCTGCATTCACATGGCATCTTTTGACCAGAAGAAAAAGTTTCAAGCATGATTCCTGTGTTGCTAGTGACCAGTGGTCTCATTTATCAAGCTTGCTTACGCACAAAACGGGGTCGGAAAACTGCGTAAGCAACTTTCCATGCAAACTTTGGGATTTATGAAAGAAAACTTAGTGGAAAAATGTGCACAACTTTAAGTTGACTAAGGACCTTGCTTACGCACATTTTGGACATGGAGAGCACCTGCAGTGCTGCTGCTGAGAAGGATACAATCATGAAATCCTGCAGCATTATCACTTGTACTGCTTTGTTTTCACACAGAACAAGACCCCCCACACGCACATAAACACGCGTACACACACAGCCTGAAGCCAGAATACAGAATGCAGAAATCAGCAGGGGGAAAGACTGAGACAGAATGTCATGCATCCGTGACAGTGTGTGTCCTGTCACTGTGACCCGATTGATCATGCGCCCTGGCTGCTTGACCAAGAGAGATCTCTGTTTGGCTGACTGGTTAGCACATGTGACTTTCAAAACCTGATCAGATCTTTTTTTTATCCGCTACAGATCTCTCTGAAGAACTCAGCATTGACTCAGCAATGCCACTCCGGATTTTCTCTTATTTGTTTCGCATTAGCACTTCCTTTCATTTCTCCACCTCACCCACAAGTACCTCAACTTCTGCTTGTGAAATTGTGCTTCCTTGATCTGCGGTCGTGATCGAAATGCTGCAACAAGCCAGCTTATGTACATGCATGAGGTCCACAAGGCACTTTGCATTGACCATTTATGGCAGTAAGTGGGCGTGGTGAGGGCGGGATGTGACTAAAATGCAGCTGAGAAACATTCTCGTTAGTCTCTGATTTATGAAGCGGAGATTGCGTGCAGCTGTGCGTACTCCATGTTTGATAGATCACAAACCTACTTGGCGTAAGTACATTTTTTTGCTGAGCTTAAGTACGGTTTTAGTAAGGATTCTACACAATGTTTGATAAATGAGACCCCAGAAAAGTTATTCTGGTACATCTGATCAGACACATCCCCCAGCTTTACTTGTGATTTCTACAAGTATGTCTGCCATAACGCTTGCACATCACCCGAGAAACCATGGGAGACAGAAGCTCCGTTAAAGAGCCAAATTAATGAAAAATACTTCATTATCACCGCATACTGTTTGTGACAAGAGATGCTGCTATTCCAAAAGACTGTTTTACATTATATACACAACTATGACAAAAGCTGTAACCACATCAGGACTTCTGAACTAAGAATCTATGTGAGGAAAAACCTTCTTTGCAGCAGCTTTGATGGACTTTCTCAACACCGAATCTCACCTGCATGAGTGACTCTCCTTCCTGACATCTACAGATGGAGAGCAGCCTGAAGAAATGACCCCGTGTCATAACAACCCAGACTGTTCAGAGCCACAGCTGGTGTGTTGTAGAGGACAGAACAGCTGATTGTGAGAAAAGTGTGTCTGTGGGTGAGCCTGTCTGTGGGAGGGGGGTCAGACAGGTAGAGGTGACCATGCAGCTGTGGTTAGAAAATAATTCTGAACCAATGAGGCAACTAAAGCCTGACTGGAGTTTTAATGGTAATTTAGGTGACTTTACCTTTCATGCAGAGGAAAGTTTACGATGAGTTTGCTCTTTTCCTTCGATTACTTTTATTTCTTTTATAGAGTTTCCCAAAATAGAAATCAAACTTTAACTTTCCTCTCCTCTTTTTTTCCATCCCCCAAATTCTAAGACTCTAACTGAAATGTCTTCTTGGAAGCATAATTCAGTCACTTCATTTATTTCCAACTCATTACAATCAGATAGGGGTAAGTCGGAGCTTGTCTTGTCTCTCTTTAATTCAGAGACTTGTAAAAAGAGAGTGAGAGCGCACCGTGAGGCCTCACGCAGCCCAAAGCCTGATTAAATGAAATCAAGCTTCTTGGGTAACACAGGAAATCATGCAGCTCAGTCAAAATGAGCGACATCCAGAAGAAGCTGGATGATAAGGGTTTGTTCAATTAGTACTTCAAAAAAACTGAGTGGCGAGTATCATCTGACACGACTAAAAGAGCCTTTTCTTTTGGTAAACAGTGATAAGCGGTTTCACAGACCCAAACGGCTGTGACTGTTGGTGGCACCAGAACAAAGAGGCAAAAGGATGGGGAGAGAACAATCTTCAACACCTTCCTGTGGTGCGTCATCACAGAGCGCTCACACCACAGGCTGCTCGCCTTTTTGCTGACCGAGCACGGTCCCTGTCTCACACCTGGTCACAACTTTGGTCTGTAGCATCCACTGGAAAGTGCTGACTCAGCGCTAAGCCCGGTGAGTCCAGTAGGGGGTGATTACAGATGCACTCGATCGACTTTCTACAGCACTTCAAAAAAGATGAAACAAGCCTTTGTGCTAAAGTCAGAATACAAACAAAAAGGATCAAATAAAAACAGTAACTGCATTTTTCTCTAGATGTTAGGAAGACATCAGTGTACTAAAACTAAAACAATCATATTGCATAAATACAAAATCTGCTTTACTACATTTGTGTGATTAAGACTTTAAAAGTTGGCTTTACTTTCATTTTCTAGTCCATCTTTGAAGAATGACGTTAATATTATTTGCTCATATTTTGACTTGCTTGTGGCTGGGAGCAAACACAATGTGGAAACCATTAGAGACAAGAACGCATGCAGAAACTTAGAGGTAATGTTTACTTAGTTGGGCAGCTGTTGAGCAGCTGAACATACAAAAGAGCTAAAAGTCGTTAAGGAATTGGGCAAAAACTGATGAATACTTTTCCTGCCATCAGCAAGGACACAAAATCTCTGGAGGTTTAAATTCTCTACATTTTGAAATTAACAGAGAGGTGAATTCACACTATAGAAGACTCTCCGTGCCAAAATAATTGTTTGTTTGTTTATTGTGTATTTTGGCAGGACACGTTCTCTGAGTTCCATGTGGTATAAATTTGCATGACCTATAGCTTTCATCTCTTTGGCTCAACACTGCAGCTGCCATTGTGTTGCAGTGATGTCACATCTACTCGACTAGTTAATTCCTTTGGTATCAGTCTGCAGATACGTGCATTTCTATGACAACATATTAAAAATGGGCCTTTCCTAAACATAGTCCATGCAGATGTCCTATGCCCAGGATTAGACCTAATGTGGGCTGGACTGGTATCACTTGCACGTAAATAAAAGTGATGAATGTGTCTTGATTCTTGGAAATTGCATTAAGTTAGCTTGAATAGTTCTTAAACCATCACCTAGAAGTTTTGTCCAGGAAGATTAAGTCTTTAAAACAATAGTCTGATGCTCTGAGGCAGATTTTTTTTTACGATGGTGTAAAAATAACTTTGAAACAATGGTCTTAGAGCAGCTGGATGTTAGCTGAAGGTATTTTAAAAACACAATAAGACAAATAAATTCAGCTGAGGCAGAATGATACTGACAGAGTTACTGTTGTGCCTTTTTGCTGCACTTTTGCACGAGTCATGGAAATATGACATCTCTGCAACATGATTGGACAGCCACATCTCTGATTTCTAAACCAACAAAATGTTTGTGGTTCAGGACTGAAACCAAAAAGGCAATTACATATAAAAGCTGTATGCTTGCTTGTGCATGTGCCACAATGTCTATCCTCTAATATCTGCACCAAACCCACAAAGCCCAAAGCCTCTCTCTGGGTTTAAATGGGAGCTTCTGACATGGGTCTATAACTCACCGCCGGTGGCCTTATTCTGCTAACACCCTCAAAATGATTATAACATCACTTATAGTCCCGTCTGTTGGCATGGCAAATCCACCCAGCAGCATCAGCATCACCCTCAGTGGCATCACTGACACGTCTCTGCTGTGTGCATTTTATATTTATTTCTTCACTTTTTTGGGAATACGTACATCTTCAGCTGCAAAACTAATCCCCAGAAAAGAGAAGTATCTGCCAACCGGTCAGAGAAAAAGCCCTTCAGTGCTCTGAGCAGAAAAACTACTGAAATAGGAACATTATTTTTGCTTGGGAACTGGCATAAAACACACAACATTCCCAACACATTTCTGACGTTATTGCTTTTTTTTTGTTTCTTACTCCTCACTTTGTCCTGAAATTAAACCATGTTTAAGTTACAGATATGTTGTTAAAACTCATGATAAAATTAATTTTAGTTTATTATCACTTTTCCTCAAATATTTCAACCTGCATCCAGATGGGAATAAAAAATATTGGGGAACAATTTATTCTCTCGAGCAGCTTCCTCATTTATTCAGTCAGCCCAGTGGGATGCAACACAAGAGGCATCTCTCTAGCCTTTTAACTCCCATCATCTGAGACAAATGTTAAAAATAAGAGCACTAGTCAGCACTCTGCGTGCTGAATTGTTGTCCTCTAAAGCATTCATCAGATATGATTGATGATAGCAGGGCAAAAACACTCTAAACTCTGATGTGAGGTACACCGCCCTCAAACATCCAGGACCACGTCTCCCACAGGTTTCCCCTCCCCCTCACTTTACTCCCTGTAGCAGCCGGGCAGCAGTAGCGCTGTACCTTTCAAGGACACCACCACCAGAAAGGATGTAAGGGAGGGAAAGGGAATTTAGATCAGAAGGTGAGAGGAGGGTGAGCTGAAGGAAATAATGGAGCAGGTAAACGGGTGGAGATATTAGACCCGTGAGGAAAAGAAAGGATGGTAAAAGATATAGAGGACACAAAAGAGTGCAGATAGAGTGATTTGAAGAGTGTGAGTTATCAGGAGGAGATAGAGAGGAAGGAAGCCACGGTTGCTTACGTCACCTTCAGGATGACATTGGCAGGACAAACGGGTCTGCTGCCTCATCAGTTCTACCGCTGCTCAAGGGCAGATCATAACGTGCACGCACACACAGACGCAGGCGCGCTCATGCTCGGCCCCTGCCAACGTGGCTCTACCTGGCCGAACACACCCGCAGCCTCTGACTGGCTGCTGACAGTCAGCAGCCCTCCCCCTGCTCACCAGCGAGACTCTGCTTGGAAACAGAGCGGTTGAGCTGCTAACGCCACAGGCCACTGCTGCAGCGCCGATCAGCACGACCCAAAGCTTTGGGCCTAGAGGCACACAATGGGCCACATAAAACACGGAGCCGATATGTAAGGGTCAGAGAAGCAGGGTCAAGGTCAGAGCTTAAACACAATGTTTGGGTTTGTGCAGATGTGCCTGAAACAGGAAGTAAAAGTCAGCTGGTGGCGAAAGTAGCTTCAGATGGCAGGATTTGGACTTGTTTCCTGATATTTGGGCATCTTGTCTCTGATTGGCTAACAGCAATATGACTCCGCCACTGACTCCATTAGCTTTGCAACACTGATGTTTTATCGCTACAAATAACACAAGCAAGGAGGAGTTCTGCTGTGCGGTGAAGTTGCTAATGCTAACAGTTAGCTTTTACTATCCGATACATGCTCTGCCCTTTCCTGGACGCTAAAACAACAACAGCCTTCCCTGTTGCAAGTCAAGATGGATGAGTCCATGAATTTTAAGTGACAGTGTGACGTGGATCTGTCAGGCTTTTCAAATCCTAGAGTTTCACCGTCTATTTTCTATCCGAAGCTAACGCAGGAGATAGGTGTAGGAGACTATTTTCATGTTCAGCCTGCATGTTAAACTGAGAGTGACTGATTATAATCAGAGAAAATCATTAAAAAATGTTTTACCTGACTTCCACACCTTTAATGCTCACCACAAACATCAATATACATTTGTTTCATCAGTTTAAAACTAAAAACTGTAACACAAAAGTTCTATATCAGTATTAGATTGTAACTTTGAATCTGTTAAATTTCTTTATTTCATAATATTAAAAAATAATACGTTTTGTCTGCTAATATCATTTACAACCTTTTGTTTAATTAGTCAAAGAAATAGTATAGCTTAAAACCAATAAAATATCTCTAATTTGCTATTATTAAATATTCTTGTATATAGAACATACGAAGAGGCGCTTCCCCCATCCCCCTGGTCCGACCGTTGAGCACGGTGTATATTGATGTTTGATTACATTAGATTTGTGTGTGTGGTGTCATGATTCGCCAGCACAGACACCCCCGGAACATTATATTTGAGTACCCCTGATTTATTCAGATGAACGTGACTGAGAGAAGCTGAAACTGTTAGCAAAATAAGGTAAAAACTAAACTTTGCTACTCTGTGAATAAGATAAGAACAGAAAACAATGGAACTGCATAAGAGAAGCTGGTTGATTCATTTAGTTACTTTTGAACAATATTTATGCTAAGCAATAACAGTAAAAGAAAGACTTTCCCTTTGCAGTAAAACAGTTAAAGATGTGATATGATTTTGAGCTTAAATTATTTATCTACAAGTTGAGGCAAGCCAGCTGAGGTGGTTCAGGCATCTAGCATGCCGCCTGGACGCCTTCCTGGGGTGATGTTTCAGGCATGTCCTGCTAGCAGGAGGACCCCGGGTCGACCCAAGACACATTGGAGCAAGTACATCTCCAATCTGGCCTGAGGTCCTGCCGTAGGAGCTGGTGGAGGTGGCTGGGCAGAGGGCTGTCTGGGATGCCCTACTTGAGATGCTACCCCTGCAATCCGGACCCGATGTCATGGTCTGCGTCTGCCCCTTCCTTCATGTGCCTCCTGGTGTTCTCCATCCCTCTCTGGATTCCCTTTTGTGTCTCTTAGCGCCCTCAGGTGTCCTTTGTCTGCGTCTCAGTTAGGTGTCTTATGTTGTAGCCTTTAAAAATCATTCCTCCCTGGTCCTGTGTCATCTCATTCATCCCCAGCCCCTCCAGGTCTTCATTCACATTCTGTGTCCTTGTAGCCCCAGCCTCTTTGTCCCCAGCTCGACGTGCGTGTGTAAGTGTCCTGCTCCAGTTTTGTGTGTGCGTGTTTGTGTGTGTGTGTGTGTGTGTGTGTGTGTGTGTGTGTGTGTGTGTGTGTGTGTGTGTGTGTGTGTGTGTGTGTGTGTGTGTGTGTGTGTGTGTGTGATTGTCCCTTTCCCAGTTCTGTTTATATTTGTGCATTTGTGTGTGATGCTATGTGTGTGTGTGTTAGTCCTTCCCGCAGTCTTAAGGTTTCGTTTTGTGTTTCAGAGTTTTTAGGTTATTTGGCCCTACTCAGATTCTGTTTTCCCGTTTTGATAATTATTAGTCATTGCCTTCACCTGGTCCTCCTCCCACACCCCACACACCTGCAGCTCATCTCCCTCTCATCCTCCCTGTGTATTTAAGCCCTGTCTTGTCTCAGTGTCTTGTCAGTCCATTGTTTGTATTCTGTCTGCGTTTGTTCATGCTCTTTATGAGCATTTTGTCTCGTCCCCAGACTTTGTGCTCGAGGTGAGCTTCTGTTTCAAAATCTTTGGTCTTTGTGCTCTTTGAGAGCTTTGGGTGTCCTGTGCTCCAGGACTTTTGACTGTAGGCTCGTTGCCTTGGATTTATTTTTGTTCACCCTCTAATAAAAGGATTTTTTCCTTATATCTACTCCTGCCTCGTGTCCTCCTGTGTATCTGCATGTTTGGGTCCTAAACATCCCCGAAACGTGACACCCGGATAAGCAGAGGAAAAAGAATGAACGTCTTTGATAAAGAGGCACGCCTCTTATATATTATTTTTATAGTGAATAGGTCATTATCATAAAACTTCTCTTATAGAGCGAGGCTTGTGTTTCCCTTTATGCAGAGTTTTATTTTCTTTAAACTCTCCCACCTAAGTGGATGTAGCAAGTGCTATACTTTCTTAGAGAGGGTACAAAAGAAGAAAACAGGACTTTAACTGTTTCAAATGTGTTAAAATACAGTGTAGAGAACACAGAGAAAGTTTTCATTCCTACCTTTTCTTGATACTGCCGTCTAGACGAGTCCAGGGACTGGATCAGAGCTGTTGCGTGGCCAATAAAAACAGCGTAGCAGGTAGCTCCTACAATCATACTCAGCATAGTCAGCCAGATATCTGACAGACTCTCTGGGGCTTGTCGGCCGTAACCGATGCACAGCATGTGACTCATCGCCTTGAAAACAGCAAAAGAGTAGAGCTCTGACCAGGTGTCGTTCTGTTAAAAGACAAAAGCAGGGATATGAAGTTAGTTAAACACAGCTGTTATGTAAAAATGCATGTTTAGAGAGCATGTAGATAAAAAAAAAATCTTCGGGCACAGCAGGGTCATGGAATGGGATTAAAACAAATGAGAACTTGAGGGGCTGTGTTGCTTTAGGAGGGACGAGGGAGAAGGAGGAAGTGGAAACAACGTTGGGGAAATCCTTCGAGACCTAATCAGTGAAGCAGAGACGGTAGGAAATTATTTCCTTCGAGAGGAATGATAATGAGAGGTCATTAAATATGCCTTTTCAAAGCTGTGTGTGAGCAGGAATCTACCAGAGGCAGCGACAGCCGTGCAGCGGTCACCGGCCGGCTGGTGCGGAGACTCGTGTAGGAAAATAAACATTCGATTGTAACTTACAGAGACGCATTAATGAGGTTGTTTGATGACAGTGAGAAAGTGGGATGTACGTAACATAAAGCCTCTGTGCAGGCCAGGCAGAGCAGTTTTAGTAGCAGCAAAAAGAAACACAAGACATTAAAGGAAGAATAGAGTGTCAGTTCAATGTAAGAAAAGACAATAGTAAAAAGTAAATACATTTGTAGTGGTCTATAGTAGGAATAAATGCTTTGTACGTCGTTCTTGGGGGACAACAAAAAAATACACTGGTGCACCATTTCCAGTAACTAGAAGTGAGTCACATCACAGCTGAGCTTCAGACCACAGGATTTGGAGTCTTAGTAGCTGATTTTGGACATCTCGCCTCTGATTGGATAACAGCAACTTGACTCTACCACTGACTTGCAACGCTGATGTTTTATCTCCACAAATAACACAAGCCTGGAGGAGTTCTGCTGTGTGGTGGAGTTATTAATGCTAACAGTAGCTTCTACTAGCTGAGACCATAGACATGAATACGTAGATGCCCCATTGGGCGCTGGAGAGTGTAACAGTGTTGCCGCCATATTGGATGGGTCTCCTCACTCTCCAACGTCAAAGCAAAGTGAGCAACTATGCCCTTTTTTGTGCAGCCTACATTCACAACAACCAGCATACAGTTGAAAATAGATCACGTGGGATTACTGGTGGCTTTTCTAGTATACCTAATATGATTTTATATTTACATTTATTTTTATTTGTTGTGTTTAAAGTGACAGTGTGTATATTTCCTGGCAATGGGGGCAGTAGATGCATAAATTGTTGCAAGCAAGCTGTATTTTTGTGTTGAAGTAAGACCTTACCAACTGATGCTCACTAGGGTCAAAAAGCCCCAGGTAGGGATGGGTACCGGTACTTGGTACTTTAATTGCACCGGTTCTGACATAAACGGTAGTAACCAGACCGAAAAGCAACGCAGATTTCGGTGCTTCATTTCGGAGATGTCAATCATGTTGGACTCTAGTAGTCACTCATTTTACTTTTCCGGTGATAGTAGGCGGGCCCAGCCAAGTGCGTATTTGGTTAGAGCGGACCTACATTATTTGTCAAAATGCCGAAGGCGAAGTGGTCGAAAGCGTGGCTGTACTTCACAGCAAAAGATGCAGACTCAGCAACCTGCAACAGGTGCTTCAAGGTGATACTCAGTAAAGGAGGTAACACCTCTAATTTAATGAAACACCTGGTGACGCATAGCATTTTTTTAAAAGCCGAGACATGCACCGTATTTGATAGCTTGCAACAGCGAAACCTCCCACCGAACGCATCTACTGTCGGTAATGGAGATAGCTTTAGCAACATTCCCCCAGAAGAACCTGGAGAGGAGGAGAATCGTCCTGGCCCCAGCCGAGTCCCTCCCGCTGTAGCAGAAAAGATGACACAGGATGGCGGCAGCAGCAGCAGCCGCTCTTCTTTGGGTAAGTAGCTTAAAGTAGTTTATGTGTGTTATACGTTGAGCACACGTTATTAAATGAATGCATGTAGGGTGAGCTAGCAAACACGGTCGTAGCTACATGCTGCATTCTTTTTGGCAGAGACTCCCTTCACGCTGGCCGAGAGGTGTAAATTGACCAAAGAAAAAGTGGAGGAAATACACAGGGCAGTGACGACATTTGTAGTCAAAGATCTCCAACCATTCTCAATGGTGGAGTCATCATCATTTAGGTAAAAATGTTGTATTGCTCTGATATAAAAATAGTTTTGTTCATAGCTGTTTAGCTTTGCAAGTGCTCTGTTAATAATTGGTTCAAATAAAGGGTGGGTTACATGTTTTTATTTAGTCTTTTTTATCTGTTTGGAAAAATAACCACATTTCAATTTAAATTCAAATTTATTTGTTTCTATTCAGGGAGATGTGCACTGCCCTTAATCTGAGGTACCAGCCCCCATCCGGAGACGACCTGTCCAACACACTTATACCTGCATGGTATTCTGTTGAAAAAAGCAACCTCATCCAGAAGTTGGCTCAGGTTAACAAGGTAGCAATCACCTGTGATGGATGGACTAGTGTTGCTCAGGACCATTTCCTCACAGTCACGGTTCATTATATCTACAAAGGCAGGATGATGCAGAATGTGCTAAGCACTGAAGCAGTTTATGAGTCATAAACAGGTCTGGTAGTGGCTAAAGAAATATCAAGCGTTGTGGAGCAGTTTAACTTAGGACAGAAGACAACGCCAGCAACATGGATGTTGCTTTGAAAAACTTGAACTTTTTGAAAGTGGGATGCTTTGCTCATACCCTAAACCTAGCAGCACAAAAGGTGTATGACATTCCTGCAGTTTCCAGCTGGTGTGCCAAAATCCGCTCAGTTGTGGTGTGGCTCAAACGTTCATCCTTGAGCAAAACTGTGCTCAGAGAAAAGCAGCGACTCCTGAGTAAGTAGCATATGCAGTTACACATCTAAATGTGTTGTTAATAATATTACCTTTTTACAGTAATTCAAAATACATCTGTGTCTGTCTGTGCTTTAGATTTGCCAGAGCATAATGTCATTCTTGACGTTAAAACGCACTGGAACTCTCTCTTCCTGATGGTGGAGAGATTTATTGAGCAGTTTGATGCAATCCAGGCAGCTGTTTTGGATCAACTGAGGAAGCCAATGGAGAAGGACAAGTGAGTGAAGGACACCAGCATCACTTGTAAGTGCTAAATTATTTCATTTCATCATTTACCTTAAACATTGTTAATAATTTTCCACAGGCTAGAAGGCTTCACGTGCACTGATCTAACGAAAGCAGAGATGTTTATTAAGCGCATGCAAGTCCTGTACACATCAACCATGTGTGTGTCAAGTGAGAAGTCGCCCACATGCAGCCAAATCATCCCCATCCTGATGAAGCTGGAGACACTTTTCAGGCAATCCGATGAAGACACAGTTTTCACCTCATCAATGAAAGGGAAAGTCTGGGGTAGTCTGCAGAACAGATGTCAGGTATCTGCAGAACATATGAATACTAACAAATATAGGGGTAGCATTGCATTTAAGTATCCGCTTCTATATTATATACTTTCTTTAAAGGATGTAAACCTTCAGAAATTTCTAAAGGAGGCCACTCTGATTGACCCACGTTTTAAAGGCAAGCTAGATGAAGGTGAGGCAGCTGACATCTGGGACACGTTGGAGAAGGCAGCATTTGCAAATGCCACAGCAGCAGTTGAACAGGTATTCTCTGAACAACGTTGTCCTTCTGCATGATGTAGTTTCCATGTTGAAGGAATGTTTTTTATTATGTGTGTATCCATAGCCTCCCATAGAGGACCCTCAAGCAGACAGGGTGATGGATGACGCCGAGATGAAGCCAGAAAAATATGTAATTTCTGAGTTTTTCTAATCTAACCATGTAGTCCTACATTCTAAAAGGGATCTTTGTTGTTTTGACAATCCTCACACTACTTATTTTTGTTTTCTAGCCAAGAACGGTCCAAAAGTCAGCCTTAGAAAAGCTGTTTGAGGATGAAGACAGACAACTTAAGGAGGATGCAGCCTCTCATACAGCGGGTAGAGTCCCTTCCATCACAGAGCAGGTACAAAAGGAACTTGACGTATACAAAAGACTGCCAAGAATTCCCTCTGGACAAGACCCTGTGGCCTGGTGGTAGAGTAAGAGGGATACACTGCCCAACTTATCTGCCCAATCCAATACATACTTGTGTGTCCCAGCCTCATAAACACCTTCTGAACGTGTTTTCTCTTGCGCTGGGCATGCCATCAGCCAAGAGCGATGCCGAATATTGCCAGAAAAAGCTAACATGGTGATTTTTTTGCAAAAAATAAAAATAAAAATAAAAAAATAAGAGGTTTTTGGAAAACGTGTGTATTTTTACATTCTTTAAGCACCAGTTCCGGCACCGTTTGAGCACCGGTACCGTTTCAAAAGTACCGGTTTGGCACCAGTATCGGATAAAACCTAATCGATACCCATCCCTAAAACTTCTGCAAAATAACAAGCATATCAGACTCCCTGTCATCACTGGCAACGAGTGAAGAGGTAAATGTGTATAACAACAACGTTCATGAATGTTGACATTTTGTAACCACTTGTTACAAATCAGTAAACACATTTGGTCCTCAGAGGCTCCTGTAGAAGAAAACATGGCATCTAATATGGCATCGCCCAGAGACTTAGACCCACTCCCATGTATTTTAGACCTGATTTTTATTATATGTTACAAAGCTGCCAATATTTTTCAACAACTGGGCATCATTTAATAACTTTTCAACAACATTTTTAATGATATTTACAGAGATTAACAATAAAAACTACACATTGTCACATTAACTATATTTATATTTTACTCATCATGTTAATGTGTCATGCATATTTTGTGAAAAAGCTTGATAAAATATGTTTTTAAGTTGGTTAAGCACCTTCCTCAGCAGGAATGAATGCACAGGGGCGAATGGAGACCCATTTAAAATGGTGGCCGGCCATTACGGCAGCTCCAATAGGCAGCGCCGGTCCACGGGGCGTCTACTTATATATGTCTGTGACTGAGACATTCTCTGCTGTTTCCTGGGCGCTAAACCAACATCAGCCTTGCTCGCTGGGAGTCGAGATGGGTGAGTCCATGAATGTTAAGTGACAGTGTGACGTAGATCTGTCAGGCTTTTCCAATCCTAGTTTCACCGTCTATTTTCTATCAGAAGCTAATGCTGGAGATAGGTGTAGGAGGCTGTTTTCATTTAGAGTGACCCATTATAGTCAGAAATTATCATTAAAATGTCTTTTTAGACTTCCACATCTTTAAGGACATTTGGGATATATCTCAGAATGAATGAGTGAATGATAAAAGAAGTGCGTTTCACTTTATCTCAACACAGAACTGGGTGGTGAGTTATCTAATTTTGAATTGTTTTTAAAGCACCTTTGATTCTTTCATACAAGGCAACAACAATAAAAAAATGTATGAGATTTCTATGGCTGACCTGTAAGGTAACCCCAACATGCAGGATCCTTTTTTGATTAATAAATTTATACAAGGTCGACTTTGTCCTCAGTGTGACAAATAATCAGATCAATCCCATTTTGTGAGGATGGTACATCATTTTAAAAACATGCATTTTGTTGGAATTAACCTTAAATTACCCTCTGACAGCTTGTCACGTGTTCATTAAGGAATTTATAATTGGAAATCTCAAATGATGATTTTTTTTTTAGCTTTTACATAGTTTTACCTTGTGGTAAAATATATAAAGATTATACATTAAATGTTAAACATATATATAATTTAAAATGTTGAATAAGTGTTCATCATTTCCTTCTTTGATACGACTAAAGGTTGAAACAGGTGTTTTATATTTTTCTTGATGCTTTTTAGTCAAATTCTCAAAAACACTCATTATTTATTAAAATGGTCATTAGTTATAAAACTCTCAGGTATCCTGAAGGAGCAGAGGTTTCCCATAAAGAGGTCTGCCTTCAGCCACACAACAACAAAAGACTTCAGAGGGACTGACGGATCTCTGTTCAATGAGAAGAGCAGAATCTATAGACGCCAAAAGTAAATATAGCTCCACCAAGTGGGCTGGGACTAAACGGTGGATGTGAAAAGAGAAAAAGAAACAGTGGAGTGAAACAGATTGAATAATAGATGAATGATGAGCACTTTGATTCTGAAACAGCACAGTAAGAGAGAAGGAGAGACTCTCTATCCACCTAAATCGTGACAGTCCTCCACTGGGATTTCAGATTGGGAACTATCCTTCGCTTTATTGGTAATCAATGTCCCCATTATCAGCAGAGAGCCTGTTTGAACTTGGAGGATAAAAGAGGAGCTTTTTACGTTCCTGGTTGGGTTTGAAGTGTGCCTTTTTATGGGCTTCTACCGTATGTGTGCATTGAAGCCTTACAAATGTGTTCAACTAAAAAAAGCTACATGCAAATTGTAGATGTTGTGGTCATTCCTTTATCGTTATAGTGTTAGTTGTGCCGAAATAATGATGGATGCCTGATTTAAAGTGACGGTGTGTATTTTCCCGGCAACAGGGGGCAGAACATACCTAAATCATTGCAAGCAAGGGTATTTTTGTGTGTAGGGAGCCTAAGTCAAGCCCATCTACTTCCGGCTCATGGGTCCCCTGGAAGAACGAAAAAATGAATGAAAGTCAATGGGGCTAAAAACGCTATTTTCTAATCCAGCTTGTTTTGTGCCATGGATTTCACTTATGATGTCCGTGAATTTTAAAGACACATTTTGATACCAAGAACGTGCTTATTTTCGAACGGGGGGAAACGCTTTTTTAGGTTTTTGTGTGAAAATAAGTTCAGGACAACAAATGCGCTTCTCGAAAGTGACGCCATCAAACCAGACACGGAGAAAACTGAGGGAAAAGGGCTGTGTGTTCAGAAAACTTCCCACAGGAAGAAAGAACCATCATAAACCTGGCCATTTGGTAAGCAGCAGCTACTGTGTGGAGAGGAGATCATGTGGTGACGTCACATATGTGACATGCCGATTTCTAGTTTGTAGTCATGCTAATTACAAACTTTTACAAGCTGATAAATCTCAAAGTACGTGACTGGTGTGGTCAAAACACCCATCATTACCTTTCATTAAAATTGCAGTACAACATATGTACGATCCAGGGCGTAAGGCACAGCGGGTTAGAAAATAACGTTTTTAGCCCCGTTGACTTGCATTCATTTTTTCTTTCTTCTGGGGACCCATGAGCCGACCGGAAAGGGAGGAGACTCAGGCTCCCTATACCCTTACCCATGTATGGTCATCAAGGTCAAAAGTCCCAGGGACCGCAATTTTTGAACGAGTACTTCATCAGATCGTTCAACTTCCAGCTAAATAAAAGCACATCAGACTCCTATTCACCACTGGTAACGAGTGAAAAAGTTTAAAACAACATGTTCATGAATGACGTGACAAGACTGCTTTATTTATAAAGCACATTTCCTACACAAAGGTAACTCCATGTGCTTTACAGAATGGTGATAGTTTTGTAACCGCTTGTCACAAAGCAGTAAATGCTTTTTGTCCTCACGGGCTCCCGTAGAAGGAAACATTGTGTCTATTACGGTGTTGCCCAGAGACTTAGCCCTACTCCCATGTATTTTAGACCTGATTTTAATGGTCATTAGTCACAAAGCTGCCAATATTTTTCAACAACTGGACATCATTTAATCCATTTTCAAAAACATTTTGATTGATTTTTCATTAGATTAAACGGTGAAAACTAGGAATGTTCCAATCATGTTTTTTTTGCTCCCAATCCTATTCCGAGTCATTTGATTTTAAGATTTTTAGTGTCGGCTGGCGTAGCTGAATTACTGCAGTGAATTGAGCGGGGTGGCGCATAAGTGTAGAACGCAGCGCTACCTTTCCCACCTCACCAAATGCCCAGTTTGCACACATTACATGTGTTTATTACACTCCCTTTGCTGTTCATTAAAAAAAATAATATCCAAATTACACAGACATTTTCTCTCTCTTGAGATGACAGCTATAGAGCTCCGGGAGTTGACGTCACTTCTCCCGGCATGCAACAGTTCAAATCGAAACGACGCCATATTGGCATGCAGAAGCCGGCAGCTGGACTATTTGTTGTCAGAAAACTCAATCAGACAGGAAATATGGTAGATTCCTGTTGTGCCCCAGGATGCAGAACAGACGCGGACGACATAATGAATGATCCATCTACAGGATTCCCCAAGATCCGGAGCGCCGCAAACGCTGGATCATTGTAATAAAACGTGCTAGTGACCGAGCTGAAATGAAACTGTGGGATCCAGAGAGTAAAGATTTTCACTTATGCAGCGACCGCTTCATATCAGGTACTTAAACCAATGTTTCCTCAACTGTGTATGGTATTTATTTTAAATGCTTTTATTACGATTCTTAGTGGGCTTCCTAAACTTATTTTGGCTAGGCTTTTTCTGTCTTATTACTCATAGCAACAAGTAAACGTCACGTAAAACGTTGCCTCGTGAGTTCTGCGTGCTGCCGTTTACGTGTTTTATGATCACAGCAATTAACCGGCTAAGCTGTATTTAATTTTTAAGCAATGGTTGATCAATTGTCAGATCACACATAAAAAGCACCCAAGGGGTTCCCCGGCCAGGTCCGGTAAGAAGTCCGCTCCGACAGCTTCTGGCATTTTTAAAAAGTATCCCAGGGGCACGGTAAGGGTCGGAGATGTTTAGTCTATTTAATTTCTGACTATATAAAACGATTTCTTCGGTTTTAAACTGTGAAGTAAACTCCGACGAAGTAAAATCCAAGCCGTTCCCATTCATGTTCATGTTTACGATCCGTGTTTGTTTACCTTTTTTGACTGCCAATATAGCATTTACTAACTGAGAGTCACGTGGGGTCCGGAGCTCTATGCTCTGTGTTAGCTAACTGCAACATGTTATGGCAGGTGAGTTCTCATACTACCTTAAATTGCGGGACTTACGGTGTTGTCTGTGAAACAAAGAATGCTGATGTGGAGGAACTTAAGCCATTGTTTTTACATTTGAAAATATCTTTCTCAGGATGACTTTTGTTGTTTTAAATGGTTAAACTCGATTTTTCCCACCTATTCCAATTTCTTAAAAATCATGTGATCGGACCTGATTTCCAATCACGTGATCAGAATGGAGCATCTCTACTAAAACTACACATTGTCACTTTAATCAAAAGCTTCGGTTTCAGGTGATGAATTACACAGATAGTTATCTAAAAATTTAAGGGGATGACATGATCTACGGACCTGGATATCTGTGCACAACATAAAATCCCTCTCAAATTTTTAATTTACCTGTGTAAACCCTTGTTTAATTGCATCACTATTGCTTATTTTGGTTTTTATTAACTGAGAAATGTCTGCTTGTTTGTGTTAACCTTTTCTCATTCATGTCTGGATTGTTCACCTTTAATTCAAGTTTAAGGCTGTAAAACAACCTGATTAGATCAATAAAAACATTTTTTTAGATGGCTGTTATACTGAAGTTGTTAGTCTGCAGTTTGAAGGTGGTAAATTGACTAAACAATGGTTTTACTGGTTTATATGGACTAGTTAATAAGGTTAAAACCCTGGAGTGGAGCTTGAGCTAGTGGGCTAGGCTCTCCTAGATTTACCACAAGGACAGATTTGGTGTGCCACCCCAAAAATTTCTCTAGGGCCCCCCATGAAAATGTTCTGGGGGCACCCCTGCCACTTGCAGATTTCCTGAGCCCAGGAACACCTCAGTAGTGTGGCGTAGAGCCTGCTGCAGCCTGAGAGGACATTCCATCACAGAATAAAATATTCAATTTACAACAAATCTGTGAATAAAGAGTAATAAAGCTAAATATGTGACAACACATTCTAAAACAGCTGCAATGCAGAAAATCACATTCTTGCCAGGATCCAAGGACAGATGGGCTCTCTTGGTCAAAAGAAGCCTGATTTCAACCCAGTTTGTCACCACATAAGACTACCCTTTGTTTGTAAAGCTGACTATAAAACATGCATAGATTACATGATCATTGTTCATCAACAATAAAGGTCATTTTCTCTGTTTTATAGCAGAAAGCAAATCTGATGTCAGTGATAAATTGCTGAAATATTACAGAACATTATGTTCTCTAAACATATTTTAAAGAGCATGAATTATGCATGCACTCTATACAAAAATACTGCTTTTATTTCACGAAAGTACTGTAATTTATGACAGCTCCTTCTAACCCACAGATTGACATAAAACACAATAGATCTCATCTGATCTTCTGGTTATTTGTAAAATGATGTTAAAAAACATTAGTTTATCAATAAAACAACATATTTCTTTGTATTATTATTCATGCAACAGAAACTACATGCAAACGCAAAGCAGTGAGGATATTCAAACTCTCTCCAAGGACTTAGGAGGGTTTATAGCAGCCAGGTTCTTCTAGTCAAATGCCTGATTAACTGATCAATAGCAACTGTGATCACTTTATTCAGATGGGATAAGGCTCCTTCAGACAGGCACAACGTTGTAAAACAAAGAAAAGGATTGTGTTGCAGTTTATATTAATCTCTGCAGTGGTCACAAAGGGAGTTTACGTTTTTTTTTTTTTGTTTCTTATTTATGAAGGAATCAGGAGGAAATCCCATCAGATTTACATTTTTTATTATGAAAACACCAATTTTTGAAATGTTAAAGCTTCGTGATCAGGTACAAACTGCTCATGTTTGTGTGTGTGTGTGTGTGTGTGTGTGTGTGTGTGTGTGTGTGTGTGTGTGTGTGTGTGTGTGTGTGTGTGTGTGTGTGTGTGTGTGTGTGTGTGTGTGTGTGTGTGTGTGTGTGTGTGTGTGTGTGTGTGTGTGTGTGCGTGCGCGCGTGTGTGCGTGTGTTTGACCTATGATCCCATCTTGCCTCAGCCTCTCCTCACCCAGAAACCAAATACCTCCTTGCTGCTCATCCATTTGAGGAAGTCAAACAGCAGCTTTCACTTTTCTGACCCATCTGCTCTTGCTGGACCAGAGAGTTTATCAAATCAAATCTGTGGTGTCCTGCTGCAGACCAGTAATTCTGTTTGGTCTAAACTAATCTCTCAGTGTGTATAGAAGGTGATTCATCATCATACACAGTGATTACAGCCTTATCAACTGGATGCAAGCAGGCTGAGAAGCCCCGCCCACTGATGGCAGCGGGGAATAATGGGAAAGAGACATCTCCGCAGTGTGGTTTCAGTAAAGGATGGATGCACACAAAGTTGTAATTACAGATTTGAAACAGTACTCCGTGTGTGCGTGTCAGTAAGCCATCACTGATGCAGCAGATTGCTTCCAGCACTTTATTATAGAGAAAATCCAGAGGCTGTGACAAGGTTATGCAAAGTTTACATTAAAATATGGACATATTAATAATGGGGATGAAAACTGGGGTGCGTAGCTAACATTCATTCACTGGCTGGTGGATGGACAGTGTGCCCTGAAAACTCTGAGTGGGTTCTGCCTGCAGGCCCACACCTCCAAAGTCCCTGCAGGGTGCAAGGCGGGATGGAGGGCTGGCTGCAGCACAATGGCTTTTGTCACAAAGCTGTCAGGCTCTCAATAGGGAGCTGGTCTCAGGTGGCTGTGTGCAGCCTGTACTGCACTAGCGCCATAGCGACCCTTTGGTTTGAGAGTGACGGCTCTCTGGAGAGCGAACACACAGTGAGGAGAGCGCTAAAGGAGTCAGTGACCTGTCAGCGTCCAGCTTCATCATTCTGTTCTTCAAACTCAGTGTGTCACCATGTCACCATGTTCCATGCACTAGATCAAAAAGCAGGAAACGTTCAAGTATTTTTAGGCATTTGTTGGAATGTGTTTTAAATTCTTCGCATGAAAAATGTTTTATGTATGAACCTTCTCAGTAGCCTAGTGGTAGAGTGTCCGCCCTGGAATTGGAAGATCAGGGTTTAAATCCCGGTCAGGTCATGATTGACTCTCAGCTTTAAGGGGTTGGATTAGGGTGTTTAACCAAATAGTTCCCGAGTGCAGCCACTGCTGCAGCTCACCGCTCCCCACGGGGATGGGTCAAATGCTAAGATTAATTTCACCAATGTATGATGACTATGGGACTTTAACTTGAACAAATGCAAGTGAGGTTCTGTACATTTAAATAAAAGGTCAGATTTAAAGGCACAAATTGGTTTAGCTGTTGGGTATAACCACACAAAACGGATTGTGCTTCACTATTTTCAGTTTATCTGGTTTTAATTTGCATTAAATATTGCATTTTATTAGAAAAAGGAGTAACTGTCTCCCTGGACTGCCACCTTACCATGGTGGAGGGGTTTGAGTGTCTCAATGATCCTAGGAGCTAAGTTATCTGAGGCTTTCTGCCTCTGGTATACCAGACCCTATAGGGTCACCCATGGCAAACAGGTCCTAGGTGAGGGATCAGACAAAGAGCAGCCCGAAGACTTCTTATGATGAATTATATAAATGGAAACAGTGTTCCAGTTCAGACTACCCACCCTTTTTGGAGACCTTGGAGGGGGTGCTGGAAAGTGCTCCTTCTGGTGACTCCCTCGTTCTGCTGGGGGACTTTAACGCTCACATGGGCAACAACAGTGAGACCTGAAGAGGTGTGGTTGGGAGGAACAGCCCTCCTGATCTGAATTCGAGTGGTGTTTTGTTATTGGACTTCTGTGCCAGTCATGGATTGTCCATAATGAACATGTTCAGACATAAAGGTGTCCATATGTGCTCTTGGCACCAGGATACCTTATGCCACAGCTCGATGATTGACTTTGTTGTTGTTTCATCTGACCTGCAGCCACATGTCTTGGACACTCAGGTGAAGAGAGGGGCGGAGCTGTCAACTGACCACTACCTGGTGGTGAGTTGGCTCAGATGGTGAAGGAGGATGCCGATCAGACCAGGCAGACCCAAACGTATCATGAGGGTCTGCTGGGAACGTCTGGCAGAGTCTCCTGTAAGAAGGAGCTTCAATTCCCACCTCCGACAGAACTTCCAAAATGTTCTGGGGGAGGCGGGGGACATTGAGTCTGAATGGACCCTGTTCCGTGCCTTCATTGTTGAGGCGGCCGACCGGAGCTGTGGTCGCAGGATCGTCTGTGCCTGTCGTGGTGGCAACCCCCGAACCCGCTGGTGGACACAGACGGTTAGGGATTCTGTCAAGCTGAAGAAAGAGTCCTATCAGGTCTTTTTGGCCTGTGGGACTCCAGAGGCAGCTGACGGGTACCGGCAGTCCAAGTGGAAGGCGGCTCGGGTGGTCGCCTGGGCAAAATCCCGGGCATGGGAGGAGTTTGGTGAGACCATGGAGCAAGACTTCCATACGGCTTCGAGGAGATTCTGGTCCACCATCCGGCGCCTCGGGGGTGGGGGGCGGGGGGGGGGGGGGGGGGGGAGCAGTGCGCTACCAACACTATCTGTAGTGGGGACGGTGTGCTGCTGACCTCTACTCAGGACGTTGTGGATCAGTGGGCAGAATACTTCGAAGACTTCCTCAATCCCACCGACACATCTTCCAGTGAGAAAGCAGTCTGGGGACTTTGGGTTGGCCTCTCAAATCTCTGGTGCTGAGGTCACTGAGGTGGTTAAATAGCTCCTCTGTGGCAAGGCTCCAGGGGTGGATGAGATCCGCCCGGAGTTCCTTAAGGCTCTGGATGTTGTGGGGCTGTGTTGGCTGACGCAGCTCTGAAATATCGCGTGGACATCTGGGGCAGTCCCACTGGACTGGCAGACCAGGGTGGTGGTCCCCTTATTTAAAAAGGGGGACCGCAGGGTGTGTTCCAATTACAGGGGGATCACACTCCTGAGCCTTCCTGGTAAGGTCTATTCAGGGGTTCTGGAGAGGAGGGTCCATCGGTGTGTTGAACCTCAGATTCAGGAGGAGCAATGTGGTTTTCGTCCTGGCCGTGGAACACTGGACAAGCTCTAGACCCTTAGGGGGTCCTGGAGGGTGCGTGGGAATTTGCCCAACCAGTCTACATGTGTTTTGTGGATTTGGAGAAGGCGTTTGACCGCGTCCCTCAGGGGGCCCTGTGGGGGGTACCCCAGGAGTATGGGGTACCAGGCCCTCTGATACGGGCTGTTAGGTCCCTGTATGACCAGTGTCAGAGCTTGGTCCGCATTGCCGGCAGTAAGTCGGACTCGTTCCCAGTGAGAGTTGGACTCCGCCAAGGCTGCCCTTTGTCATCGATTCTGTTCATAACCTTTATGGACAGGATTTCTAGGCACAGCCAAGGTGTGGAGGGCATCCGTTTTGGTGGCCTGAGGATTTTTGCAGATGATGTGGTCCTTTTGGCTTCACCAGAACGTGATCTTCAGCTTTCGCTGGAGCGGTTCGCAGCCGAGTGGGAAGCAGCTGGGATGAGAATCAGCTCCTTTAAATCTGAGACCATGGTCTTGATTTGGAATAGGGTATAATGCCTTCTCCGGGTCAGGGATGAGGTCCTGCCCAAGTGGAGGAGTTTAAGTATCTCGGGTTCTTGTTCACGAGTGAGGGAAAATTGGAGCGTGAGATCGATAAGCGGATTGGTGCTGCATCTGCAGTGATGCGGGCGTTGTACCGGTCTGTCATGGTGAAGGGAGAGCTGAGTCAGAAGGCGAAGCTCTCGATTTACCGGTCGATCTACGTTCCTACCCTCACCTATGGTCATGAGCTTAGGGTAGTGGCCGAAAGAACGAGATCGTGGATACAAGAGGCCGAAATGAGTTTTCTCCGAAGAGTGGTTGGGCTCTCTCTTAGAGATAGGGTGAGAAGCTCGGCCATTCGGGAGGGGCTCGGAGTTGACCTGCTGCTCCTCCATGTCGAGAGGAGCCAGTTGAGGTGGCTCGGGCATCTGGTCAGGATGCCGCCTGGACGCCTCCCTGGTGAGGTTTTCCAGGCACGTCCAACTGGGAGGAGACCTAAAGGGCGATCCAGGACACGGTGAAGGGACTATGTCTCTCACCTGGCCAGGGAACGCCTTGGGATTCCCCCGGAGGAGCTGGCCCAAGTGGCTGGGGAGAGGGAAGTCTGGGCCTCTCGCCTTAGGCTACTGCCCCCGTGACCTGACTCTGGATAAGCGGATGAAAATGAATGAATGAATGAATGAATGAATGAATGAATGAATGAATGAATGAATGAATGGATGGATGGATGGATGGATGGATGGATGGATGGAGTAACCGTGCAGTAAAGTTAAATTAATTTCCACACTTTGATGATTTACATAGCTGATGGATACAAGTATAAAATGCTTCTGTCTGTTTTTGACATAATCAATTCAGAGCTGATTACATATCACATAACTTTTATTCTTCATGCACACAAATTGATATAATGTTGAAAAACTAAAGTGTTTAATCCATTCTGGTTCACCATTGCCGGGTGTGTCTTGCTCTTCAAATAAGCTGCAAGTCGATGATTGGTCAGATGGGTCGTATGTTGCATAAAAATGTAATAAAAATGTCCGTACATGGCAAGTAGGACACTTTGTGGTTCTGTACAGCCATAACATCAAGAGTCAGAAGCCTCATCCAGAAAAACTTCAAATCTGAGTTTTACGACGAGTCGTGCTGAACCCAGACAACGTCTGTGAGCAGGACTCAATCTGTTTAAAACCAATTTGGACTTGTGCCTCGTGTCTGGGTTGGTGTGGTCTTCCCCTGCTCAGCAAAAGGCTTGGCTGAAAGACAGACCTATGAACAACCAGCTTTTATCTCTATGAGAGAGACATGGCAACAAAGAGCCCAGCTGCCTGGCCATATTCCCCCTCATCCCTCTGCTTTCCCCTTTTATCTTTCCTGTCATCGCCCCACGGCACTGGTGGGGAGGCATGGGGGGATCAGGAGGTGTGTTTAAATCTCTGGCTTCTTTTCCACTGCATCTTCACCGATAACCTGCGGATGTTTCCTCTGTCTGTCACAAAGACTGATCGGTGCTGCACAAGATGGAGATATGAGTGACTTTCTTGATCTGTCTGAGAGAATTTTTTGCTTTTCTCCTTGAATGAGAGATAAAATATTTGCAGCGAATGTCACCTAGATGTGTTTCTGAGCACTAGAGCGCTGTATAGAGCTACCTAACTTTGCATAAATATTCTCAAAATGATGAGCCAACAGCGCAAATTATCAACTTTGAGGTCACCGAAAGACTTAACATACAAATTTGGTAAAATATTTGTATAAATGTTCCGTCAGACCTTCAGTGAACACAAGATCTACAGCAGAACTTGTTGCTATGAGCTGCTAATCTCAAGCAGAGCTAACAAAACTGATATTTTACATCATGTAGCATCTGCTGATGTGATGAAGGGCCATAGAAATGTCATTTCCACAATTTCCATAAATTTAAAATCAAGAAAATGAATTTATTTGAAGCCTTTTCTTCTTTACTAAAGCACAGATATCCCTACAGTAGCAACAGACAATAAAGACTTTGATGATCACTGATTACTAATCAGCCTTTAGCCAACTTTTACTGATGCTTTTCTCACTGTCAATGCTAAATAAAAGTACAAATCCAGCTGTGGGGCAAAAAAAACATGACTGAATCTGTAGATTCTTCCTCACAAGAGAATTAGCATCCATTAATGCTCTGCAGCATGTGTAAAAATACAGTTCAGGCAGATTTAATGCTTAAGTTCTGTCAAGAAGGCGTAAAAAAGGTCTGATTGTCTTTAAATTACTGAATTAATTATTGGGTGTGTGGGGGACTAAAAATCTTTCTTTGGAGATTATATCAATTAAGAAATGTCAGAAACAATGCGGTATACATGAGGAAAATTCGAAGAAATAGAAGAAATGTTTCCTCTGATGAGAATGTCAGTGCATGATCCGATTTGTGAGCAAGAACAGATGCATTTCACAACTTTTCATTACTAAGATGACTGCACATTGAGAGATCAGTGATGCAGAGGCAAGTAGCACTCATCTATAGAGACAGTATGAAGTGACAGAATCAGAAGAACCATCCCAGCTCTAATTCACAGCAAGAGAATGAGCGCATGCACGGCAAACACACTCTCATTAGGGTAAAGTATGCTTCTTTCCTTCAGTGATTTGGAAAATCATTCCCAGTATGCCATTATTAATGACTTCCAATCAATATGAGCTTATAGAGAGGAAATATAAGTACACTCTAATGTTCTTTGTCAGGGATGTGGAACCTGAGATTTCTCATTTACTAGCTTCAGTTGTTCAGGTTCTTGCACAACTGCTTGGAGGCACTTAAACTTAATAAAACAATGCATGTGAGGAGATGGTGCAGGACCGAGAAACTGGATTTTATAGTGAGTGAATCCAATAGTTCTCTGATACTATAAAATGCATTTTCCTGGAAATAATGTATCCAGTTGTTCTGGACGGGAGGATAACTACAAATCAGTCATAATGTTCTCAGTCATCATTTTAAAGAACAAATCAGTTTTGGCTTGCTTTTAGCACCCCCTAGTGTATGTTTGTAGAACCAAAAGCTAAACTTTTTTCCTCGTTGTGTGTTTGTCTTTTTAACACCTTAATGTAACCGCTGAAACGTCTCCCCAGTGTCTACAGGAGTGATTCATCACTAAATTAAACAAATCAGCTGTGTTCAATATCTAAAACTTGCAGGAAATGGGCTGGAACCAGACTGCAGCACCAGGTATGTCAGCTCATTTTTTTTAAAGTCCTAACAATGCCGCCTGCCAGTCTGAAGATGCAAGTGGAATATTCCGGCCACGGGGGGACAATAGGAACTGGGTGGCCTTTCATTAACACTGTTAAGGGTCATTTTTGCACATACTGGCTCAAGAAGATTATTTAAAAATGTGAAAAAGTTGCAAAGGTGTCCCACCATCTGTTTGGAGAATCATTTTTCTTTAATCATGTTGCTTTAAATGTAATCTGGTTAACCCTCAGCATTTGTTCTCACATAAAGATGATTTATGTAACTGGTTTATTTTGATCGTAATCGCCCCGTTAGTTAAAGCTAACCAGATTCCCTCATGCATACCTCCATCTTGTTGAGGGACACCCAGCAGTCTGATGGGAAGTCCTGCAGCATGGGAACCAGGAACTGTAGGCAGCCATCCCAGTGACACAGCAGCAGCATCATACCGATCAGGTTGATAATCCGCATCACCGCGCTGGCCAGGTCATAGGTCATGTGGAAGATCTGGATATTGACAGTGAAAAAGGAAGAAGTGTTAAGAATGATCTGACACGAGATGAGATGAGATCCTTGGGTTTCTGACATGGCAGGTAAATGGCGACAGTCCTGAACCAACATCAACAGGAGCAGGTGATACAGTTTTCACACAGAGATGTGTGACATCAGGCGGAGTTTTATACACGCACAGCCACATACATGTGTTACTCTCACGCAAGCCTGCGGGCACAAGGATACACCGACAGACATGTCATCACATCACACACATGGACATATTCACATGGACAGAGTGATGGACAGCAACCATCATGATCCTGAACAGCTGATAGTCCATGTTGTCTCACACATCAATCATGCTCACTCACTCAGTCCAATCATCAAACCTCAAGAAACCTCATCATGATGCTGCTTAGCAACCTAAAGGTTGAAAAAGTAATCCTCAGCCAGAAAAAATGTGTGGAAACGACATATAAACGTGCAGAACTGTCTGATGAAGTCCCCACTGAAGGAGGTGGGTCATTTCAGTGCAGCAAAGAGAGAGGTGATACTTGGTGACGCGAGTGATGAGGAATAGGACCTGACATGAATCACACGTGATGAACTTTCTAAATGCAGTTTTAACCTTTTTGATGTTTTCACTGTCACTTCCATCAGGCCAGAAACCAAGGAAAAGGGGAATGTGATCCTACTTTTACCAACAAGGAGGGATCCTCTGTTGCTGTCTCTGGCCGCTGGAGATTTTCAGCACCATGGACAGCTCTACAAACCCACCATGCAGTTTCAAGCTCAGAATCTTGGGTTTTCCAAACAAAACTCAACAGATAACTTAAAAACAACCAACATTTCTAGTGGATATTTTCTGTATGGGCCTGAGCTGTTACCATACACGTCATCATCCCTCATTCTCCATGCCTGTCAAGTATCACTTCCCATCATGCATCACTGAGTGTGTATGTGTGCATATCACATCATATCTTCAGAAATCAAATTATCCAAAGGTCAAGTGAGTAGCCAAGCTCCAATGAGCTGTTCACCACAGCAAAATGCCAACACCAGGCCGCTAACACTGGCAAGAATGAAAAGTCGAGTGATCTCATGACATCACTGGAGGTCTTTTGTCCTGAGCTGATCTCTTATCCCTCACACTGCTACAACAACCAAAGTGGCAGTGAAAGAAAGAGTCTTCCCAGCAACTAAACAGGACACAGTAAATGTATTTATTTAACTTTATTTCATGTAATTAGTGACATAACTAATGATAGACACTGCTCGCCCTCAGTGGTGATTGTTACTATCATCTTCCACCTCACCTGCTCCTTCTCTGGTGCCTTAATTGATTAACCATGTTTGTTCTGATAATAGTCTGCTTATTAGGCTGCCTGGTGCCACCTGTGGGACTGCTGGGTCAGACGGTGAGGCGGCAGAGTGGAGGGGAGCTCCAGTGACAGTGGGAGCAACAAAATGCAAGGTTTGTTCATGCTCAAATGTCTTACTAACATCAAATGTGTTTGTTTTTCTCCAGGTGGCAGGTGACAGCATCAATAAATCAGAAGAGCAGGCCACTTGGAGCAGAAAGAGGCAGACTGTTTATTTGGTCACGAGCCAACACCACCATTGGTGTTTCGGAGGATTTTACTAGTAAATATAACTACATGAGCTCTTACCTCTTCCCACTGGTGAATGTAACGTATTAATCTGGAGAGCCTCAACAGCCTCAGAAGACTTAGGATCTTGGTAAAGCGAACAATCCTCAGGGCCCGGGCGGTCTTGTACACCTCTGAGTCAATCCCTTTCTCCACTATAAGGAATATATAATCCACTGGGATGGAGGAGATAAAGTCTACAATAAACCAAGTTTTTAAGTATGTCTTTTTTATGGTTTCAGGGTCCAAAATAATGTCCGAGTTGTCCTCAATGATGATTCCAGTGCGAAAGTTGAGCACCAGGTCCATGAGGAAGAAGGTGTCGGAGACTACATTGAAGATGATCCAGGGCGTGGTGGTCTCTTCCTTGAAGAAGGTGATGCCCACGGGAATGATGATCAGGTTGCCCACCATGAACAGCAACATTGAAAAATCCCAGTAGAACCTGGCAGATGTGTGTGTGTGTTTAATGGGAAAGGGCAGGAGAAAGAAAACAAGACAAAAATAGTCAGATAAGAAAGAGGCGCTGCGGTGGAAAGCCTATAGAAACAAGAGGATCCTTAATTGGAGATGGAGGAAATGTGGAACTGAGCTTTTCATGCCTGAACATGCAGAGAATAATGAAAAAATGGTTTTCTGTTACAGATCAGCACATATTGTAATATATGTTATGTTATGTTAAAATGCAGCATAATTACATGTATTATGTATAAATTTTTCCAAATCTATAACGAAAAATATTTACTTTTTTACTTAGTCTTTGGAATATTAGATAATCAAACACAGAGCCTTAAAGTGTCTGTAAGATGATGATCGTAAATAAAATATTTGTTTTCTTGTGGTATTTTTATTGTAATAAGTGAATTTAGCCCAAATAATGAGGGATTTTGTGACTTGAATGTTTTAGGCTCAAACCGGGTCGTTAATGTTTTAAGTTGAACTGAAAATAGTGATTTTCGACATGAATGGTGTTTAGGTTGTCCAACAGAGGTGACAGGTGAGATCATGGTTGTTTCAGCCCGACAGAGGAAGCTCTGCGGGACAGGTGCAGTGCTGAGTCATTACGCTGCGACTTATGCAACAAGCTCTGATAATTCTACCTAAATCGCCGCTGATGATAATGTTTGATGCAACTTTGCTGCCGTGAGGGAGCAGCTTAAGAATAAGGAACAGAAGCCGGGGAGCAAAAAAACTCCTCTCATGTTGAAAGTAGGAGAGCGTCTATTAAGTAGCTTGTCGTCACGTTTTATCTTGAACATTGTCTTAAGTTGAGCTTTACTGACTCGCGGCGTTATGGGAAAACAAATGGGTCAAACATGAATGACTCGCGGGGGTGGGGGTAGAAGAGCGCTCCACACGCGCGACGCGACTCCAAATGAGAGGGGAGCTGTCCACTCCCTGTGGTGCTGAAAGCAACCGACCCAGCCCAGAATAAAACCTGTTGGTTTGCGCAACTAAAACGCAACTCCAACAACCAATACTTGCTCACAGAGACGCGTTAGTCACGTAGAGCCTTTTCGGCTCGTGGATTCCCCCTAAAGTTAAAGTCCCATTAGTTGTCACGCACACTGATATGTGTGCGAAATTTGTTCTCCGCATTTGACCCATCCCCTGGGGGGAGCGGTGAGCTGCAGACACAGCCACGCTCGGAGACCATTTGGTGGTTTAAATGCTTGAAAGACATAGCTGCTGGATGCTGAGCCACGTCACAAACACGGCGAATCCGTCGAGTAACGACATGATCCGGAGAATCTTGGCGGATCTGTCTCCAGTGAGCACGCTGGAGGTATTCGCACACTTTGCTCAAGGTGACATTCCATTACTGAGTGCATCGTACGCACACGCGCACGCGCTCATTGCCTCCATCCTGTCTGCACGGCTCTTGACGCAGAGTAGACAGCGCCACGTTTATTAGCCAGATCTTTAAAATAATAGCTGGACCATGAATGCCATCGTCTCTGTGCTCTCTGATAAATGTGAGCGTCATGCGTCGAAGAGCTGGAATAGCAGGCCTGGCTTGCTGAGAGCCCCAGACATGCTATTCTTCCGAGTGGAGCCGGATTTGTTTACAACCTTGAGAGGACACTCTTTGCTAAGTCCATTTGCCTGACAACAGGTTGTTTTTGGGAGGCGGTGTGCTGACAGCAGCCCATTAGACTGGAGCAGTACATCCTTTATGGGTTCATTAGTACGGGAGGAATGATAAATCAGGTGTAGCTCTAAAATGCGTTTGTTTCCTGTGCTTCATTACTCTGTAAAGTAAGTTATAGATGACGATAAGGACCCTTACGGGCCTCTCCTGGCAGCTCCATCTCTTACCTGAAATCGCTGTAAGGGTGGATAATCCAGTTTCCGGCTGATTTTACCCTCTCCTGCTCCTTTTCTACAGCTTTCTGACTACCATACATGCGTAAGGAAAATTTGTTAACTCCAGGCTGCAGCATACTACTAAACTGCCGCTGCATGAAGCTGGCTTGGCTGCCTCGAGGTTCTGCATCCTCGGCTGGCACAATTGGCGGTCCATCCTCCGGTTTCTGGAAAGTTACAGAGTTCCTTGGCTGTTGGGTCTGAGTCTGAGTCTGGCCGTGCAGCGAGGAAGATGCTTTTCGACTTGGTGCGTTAGAGAAGGACACCTTGGAGTCCTTTTTCTCAGGGGCACCGCTGGACACGGAGGTGGTCCCGGGGTTTGTGTTCTCCCCTCCTTGCCCTCCGGTTAGAGACCGGCCTGGTGTGATCGAACCGTCCATAGCGGTGGTCGAGTTACAGGCTCCTCGTTTGGCACCCCCTCCTTCCTCGGTTCTCCCCGACCCCGCTGGTTGCTTCTCCTGCTTGGAGATTATTGAGCGCAGGCTCCCGGTCCCCGAGTCCCTTCTGCATTCTCCGTTTTTGTTGCATTTCATGCTGGAAATGGGAGCGACGCCCCTGCAACCATCACTCGTTGTCGCGTTTAAAGCCTCTAACGTGGCAGTAGATCCCGACACCTCCGCCCCAGACGCTCGGTTGATCTCGCCGCGTCGGGCAGCATTGCCCGGACAGGGTGTCTCGGTGGCTCTGGAGGCAGCAGTGGGCCGTGAGGCGGCAGGAACGTCCTCTGTGTGCGTAAGGCTGGGCTCCTTGTTTGAGTTTCTCCTGGAAGCCGAGGACGCGGCTCCCCCTCCTGGCGTAAAGTTCTTCATCCTGATACTGCCTCCGCCTCCTTCTCCTCCACCTCCGCTGCTGCCGCTCCCCCCGGCTCGGCGCAAACGCGGATGCTGGAACTTGGACTCTTCTTCTCCTTCCTCCATCTCGTCCATCATGACGCTGCTGCTCACACCGGGCTGCTCGCCGCTTGGCGCACCGGGTGAACCACCAGGCTCCGCGCAGTTCTGTCCGCTGTTGCCTCTCGAGCATTTGGATGCGACAGTCTCCTTGGGTGCGCTGATGTGGCTGCACCCGCTGCCGCCGACCGCCTTCTTTTTCATGGTAGCAGCAGACACCTGTGAGACCTCATTCCTGTCCTTGACACACCGGATTTTGTCTCCAATTATCTTTAAGAAGGCCAATCAGAAAGAGGGGGGCGGAGAAGGGCCAGAGGAAGAGAGGGAGGAGTGGACGTGACTTTTTTGCAAACTAATGCTGTAATAATCTCAACATTATCAAATTGATGAAACCCAATTTTCTCTCTCAAATAAATTATCTCAACTTTTTAAAATGATTTTTTTCAATCGTGGTTTAATTTAAAAAATGCATAAAACGCAAGCAGGAGTGACGCATCTCGGCAGATCAAAAGTTTAATTGCCACGTGCTAATGAACATTCAAATGATGTCATATATTTTAGAAGATTTTAACAACGACAATGTTACCCTGATCTGGTGTTTAGCACCCTCTAGCGGCCTCGCAGATGGCGCACGAGATGTTTTCTGACAGATCATCAGAACTAGGAGATTAAAACACCGGTTCCCAAAGCTGAGGTTGGGACTCCCATTGTGGTTCATGAAACACCAAAAAGGTCTTCAAATGATCCCCAGAAATCAAGAAAATTTTTAAATTACCAAAAAGACACTTTTAAAAAATGCTACCAGAGAATAAAACGAGTAAAATAGTTGTTGAGATGGGTTGTAGTTTTTTATTCTACTCTGTTTTAGTTGACTAATGTTTGTGCTCTTTAGTAAAAGACGATTCACATGTTTCTTTAACAGCCATTTGGTGAGTCAGAAATGGAAATGTTTAGGAACCACTGAACAAATTTTGTGTTTGAATTGATTCTCTGTGTCAACATGGGAATAAGATAAAACACAGTTTATGCATGATTTCTAAATCCTGACTGAGTTAAAACATAATCCAGATTATAAAAAGTGAAAACAAGAATATTTTCATCGTCGTCTCGTCGTCGTCTTCCTCCGCTTATCCGGGTCCGTGTCGCGGGGGCAGCATCCCAACTAGGGAGCTCCAGACCGTCCTCTCCTCTGCCTTCTCCACCAGCTCCTCCGGCAGGACCCCAAGTCGTTCCTGGACCAGATTGGAGATGTAACCTCTCCAACGTGTCCTGGGTCAACCCGGGGGCCTCCTGCCGGCAGGACATGCCCGAAACACCTCCCCAGGGAGGTGTCCAGGAGGCATCTTGACCAGAAGCCCAAACCACCTCAGCTGATTCCTTTCGATCCGGAGGAGCAGCGGTTCTACTCCGAGTCCCTCCCGAATGTCCGAGCTCCTCACCCTATCTCTAAGGCTGAGCCCGGCCACCCTACGGAGGAAATTCATTTCGGCCGCTTGTATCCGCGATCTCGTTCTTTCGGTCATTACCCAAAGCTCATGACCATAGGTGAGGATTGGGACATAGATTGAACGGTAAATCGAGAGCCTGGCTTTCTGGCTCAGCTCCCTCTTCACCACGACAGAATGGCTCAGCGTCCGCATCACTGCAGACGCTGAACCAATCTGCCTGCCGATCTCCCGATCCCTCCTACCCTCACTCGTGAACAAGACCCCGAGATACTTAAACTCCTCCACTTGAGGTAGGACCTCTCTCCCGACCCGGAGTTGGCAAACCACCCTTTTCCGGTCGAGAACCATGGTCTCAGATTTGGAGGTGCTGATCCTCATCAGAATAATTTCATCATTCTCAACTAAATTAGTTTCAGAAAACCAAAACAAATCTAAAATCTGATGCCAGAAAACATCCCCAAAGGATTAAAAAAGAGTCGTAGACAAAATAAAAGTTAAACCTGATGAATAGGTAACAAGTGGAAGTGAGACATATTGCATTATACTATTTTTGTGTTTACTGGGTTGGTTTACACATGTAAAGCAACAGGAACTCCAGCACTATATGTTGAATGCATTTTTGTACCAAAAGCCAAAGCAACAGTGTTTCTTCCTTACACATCTAGGCCACGATAATTGAGGGGACCAGCACCAGAGTGAAGATAAAGTAGTTATCCTGCTTTCTTTGATCTAGTTTGGTTTAGTCTGATGTTGACTCCTTGTACAATCAGGTGTGCTGAAAGCATACATGTAACAGCAACAGCTGTCACCTGTCAAATAAAAATCAGCGTCATCAACAAATTAAAAGATCAGATTTTGATAGTGTGACTTTTTGACATCAATCAACTCATTGTGCTCTTCTCATGATCTACTTTATTAGCCAAAAAAGTATGAATCTGCATGAAAGTTGTTTTATTTTCTGATGCAGCAGTGTGATGCTCTCTGTCACTAATTTAAAAAAGTTAAAACTTTGCAACAAAACTAAACAAACTAGTGAAGCTATACTGACCTAGAAACACATTTCAGCAGCACACAGGTGGAGATATTGCATCCTAATAAGGCTGATCCATTGATCATGCTGAAGTGTGTTAACCTATATAAGGAAGATAAAGTGATGGCCTCATTAGTGTGGCAAGAACAAATAAACAAATGTCCTGGAAACAAATACGACTATTGTCTGGAAGTCTTTTAAACAAATTGAACTTCCTGCTAATTATACCACTACAGCAGCCAAGCCAGCAGCTTTTTATATCTGCAGTGGGTGGAAACACGTCATCTATTCGCACAAACAACTTTGAAAGCTTCAGTAATAACAAATAAAACATTTGTTATTCATGCCGATTTAAAAATGAGAGGCTTGCAGGTTTCCACAGTGACTCATCCACCACCTGCTTGTTAATCGCAGCTAAATATTTCTGAGCTCTAATGAACGCATAATTAATAGTTTGTTTGTTTGACTTACACTAAAATGCAACAGAGTCATAATGTCTCCTAGAAAGGTTTCAGAAGACGTTTAGAGGTTTGTCTCTGCCAAACATCACGGCTCCAACATTGTGATGTAGAAAAATCTTCCAAGTACTTTTGCTTCATTAATGCAAGTGATCTGATTCTGACATACGCCTCTGTCAGTGTGCCCCAGCACAGCTGTGGCTAGATCGTAGCTCATCACCATCAGTGTGTGAATGTGTGTGAATGGATGAATGATACACTGTACTGTAAAGCGCTTTGGAGTCTTTACTCTGAGAGACGCTAAACAAGTGCGGGTCGTTTATCATTATCATTTATCATACTCAAATCCATTGATGGCTATCTCTGGACAGATAAACAAGGTCTTTCTGCTAAGCTTCAAAACACAGACTTTGCTGGATTTATTAACTTTTATGAAAAATAAAACAAACTGACATCTTTCTCCAATAACAAGCCCTGGATCATCAGTGATTCACCCCCTTATTTCCACTGGATGTGAAAGCGGCACGTAACGTAATAACGACGTTTTACCCGCGAGCTCATTCACAACTAGGAGCAATTTTGACGCAAAACGGCAGTGAAAGCATTCCACACAGCTGCTCTCCTGTGATTTCATGACATCATGGGGGAAGTGCAACACCACGTGTGAGTTCATAAGTCCACACACAACAATAAGCCAGGAGAAAGGTTGCCGGATGTATCAAAATATAGCTGTTTACATTGGCTACGGGTTTTTTTGTTTTGTTTTGCTTTTTTACAAGAAATTACATAAATGTACCTGCATGAGACTTTTATTTAGAAAGTTTCTGGATGTTTTACACTGCTTTTGTGTTTGACTTCCTGTCTGGCATGATGTAAACTGCAGAGGTTGAGGTGTGTCGGAAGCGCAGCAGTAAAAATAGACTTGAAACTTAATGACAGCATCCCTTCACTTCTGGGGCTGACCTTTCTCCAAGATCACTCGCAAGCTGATCTTACGAGTTCACAGTCCCATGTGAGGTGTAAGGTAGGGAGGGGCAAAGCAACTACCTGTATCTGTCTCTAGAGCGAGTTCGAATTTTTCAGCCTTCAAGGCCAGACCTAGGGGAGCCAACTTGTTTGGAAGCTACAGGTCCAGATGAAACCAGTCATCGGGTCATGAAAGCCCGCTGATGAGCTCTAGGGGTTCTACAGCCTCCCTTTAATCCAAGTCAGGAACAGGTTCTGGAGCTTTGGAAGACCTGTTTTTTTTTTTTTTTTGGGGGGGGGGGGGGGGGGGGGGGGGTTCCAGCTTAAAAATTTCATCCATCTGCACTTAATGACCACTAACAAGCAGCAATAACCTAAGAGTAGCACGAGTACTGTTATTCAGACTCACAAGTGGGCAAGTATGCACCTTTGAAGACTCGCTGCAGTTTTCTTCTCACCCTCAAGCTCAAATTTAAAGTCCCATCATGCTTAATCTGAATTTTTTGTTATCACACAGAATGAGACAAAATGGGTTTTGACTCAGAGTAGCTTAGGTCTTTGGGATGAAAAAGCCTCACTCAGAAAGAGCTGCTAATGAAAAACAACAGAAAGTTGTTTAAATGAAAAGATTAAACAGTTTCTAATTCATAACTAGTAAATTATAAGGGGGGATCGCTGTTTTACCTTCAACAAACTGTTACAGAATTTCTTTAAAGATCTTTACATCTCTGCTGCAACAAAAGCCCAGTAATTATTTCTACCCACAGCTATAACTTTATACAGTGGCATTTTGTACCAAGATAAACAAAGTGGTCCACTATAATGCTTAGATAATTTCCCTCATCAGTTTTATTTTTGTCACACTTAAAATTTCAAATCACTAAATAAATAAATAAATGGTAATAAATAAAAAATGCATTCTTTAAAGGTTTTCACAGACACATTTAATCTTATGTGAAACATCAGTTGTTCTACTTGTGTATTTGTGAACTTGACTGTGACTAAAAGGTTATTTGAAAAGGTGAGTTCTGTTTCACAATCACATCCAGAACTGATTATTACCAGACCTGCAAAAGAAATTGCTTCAATAGAACCTGTTCGACAACACAATGAAGGATATGCTGGTGAAGGTTCTCAGTCATCCAGGTCATGGTAATCCAAAAGGCTTCAAATGAAGCAACTGACCAAAGAAGTCCAGTTGCCTTCAATTGAACCCTTTTGGATTATAATGAAGGATAAAAGATTTTTAAAAAGCAACACATCCGGCCTGCTTCTAAAGAAATCCAAGGACAAAAGAAAAACACCAGAACAGAAAGAAAGAAAGAAAGAAAAACACCAGAACAGAAATAAAGAAAAACACCAGAACAGAAATAAAGAAAGAAAGAAAGAAAGAAAGAAAGAAAGAAAGAAAGAAAACAATTTTTTATACAACACCTCATTTATCAAACATTGCGTAGAATCCTTACTAAAACCGGATAGCCAAGCGGGGTGCAGCAGTGGCAGTTGCCGAGGCAAAATCTCGGGCGTGGGAGGAGTTTGGTGAGGCCATGGAGAAAGACTATCGATCGGCTCCAAAGAGGTTCTGGCAAACTGTCCGGCGCCTCAGGAGAGGAAGGCAGCAACTCGCTCACACTGTTTACAGTGGGGATGGGGAGCTGCTGACGTCAACTGAGGCTATAGTCGGACGGTGGAAGGAATACTTTGAGGAGCTCCTCAATCCCACCAATGCGCATTCCGAGGAGGAACCAGAGCTGGGAGGCCTGGGGATGGACTGTCCGATCTCGGGGGCAGAAGTTGCTGAGGTAGTCAAACAACTACACAGCGGCGGAGCCCCGGGGGCGGATGAGGTTCGTCCTGGGTATCTCAAGGCTATGGATGTTGTAGGGCTGTCATGGTTGACACGTCTCTACAACATTGCGTGGTCATCGGGGGCAGTTCCTAGGGAGTGGCAGACCGGGGTGGTGGTCCCCATCTTTAAGAAGGGTGACCTGAGGGTGTGTTCCAACTATAGGGGGATCACACTCCTCAGCCTCCCTGGAAAGGTCTACTCCAAGGTACTGGAGAGGAGGGTCCGATCGATAGTTGAATCTCAGATAGAGGAGGAGCAATGTGGTTTTCGTCCTGGCCGTGGAACTGTGGACCAGCTCTATACCCTTGCAAGGGTGATGGAGGGGGCATGGGAGTTTGCCCAACCAATCCACATGTGCTTTGTGGATTTGGAGAAGGCTTATGACCGTGTCCCCAGGGGCACCCTGTGGGGGACGCTCCAGGAGTATGGGGTGGGTGGCTTTCTGTTAAGGGCCATTCAGTCCCTTTACCAGAGGAGCGTGAGTTTGGTCCGCATAGCCGGTAGTAAGTCGGACCTGTTCCCAGTGAGGGTTGGACTCCGCCAGGGCTGCCCTTTGTCACCGGTTCTGTTCATCACTTTTATGGACAGAATTTCTAGACGCAGCCGTGGTGTGGAGTGTGTCGAGTTTGGTGGCAGGAGAATCTCGTCTCTGCTTTTTGCGGATGATGTGGTCCTCCTAGCTTTATCCAGCTCTGACCTTCAGCTCTTGCTGGGTAGGTTCGTGGCCGAATGTGAAGCGGCTGGGATGAGGATCAGCACCTCCAAATCTGAGACCATGGTTCTCGACCGGAAAAGGGTGGCTTGCCACCTCCGGGTCGGGGGAGAGGTCCTACCTCAAGTGGAGGAGTTTAAGTATCTCGGGGTCTTGTTCACGAGTGAGGGTAGGAGGGATCGGGAGATCGACAGGCGGATTGGTTCGGCGTCTGCAGTGATGCGGACGCTGAGCCGATCTGTCGTGGGGAAGAGGGAGCTGATCCAGAAAGCCAGGCTCTCGATTTACCGGTCGATCTACGTCCCAATCCTCACCTATGGTCATGAGCTTTGGGTAATGACCGAAAGAACGAGATCGCGGATACAAGCGGCCGAAATGAGTTTCCTCCGTAGGGTGGCCGGGCTCAGCCTTAGAGATAGGGTGAGGAGCTCGGACATTCGGGAGGGACTCGGAGTAGAACCGCTGCTCCTCCGGATCGAAAGGAGCCAGTTGAGGTGGTTTGGGCATCTGGTCAGGATGCCTCCTGGACGCCTCCCCGGGGAGGTGTTTCGGGCATGTCCTGCCGGCAGAAGGCCCCCGGGTCGACCCAGGACACGTTGGAGAGGTTACATCTCCAATCTGGTCCGGGAACGCCTTGGGGTCCTGCCGGAGGAGCTGGTGGACAAGGCCGGGGAGAGGACGGCCTGGAGCTCCCTAGTTGGGATGCTGCCCCCGCGACCCGGACCCGGATAAGCGGAGGAAGACGAGACGAGACCTTACTAAAACCGTACTTAAGCTCAGCAAAAGAAAAAAGTACTTACGCCAAGCAGGTTTGTGATCTAACAAACAAGGAGTACGCACAGCTGCATGCAATCTCAGCATTCATAAATCGGAGACTAACGAGAATGTTTCTCAGCTGCATTTTAGTCACATCCTGCCCTCACCACGCCCACTTTCTGCCATAAATAGTCAATGCAAAGTGCCTTGTGGATCTCATGCATGTACATACTGTAAGCGGGCTTGCTGCAGCCTTTTGATCATGACCGCAGATCAAGGAAGCGCTATTTCACAAGCAGAAATTCAGGTACTTGTGGGTGGAGAAATGAAAGGAAGTGCTTTTGCAAAACAAATACAAAGAAAATCTGGAGTGGCACAGCGTTGCTGAAGCCGTGAATGCGGAGTTCTTCAGAGAGATCTGTGGTGGATATAAAAAAATGATCTGATCAGGATTCGATACCTAGACTCCCGGGTGACCATCACACACGCTAACCAGTCAGCTAAACAGAGATCTTCCTTGTTCAAGTAACCAGGGTGCATGATCACTCAGGTCACAGTGACAGGACACACTCTGTCACAGACGCATGATATTCTGTCTTAATCTGTCCCCCTGCTGATTTCTGCATTCCGTATTCTGGCTTCAGGCTGTGCGCACGTGTGTGTGTGTGTGTGTGTGTGTGGGGGGGGGGGGGGGGGGTGTCTTGTTCTGTGTGAAAACAAAGCAGTACAAGTGATAATGCTGCAGGATTTCATAATTGTATCCTTCTCAGCAGCAGCACTGCAGGTGCTCTCCATGTCCAAAATGTGCGTAAGCCAGGTCCTTAGTCAACTTAAAGTTGCACACATTTTTCCGCTAATTTTTCTCTCATAAATCCCAAAGTTTACATGGAAAGTTGCTTGCGCAGTTTTAAGACCCTGTTTTGTGCGTAAGCAAGCTTGATAAATGAGGCCCCTGATTATTTGCTTCACCGTTAGCATTGTTAGCTCAAGGTTCCTCATCTCCATTACCATGGAATGCAGTGATGATGTGTTAAAATAGACTATAAACAGGAAGTCTTAAATTCATTGTTTTAAGCACTTTATTGTGACTGTACAAAAGGAATTCAGCTAATAAAATAACACTTGATTTGTTAAATTCATTTGGCAAGTTCCATAGAGGTAAACTGAGCCCATACATCAGTCCTGTTTAGTCTTTTACACTGTTCAATACGTGCTTTAGTGAACACACTTCTGTGATTTTTTTTTTATTTCCTTAGAAGAATAAAAAGATGTGTCCACTGCTAAACTGCAACAAACTCTACTTGTCAAAATACAGCAAATACAATTCAGTCCACTCGAAGGAAAAAGAAAAAACCTATAGAAAAAAAGCATTCTCAAAGTTTTACTTTAAAAATATCCTGCTCATTTTTGTACAGTAGTTTACCAAAATTCACACTCTCAACATCAAAAACTATTTTGTGCAAAGTAAAGATGCAAATAAATTTAAAAAAAACATCAGATACATGAACTTTGTTTTTAGAAGATTGTTTGATCCACTCGATGTATGCGGTTGAAAGATAAAATGAAAAATTCCTATCTAAACATCTAAAAGTCCACCACAGGCATTGTTTTTTTTTTTCTTTTAAAATAAAATGTGTCCCAGCCTTGTGGAAAGAGTAGGTTTTCATCCCAAAGCAAACCTGGTTTAATTTCTACTTCAGGTCTGGTCACAATTCAATTTTTATTTCACATTCTTTCTGGGTTTTCTTTAAACTAAGTCTAAACCACTCACACACTCAGGATCAACAGCTACAAGAGATCAGCACAGAGGGGAGGAATGACGACTAAATGTCAAATTTGTCCCCAAAAATTGAGACATAAAGCTGTCCTGGTCTCAGCTGTGGAGACAAACTGCTGGATCACAGCAGGGGTGCCATGCTTTCAGGTGTGTGTCAGTGTGCAGATGTGTGTGTGTGGTGGTAGACTGGGAGGTGTCTAAGAGTTGCTGGCAGCATTTTCGTTACTAGGTGAGCTTGGGGAGGAGGAGGAGGAGGAAGAGGAAGTTGGTGAGAAGTTCATTCCTGATAATCCCGGAGGATTTGTGGCTGTGTTCTGTCCACTAAGACTCTTCCTGCATACGGGACACGTGTCGTGCTGTTGGGGGAAAAGCATCAGAAAGACTTTAATTTAGGTGTTGTTCCATTAAAATAAATGCTGTTTTATCCCTCTGCAGCTGAGAAATATACTTGCACTGATTAATCTTTCCACAACCCATAAAAAGAAGTTCAAATACAAAACTCTCAATTACTGGATTTGAAGCATCAAATGTGTTACTTTTTATTTATTTAACGTCAATACAAATGAAGTTTATAGGTACAAAGCCAATTTATGCACACACGTAATCTGGTTCCAGACTGGCTTTAAACCTGCAACCTGCCTTGTTGCCATCAGCGTTAAAGGGCGGACTTGGGCCTCTGAGGAAATTCAGTATACAGAGCACCTTCCTTTGCAATTGTCCGTCTTCGCGATAACATCTCCAGCATCAATCGACTAAGCTCTGCAGCCCCCCAGGGCTGCGTTCTCAGTCCATGCTGTTCACTCTACTGACCCACGAGTCACGACTGCACCACCATTCATTCCCAGCTCAAACCACATCATCAAGTTTGCAGACAGCACAACTGTGGTGAGACTTCAAGCAAAGGAATGATTCTCAACTTCAGGAAATCCAACCACACCCCACTCAGCATCCAAGGCTCAACGGTAGAAGCTGGACAGAACACCAAGTTCCTGGGACATCTCAGACGGCCTCACCTGGACCACCAACACCAACAAGAAGGTCCAGCAGTGCTTTCACTTCCTGAGATGTCTGAACCAGGTTCATCTCCTCCTCACTGTTCTACAGGGACACCAGAGAGTGTCCTGACCTACTGCATCTCTGAATAGCTTGGTAACTCCTGCGTGGCCAATCAGAAATACCTTCAACGGATTGTGAGACAGATGGCAATATCACTGCAGCATCTCTCCCCTCGCTGCAGGTCATCTTCCACAAGCCCAGCATCAAGAGGAGATCCTGCATCGTGCTTGACCCTTTCACAACCCCCACATGGACTGTTGACACCCCTCCCGTTCGCTACACACAATCACAGACTGTGCGATAGCATTTTCTAACAAGCCATGATACTTACAACACGCATAACACCCTACTCATCCTCCCACTGCCCCCACACACATCCGACCTATAACCTCTACTCAACTGTTTCAGGCTACAGAATCAGCCTACTGAAACAAGACACTAATGAGTTTTATCACAACTTTTCCAACAAAATTAACACATGATGTCCTTAAGTAGACAAGTAGGTTGTGAAAATAAACAGATGTGTACGGCTGTAACGCCTGATGTAACTGATATCAATACAAATGTAATAAAATAGCCTTAAAGATGTACATACCTGCTCCAGCCACGGGACTATACAATCATTGTGAAACAAATGATTGCATGGTAGCTGCCTAACAGTCTCTTCAACCCCGTAGTCTTCTTTGCACACGGGACACTCTAAACAAGCACCTGCACAAACATAAAACGACACACCATCTGTGTATACAATCCAATCCAGAGTCAGGCAAATGCACTGCAGCTCCTACAGGTTTGGTTTATTTTTGAGAAAGCAAGATTAGGTTGTGTAAATGTATTAAATTACCTACCTTATGATGAAAAAAACCAACATGATCATGTAGAAATAAAAGCCAAAAGAAAATTTTGAGATCACTTTGAGAGAGACTTACTGACGTGTTCTTGTGTGATGGAAATAGTCGGTAAACTCTTGATTCTTTCTCTGTCAGCAGGAGGTGGGCCGGTGTTTTCAAACTGGTTTAATAACTAAGGGAGAAATTACATAATCATAATAATGATCACAAAATCCCTTCTAGGAAAAATATATTTTCAATGAGTGGCAATGTTTAAATTGCAAACGTAATTTTAATAACATAAGTCAGATTAAATAGAAAAATCTACCCGAAACTTGATTTTCCAGCACTAAATGTTTTTGGAAGCATTTTTTCCCCCCTGGGGTATTAAAATTATCCTGAATATAATTTAACCTTCCCACTGTCTTTATGGGTGACCCTGCGAGGAAAGTTGACCACTGAGCATGACTGATGGTTTATCCCTTGAGGTCCACGTGGCAGTGCTCATTCCTCACCCCTGCCACATGGACCCAAGGGAAAAACCATCAACCCTGCTCAATGGTCAACTTTCCTCGCGGGGTCACACCCATTAGAACAGTGGGAGGGTTAACTGGAAATCCTGGGAATCTGTCATTTCTATAATTCATCCATCCATTTTCTATACCCACTTATTCACGCAGGGTTGAGGGGGGCTGGTGCCCATCTCCAGCAGTGTTCGGGCAAGCAGGCGGGGTACACCCTGGACAGATTGCCAGTCCATCGCAAGGCAACACATAGACACACAGGACAAACAACCACGCACACACTCACACCTAAGGACAGTCATGTTTTTGGACTGTGGGAGGAAGCCGGAGTACCCAGAGAGAACCCACGTATGCACAGCGAGAACATGCAAACTCCCTGCAGAAAGGCCCCAGGCCAGGATTTGAACCTAGGACTTCCTTGCTGCAAGGCACCAGTGCTAACCAATGAGCAGCCCAATTTCTATAATATTATAAAAAACATTTATTATTTTTACCTGTGTGATGATTGCATCTAGACCGTTAGCACCCCAAGCATAGTCCATTGGATTGGAATGCAGCATACCCCTGCAAGATGACAGTAATGAGCCAAATTACAACAGATTTTCACAACATGTAACCATTATCGCAGAAATTTGTACTTACCATGATCCCATACCAATGTTGGGCATGGCTGTAGGTGCAATGATTCCATTGACTAGCTGCTGGATTATCCTGAATTAGGACAAGACAAATTTAGTAAGGCTGAGTGTTTCCAAAAAGACTTCTTACTCTCTTAATAGGAAGCACCACTTCTTTTTTGAACAATTACTCTACGTGATACAGGAAAAAAATATTCAATAGGTGCACTTGAGCACACAGAGTCTCAAACATTTGAGGTAAACTCAATAATTAAGGGACCTGCTGCTGCTGCAAGCTGGGCCCTTATAGTTATTCACCGCAGGATTCTCTTCACTATTCTTCTTCTGCGGACATTAATGCGGCTTGAACGACAGAGTGCACCCCCACAAATTATACATCAAACTGAGCAGCTCAGCTGTGGGAGGTGTACTATTACTTTTATAAGCGTTTTGATTTATGATGACAAAGTTTTTAGCAAAAAAACAACAAAAATTTTGGGGGGAGTGTGTGACACTCTAAATTTGCATAATTATACATTAAATATGCACAAAATGGATTGATTAATTTGATGGCAGGCCAGGTGGAAGGTCCCTTTTTAAAATTTCTTCAGGAATTTTCTAGTTAAAGTTTTTGTTTCCTCTGGACTGATGTTTTGCATTCATGAGGCAGTACAAATCATCAACTAACTCAAGTGTTGTTTTGACCACAGACTAAAAGAAAAAAGTGATGTTCAGTTTATAAAATAGGCCAATGAGAAAGAAGGCCCCAACTGAGGGATTCTGGATCAAATATTTTAATTTTAGAATGGTTATATGTTATTAACTTTGAGTTATCTGTGTCCTACCTGCAGTGGACAACTGCCACAGCACTAACACATTTAGAGACTTTCGGAGGAATTCTGACCAGTCCAGGATCCAAACATTCAGAATGGGTTAGAGTTAGGATTATCCGTTTCCTGTTATAATGCCTCCTCATACTGTAGTAGCACAGAAATGTGGTGTAGATATGGAGCTATAATGTTTTGTGAAATTATGCTACCCAGGAATCCCAAGCTCTATATTCTAATCAACACCATAAATCACATTACTAAGCACAAAAATAAAACATATTTTTTTAAAATCATACCATGAAAGAAGCAATTGCATAATATTTCAATGTAAGATTCTCTAAGAAAATGTCTCACCCTTCTAATGTGGGCACTCCTTCATGGCGTGTGCCCTGCCGCCGAGGCACATGTCGACCCCGTGGTTGCCTTGCACTATACCGCTGCCGTGATCCCATTTCCCTTTCTCTCCTGCTTTCAGCCTCTCTGTTGTCCTCTGTGGCTAGCCGTGTTCGAAGGTCAAAGTTTTCATCAAAAATCCCAAGAGCAAACGGACCATAGCCAGAGGGGAATGTGAATAAATGATGGTGGTCCATGTTCTAGGAATGAAAAGAAGACAAAGTCAAATCATGAAGCAAGGTGAAAAAAGGGTCTTGTCATAGCAGATGTAAGGTTTCTATACTAACCTCAAAAGTGGAGCGATTTTGCTCACTGGCAGAAGATGTGGAGGCAGACCCATTTTCAGTGCTGCTTCATCACAAATATTAAAAATAACAGTTAGTTATCCACAAAGAGATCAAACTCACGAGAGGAATAACAATCCACCTTACCTTCTTTCATCAGCCAATTCCTCAATAAATCCAGACTCACAGCGTGGGCATGTGTAGTCCTACAATGTAAAATATACATGCTAAGGTCTAAATTAAACACGTAACAACATCAAATAATAAGAAAAAACCTCCTCCTACAGGCTTTAAAGTGTGGTAATTCAAGTTTATGATATGATGAATATTAATAATACAGCAGCTTAACAAATTTGGAAACTCTAATTATTCATTGACAAAAGAACTTAACATAGTAAAACAGGTGACTAAAGTAAAAGGTGCTGTAACATTCAAGAAGCTTCCCGTGAAAAGCTTGACAACAGAGGCCTGGGTCAGGAAGGCGGCACTGATGTCGACTGACATTTACCAGTGACATTCCTGCTATTATTTACTGGTGTGCTAACTATCATCTAATGGCAAGTTTTGTAGAAAACAAACGATCGAGCAGTTTGTAGTTTGCTGGGTAAAAACAATTAACCTCTGACCAGTTGGAAATACACAAACTGTGTCTGTTACAATTACACAAAACCGCTATTAAACCTGTCAAGGGCGTCTCTGTGTAGTCGTGTCTTCGTGTTACAGTATTTTAAAACTAAATACATAAAGCACATCATTTTAAGTCGACACAGTACAACTTTGTCACTGACACTCAACCATAGAACTAGCTTAAACGGTAGCGAGAGGACATGGCTCTCTTAGCTCAATAAACCTCACGAGCTGCAAATTAATTTTTCGCTCCTACTCAGACAAGGGTGTATTGATGATTCTTACAGGTAAATGCGGAGTAATCTCTGTTGAGCACCGGTGACAAAAATACCGGCAGGGCCGTGGAGGGGCTTCGGCCATTTCTAGCACAAGAAGTACAGTCGGTACAGACGGAAAGCAACGAGGGACAAACAGCAAGCTTTGCTTCAGAGACAGGAAACAGGCGTGACGCAAAACGGAAAATGGAATTGCTGGCCTACATAATAAAAGAAAGAAATGTATCTTTTATATATCGCCTCTCAAGATAAAAATAACGAGGTGCTTCACATGAACAAAATACAAAAAATACTCCAAAAAAATTATCAAACAAAAAGAAGAAGAAAGAAAAGATAAAGAAAATGAATGGGAAAGACGGAAACACTAACATGAAAAAGGACTTCCTGCTTGTTTAGTTTGCAATTAAATGCAAATGTTGTTTTAAAAACAACAACAACAATAACAACAACAATAATAATAATACTTACAAAACAACCTGTGTGTAGAGCATAAAAACAAACACACAAATCATCACACTGATGTTCTTTTTTTTTCAAATATGATCCTGTTTAGAAATTTCATTCGACTCTGAAGTGTGTGTGTGTGTGTGTGTGTGTGTGTGTGTGTGTGTGTGTGTGTGTGTGTGTGTGTGTGTGTGTGTGTGTGTGTGTGTGTGTGTGTGTGTGTGTGTGTGTGTGTGTGTGTGTGTGTGTGTGTGTGTGTGTGTGGTAACATCTACAAGAACAGTTCCTCATTGAGCCTTATCGTGATTTTCTTTTAGCTCCTGTGAGCCAATCCTGATTAATAGAGATGAAGAAAACTTCAGAAATTCAGCTTGATAATTCAGTTGTGAATTTGATTGCGATTAAAAACTATAAGTATTGTAAGGAAAAAAAGGTTGATTAATTGCGACTTGTTGATTATATCATAGGTGACACAACTTTCTGTTTTGAAATACATGAACAGAAATTGACATTCAAGTTGAAAATGGAGTGAATCTTTTATTATGAAAATCTGGGACCGGAAAGGAAAATGTTATTTTTGCTAGCATTTGTTAAATGTGTAGCTGCTATCGTATCGCTAGCGGTATTTTTCTCATTTTTTGAGTTTTGTTTTCCACTTATAATTGTATTCTTGCTACGACCATGGAGTCTAGCGGTGCAGGTAACCATTTATTGTGTCCATGGACCATAATACGTTTTAATTTTGTAACAGCAAGTCAGCGTTGCTACCAGTAGCTTATGTCGCAGCTAGTGTTGGCATTAACTAGCTAACTGGTTAGTTAACCTGTACACCAACCTCTGTTAAGAAAAAGCTTTTAATAGGTAATCACTGAATTTCGGCTGCAGCTAGCAATTTTTCATAATCTGTTATGTAAAAATGTGCAGTTTCATTAGAAATACAGATTTAACGCATTTATCTGTTGTTACATATTCATAGATAAACTAAAAATCACCTGTTAGGGGAATTTAATGTGCAGAACTACCTGTGCTTGTGAGTAGCTATTAACAACGTTCTTAATCTTGTTTTAGGGCGAGGAGGATGGATGTCCAGACCAGCCCAGCCACAGAAGAACAAGATGAATATGAACATTCTTCGTCAAGAAAAACTAATTGCTCAAAAAAAGAAGGAGATTGAAGCCAGAATGGCTGAACAAGCAAAACTGAACGTACAAACCCCCAGCAAGCCTCCACCTTCAAGGTAATACAATTATTAACAATACACAGATACAAAAGTATAATAGAAGTATTATAATGCTTTATATTTGGAAATGTCCCACCAGCTGCCCCAATCTTCAAGGACCCTCTTCCAACAAGTTTGCAAATGACGGAAGCTTCCTACAGCAGTTCATGAAGCTGCAGAAGGAGAAATCATCTGGTAATTTTCTTGATTAGTGGCAAAAAATATTTCTAAATGGTTAAATTTTGTTTAAACAGAGAAATGTTCAGATGCACACATTTGTAGTTTTGGCTAATGTTAAGAGACAGGAAATGTTTAGACAATCTTGCCATTCTACTAAGATTTTAAAAAGTTGTGTTCACATGTGGAATTTTATTTAGAAACGTATTAAGCAACAAGGAAACTGTCCTGAAATCAATCAAGTTTAAGATTGCCATTCGATGAAGAACACAGTTAGATAAAACATTACATCCATTCTGAGAGTGAGTCCTTCAGATAAAGGGTCTGCGTTCTCTGATACACTCTTTTTGTACCCACATCCAGAGATTTCTAACAAGTTCACACAAACTCAAGGGACCAATATCTCCATCTGTCTTTGGTACATCAGATGGGAAAGGAAGTATGACTGAAACCAGGGAAGCAGGCTGGGAAACCTTCATGCATAGCTATCTCAGGGTTTGAATTAAGCTAAAATATGTGTTTTGCAAATCACATTCTTTCATTCACCACAGTATTAATGAAAAATAATCAAATCAATCCACAACAATAATGTCAGTAAGTGGAGGACATTGTAAGGGTAATAAAACATTTATTTAAAAAAATATTTTTCTTTTGTCTAGATTGTTCCAGTGATACAAAGACCCCGTCAGCCTCATCTTCATCTCCAGGAGGAAACTCGATGCAGAGAAAGAGTGTTGTGTTTGGCCAGCGGCCCGGCCTTAAAGTTAGCAAAATGCTTAGTCAGTTCAAGAGCTTTTCACAGCCCAAGAAGAGTCCTGTTCTCGGCCAGAGGCCGAGCGTTTTTTGTTCTCCAGACGATGAAGACGATGACGAGGAGAACGATTACTCAAAATTCCTAGAGATGAAAGGTAATTCAAGGCTCATGTTTTCCAGTGTTTGTTAGGACAACATCGTGACATGGATCTTCTGCGTATTCCTGTGGCGCATTCGCCTTGTGTCTGGCATTTTGTCCTTGGTGACATTTGAGTAAATGTACTCATAGCCTGCTTAAAGTCTCTCCTCCAGAGGATTCAGACACCAGACTTATAATCAACAAGATGGCCTCATTTGTGGCAGAAGGAGGACCTGAGTTGGAGAGGAAGGCTGTGGAGGACTACAAAGATGATCCACTTTTTTCGTAAGTTTGATACAGATCGAGGCTCAGTCATCTCCTTCTTTAACTCACATAATTTCTTACACATTTTTTTTCTCCTATTCTGCTAATCAGGTTTTTACACAATAAGGGCAGCCTGGAGTATCTTTACTACAAAAAACAAGTCGCAGTATTAAAGAGGGAATTGGAGAGAGCCGAGAATAAAGCAGATAATGGTAAAATTATAAATATCTTCTCACATTTACTTTCTGAATACCATACCATACCAGATTATTTATACAGCACATTTAAAAATAGCATGGCAGTTAATTCAAGTGCTGTACAGTAGAGCGAAAGACTCACACACAACAACAAAGACAGCATAGGAGTAAAATATAAAGCTAAAAACGTATAATACACATAACAGCAGCACATACAAGCAAGGCATAAAATTACATTAAAAGTTAACTAACCATAAAACAAGTAAAAATACTAAGATAAGAAATAAAAGAGAAACAAGTAAAATGACTAAAACAACATTTTGCAGCAGCTTTTATAAACATTGACTTTACACTGATTACGTGGTTTACATCCACCGCTTACTAACTCATCAGAAACAGGTCCAGTTAAAGGCATGTGTTGGTATACAGAACCCTGTCGACGTTTAAATTTTTATAATTCAGACCACTGCTGAAACATTACATCTTCACTTACACATTTTTTGCTGTTTTTAAGTTTAAAATCAAATAGAAATTTATCATTTGAACACATAGTAAAGTTTTATGCATATGCATGCAGATGCAGGGTTTACATTACAATCTGTCTGTACACGGGAGAAAATGTCTTTGCTTTATTTGTTCTTTATTTGTTGTAGTCAAAGCCTCACATCCAAACAGTTCCCCATTCACCAGCCCTGTCCCTTCCTTGCCCCTCCTTCCCCTTTCCTCCTCTTATTCCCTATTGGATCTAGACTGGTGGTGTGTGAGGGCCAGTTGAGTACGATACAGTAGTAGAGTGTGAATTGAGTCCCAGTACTAATAGGCTGCTTAAAGTCTCCCCCCCAGTGGACGAGGAAACCCAGCAACTGGTTGAGAATCTGGCCAGGTTTGTGGCGGAGGGTGGCCCTGAGGTGGAAGCCATCGCTGTTGAGCGCAATCGGGACAACCCGTCCTTCAGGTCATTTACAGAAGCTATCTTCTGTTATCCTAAAGCATTTTTGGTTTTTCACAGCCTTCCTTTGCTGAAAAATATCAAAAAATAATCTTCATTCTACTTTTCTTTTAGCTTTTTGTACAACCATCAAAGCCTGGCCCACCAACTTTACAGAGAAAAACTGCGGGAATATCAGGCCACAAACTCTCAGAGCTTTTCGCCTGCAGTGGAAGAATCTAGGGGAAGCATTCACCGACCAGGAATCTCCCCACTGCTCAACAGCACACCCGTGCATCTGAGTCAGGAGTCAGCAACACCGCCTGTCAAACGCAAGAGAAAGAGTAGATGGGGTTCTGAAGATGACAAAGTTCATCTGCCTATTCCTCCAGTTGTTATTCCTCCAGAGGTTAATATCCCAGACCCAAACGCACCTTCCCTCTCCGGTGAGCAAACTTAAGTATCTCTGAAATGTTTTTGTTCGTTATGTGATTAGCTAATATTTCCAAACTTTTTGATGCTAATTTAACCAGTGTTTTTGTTTTTAAAGTCATTACGGATTTTGTTTCCCTTTTTGCTTAAATGTCACACAGTCAGGGACATAACCTAACATTGTAGTAGCGACTGCGGTATTTGAAACTGGCATTTTTCTTTTTTCAGTCCAGGAGCTGAGTGGTCTTGGTTATAAGAAGGGAAAACCTCTCGGTCTGGTTGGAGTGACTGAACTGTCTGAGGAGCAGAAGAAACAAATCAAAGAACAACAAGAGGTAGATACAGACAGCTGTTGTTGTTATTATTATTGTTCACACCCTAACTCAATTTTGGTTTTATATCTCTGTATCCTACATATTGTTTCTCCTCACAGATGCAAGAGATGTATGAGATGATCATGAAGCACAAGCGTGCAATGGCAGAGATGCAGAATCTGTGGGATAAAGCTATGAGAGAACATCAGCATGAGTATGACAGCGATGAAGAAGTGGATGATAAGGCTGGTACCTGGGAACATCAGCTGAGACAGATGGAAATGGAGAAGACGCGTGGTATGATACAGATAAAAACATATTCACGAGAATTTTTAATTCTAGCATCTGTTGATGATAGCATTTTTGTGCTTCACGGTTAGTTACTGCCGTAAAACCTTTTCTTTTCAACATTTGCAGAGTGGGCAGAGTCTCTGACAGAGATGGGTAAAGGGAAACACTTTATTGGTGACTTCCTTCCACCTGAAGAACTGGACAAGTTCATGGAGACCTTTAAAGCACTCAAAGTTAGTACTTCTCTAAATTTGTGTGTTTAGCCTGATTTAACTAAATATATAATTTAGGGGTGTTATGGTAAAGATGGGCAAGCTTACTACAGTAAACATTTTTCGTACATCTGTAGTTTAAAGGGACTCTAAGGAAGTTTGAAGTTTTTATGCTTGCGATCGCCACTCAGGCCTAACGCGTAATGGCAGCTTCAAAAGTAATCTCGTGCATGAGGTGCGCATGCTGTACGTGCACACTCCTTAACGAAAATAACAGCTGAGACAGTCCTGTGTGTGTGTGTGTGTGTGTGTGTGTGTGTGTGTGTGTGTGTGTGTGTGTGTGTGTGTGTGTGTGTGTGTGTGTGTGTGTGTGTGTGTGTGTGTGTGTGTGTGTGCGTGCGTGCGTGCGTGCGTGCGTGCGTGCGTGCGTGCGTGCGTGCGTGTTGCCCGGAGGACAGAAGAACACAGCAAATTAATTAAAATAATGTGCCTCTCTCTGCAGCTGCACTTACTCGTCGGCCTGCCGAATGTGCAGTGTGTGTGTGTTTGTTGGGGGGGGGGTGGCCCAGAGGACAGGAGAACATGCAGCTAATTAATTAAATAATTTGGTTCTCTTCAGCACAGCCGGCAAAGTTTTATGCATGCTCAGATCATTCTCTCCCTTGCTTGAAAAATAGTTCCAAAATGAAAGCTGAACCCACATCTTTTTTATCCTTGAATTCAGTGCCTTTCGGTGGGTCTCAAATAATAATTTGGGCGTCTTATTACCGTAAAAAAATATATCATTAATGTAAAAAAGAAACTCCAAACAAATTATGTTCACACCTGGAATCGAACCCAGTTCTTCTGCATGTAAGTCAGACATCTTACTAGGTGAGCTGAAGCACAAGTGACATTGATTCTATCTGTAACGTTTATATCCTTGATGACAGCTGAAACAGCGTCAATCCAAAGAATGGTTCGGAGCAAAAATCGCTATTTTGTTGCTAATTTGCAGGAAATATTTAGAAGAATGTTCCACAGAAAGTAGCTGAGGGTCCTCAGAAATGTAGCTACAATGTTTCCTCTAGGAATTTTTCCAGATGTGGTGGTGGTGGTGGGGGGGGTTATGACACGTCGTTGTCGACTTCCTCGGCTTATCTGGGTCTGGGCCGTGGGGGCAGCATCCCAACTAGGGAGCTCCAGACCGTTCTCACCCCGGCCACCTCCACCAGCTCCTCCGGCAGGACCCCAAGTCGTTCCTGGACCAGATTGGAGATGTAACCTCTCCAACGTGTCCTGGGTCGACCGGGGGCCTCCTGCTGGCAGGGCATGCCCGAAACACCTCCCCAGGGAGGCGTCCAGGAGGCATCCTGACCAGATTCCCAAACCACCTCAACTGACTCCTTTCGATCCGGAGGAGCAGCGGTTCTACTCCGAGTCCCTCCCGAATGTCCGAGCTCCTCACCCTATCTCTAAGGCCGAGCCCGGCCACCCTACGGAGGAAACTCATTTCAGCCGCTTGTATACGCAATCTCGTTCTTTCGGTCATGACCATAGGTGAGGATTGGGACGTAGATCAACTGGTAAATCGAGAGCCTGGCTTTCTGGCTCAGCTCCCTCTTCACCACGACAGATCAGCTATGACACGTCTCACCTTTATGTTAATATTGTTTTATTTGATGCACTCCACTTTGAACTGCACAAATCCGGCAACTGCTGCATTTTAATAACTAGTATTAAAGGTGAATACACCAATATTTGCACAAGAATAATTTTTGTTTTAAACTCTCAGTGACACACTTTGCAGGGGGGGAGGGGTTGGCATTCAATTTTTCTTGGCATCTGGAAAAACATCTCCTTCTGCCCCCCTTTATTTGACTTTCTGCCCCCTTTATTTTGGTCCAAGCTCATTACTGGGCTGACCCTATTAAAAACGTTCGACACCCCTGCACCTTCTACTTAATGAAGTGTTTTTAAGCCAGTATAAAAATGACTGAAACACAAATTTACATATTTGTCATTACTGACCAATATCTTAGATTTAATTTATTTGTTAAGAACATCAAGATGCATTACAGTGAACATTATAATAAAGTAAATTTTTCTAGTGCAGAGGGGAGACGACCCATAGAAGCACTGATTTGATCTCATTTCAGAGAAAAATAGAACAGATCAGATGCACCAAATAAATAAAATTACTAACATAAACTCAGGAATCTGTTTCTTTGCTTCATTGTTCTGGTGCTGAAAATATCACTAATGCGGATTAAAGGAGATACACGATGAATGCACCTTATTATTTGGAAATCAGGGGGTGTGGTTTACATCAATACATTATTTTAAATCTGAAAATGATATGGATTGATCAGAAGTTGCTATGTGTATTGTTTATTTGAAAACTATTTACAGAGCAGCCTCAGAACTGAGATTAAATATTTTCGATCACAATAGTAAAGGAAATATTACAGAACAAGTTTTTCAGTAAAATCAGAACATTAATATTTAAGTGCATGAATTAATGCATCTGAACTCATGCAGTAGGAACTAGGAAAAATGAAATACTAGAACCATTTTATTTTAATTTGAATAAACTGATTTTTCCTAACGTTGTTGGCATTTTTCCCACACACAGTTAAACAAAACAATGTTGACTGAGGTGTGTGTGTGTGTGAGAGAGAGAGAGGGAGAGAGAGTTAAAATAATTTTAACAAACCCGACCGGAGCGCAGGCAGTGACCGACGTATGCACGAGCCGTTTTCATCTCCGTCTTGTCAAATGCACCACGTACGTTACGGAAAAAGTAACTTTAAATATTCAGCCGAAAAAGAGGCAAGCTGTAGAAAACCTAGGGAGCACTGAAGGAACGTGAGCAATAGTGAGGCAAGCACAGAGATCCATTACTGTGTGTGTGTGTGTGTGTGTGTGTGCGTGCGTGCGTGTGTGCGTGGATGCATGGGCCGGACTGAGCTCCCAGCTGCAGAGTTTTGTGTGTAGGGAGGGGCGGGCGCTCTATGTGACTGGCCAAACACAGAGCGTGAAGACAGTCAGTTAACCAATGAGGATTTTCCTTCAGCACGATTACAGATATTTACGAGTTTTACTCGTTTCATGTTCGTATTCGTCAAAAATGTTTTATCCGTACCGGATACTCGTCTGAAATGAGTATCCGGCTCATCCCTAGCTGTAACCACCCTGCCCTGCCTCCTCCTCCTTGCTGCCTGCCGGCTGTGATCACAAGCAACAACAGAGTAGTTTCCCGCTGCTTCTTCGGGAAACGGCGCAAAAAAAAAATCAATAAAACTTGGGATTTTGTCAGGCGTAGCGCTGAGATTTCAGCCACGGCGTGCCGCCACGGCTACGCCTATGTAAAAGAAACACTGAGCTAGGTTTGTCACTAGGTGTTAGGAACAGCGACAAAGTTGCTGAGTTGGCACTGCCTCTCTCTCTGCCGCTAAAGCTACGGATAGCAAATGCTACGGGCTATGCCTGAGCGTGAACGTGCATGAAGCAGCCTGCTCGACCCGAACGTCTCTTTTTTTGTGATTTTACAGAAAAACAAGCAATCACAGTAAAAATGCCAGGGCTCATTCTACAGGACCAGGGCATTGCAAGAGAATGTATGAAGAAGAAATTTATTATTTCTATACATGCTTTGACTGTCAAACTTCCTTAGAAGTTTAAGTTTAATTTGTAGATTTTTTAAAGAGAGAGGTAAGGTACGGTTTATTAGAGCTAAGGTTGGTTAGAAATGATAAATAAACCAGATTGTAATCAGTAACTCACAAGCTGTTTATCCAGATCTGAGGGAGTTTAGTTATAGCTAGTTAAGGCAGCTATAATGGGCGTTGGTTTCTCTGAAAGTTTTATTTGTTGATGTTGTAGCCAGCACAATTCATATTCCCTTAAAAGATTTGTTTATTAAAACATGTTTATAAATAAGATTTCAACCCAAAAGGTCAGCAGTCACACAGGAGCAGAAAGTTAAAGTTTTTGGAAACTTTTGAAATCAATACATTTGCAGTGGTCTCTAGTATTTGTAAGTTGTACTCGGGGAGAGAAATCTCAGATGCACCATAATCAGGAAGTCCGAGTCAGCTGGAGGAGAAAGGAGCTTCAGATGGCAGGTTTTGGAGTCTTATTTCCCTATATTTGGAAAGCTGTCTTCTGATTGGATAACAGCAACGTGACTCAACCACTGACTCAAGTTTGCTTTGCAACGTGGAGGTTTTATCTCCACAAATAACACAAACCTGAAGGAGTTCTGCCACATGGTGGAGTTGCTAATACTCTATTAGCTTATTTGAACATCTTAGGTGTGTTCTTGCTGTGCGTTATTTCTAATTCCATGTTGTCGTTCTTTTTTAAAACACAGAAACGGTTTTGTTACCTGTTATTGACGCTACAGTTTCGCCGACGGCTGCCAGCTTCTTCAGGCTGACGCTGATGGTGGCGCGTCACTTCCTTCTCCGTTTATCTGCGGGCAGCAGAGGACGTTGTCCCCGGATGGGACTGCATCGTCGGAGAGGGGGGAGCGGGCAGTAGAGGGCGACAACGTCCTCTGCTGCCTGCAGATAAACGGAGAAGGAAGTGACGCGCCACCATCAGCGTCAGCCTGAAGAAGCCGGCAGCCGTCGGCGAAACTGTAGCGTCAACAGGTAACAAAACCGTTTCTGTGTTTTAAAAAAGAACGACAACATCTATTAGCCTCTACTAGCTGAGACGTTCTCTGCTGTTTCCTGGACGCTAAACAAAAAACAGCCTTCCCCGTCATGAGCCAAAATGGATGAATCCATGAATGCTAAGTGACCGTGTGACGTAGATCTGTCAGGCTTTTAAAATCCTAGCATTTCACCATCTATTTTCTATCAAGCTAACGCAGGAGATCAATGTAGAACAGTGTTTCCCAATGGTTTTTCCACCAAGGCCCCTTTGCTTGTGTCCAACCCCAACTCTTACCCACATACACACATTAAAAATGATTAAACATTAAAATGGAATTGTAACTCTTATACAGAGCTTTGATTATACTAATGGGTGTGTTATTGGGATTTTATAAATGTAATTTTTACAAATATAATCTTTGTAACCTCACAAGCTGAGCACAAACAAAATTATGGGGACCCCCTGCATCTTGTGGGACCTCCTTGGGCGGAGTCACAAACCCCAGTTTGGGAACGACTGGTGTAGGAGACTATTTTCATGTTCAACCTGCATGAAAAACTCCCGAGTTACAGATTATAATCACAAATAATAATAAAAAAATGGTTTTTCAGTGTTCCACACCTTTAAAATTTGTCTTTAATTCATTTACGTGACATATTTCTTGTAATTTTTAATAGACAAAGTCTAAACGAATGTGGTAGAGCATGTTGAGTACAAGTGCACAACTTAGTGTTCTGGATTTGCAGGAAGGTCGGGACCCTGACCACTCGGAGTACAAAGAATTTAAGTTGACCGTGGAAAATCTTGGCTTCCAAATGCTCATGAAAATGGGCTGGAAGGAAGGAGAAGGTCTCGGCAGTGAAGGACAGGGAATCAAAGATCCAGTCAACAAGTGAGCCCTTCACCTCAAGTTACCACTTAGAGACTAGTAAAAATAAATGCTTACACCAACAATATATGTTCAAGTGTTAAGTACAAAATTACTAATGGGAAAAGTGGGTTAATGGGTTGAGTCATGAAACTGATGAGGTTTTTATTTGAGCATCTTAATATTTATGATTAATTCTTTGACATGTCTTCTGTAAACATTGGTATCGATTTCACTTTTTCAGACTAACATCTATTTTTGTGGGTTTCAGTCGTGCGAGAAGCTCATTTCGTGTTTCTGTCTCCTTTGCGCTGCAGGGGAAACACAGCCATGAACGGAGCGGGATTAGGAATCGACCGCCCAGCTGAGCTCACAAGAAACGATGATGAGTATGACGCTTTCAGAAAGAGGATGATGCTTGCTTACCGCTTCAGGCCCAACCCGCTGGTAACATTTTTTCTTAACGTTGCTCTAATTTGCATTTGCACTCATTTGAAACTTCATATAGGATCTCGTTATCATGCAGCCACACATTTTTAATTATAGGAATTTTTTGTGTGTGGACAGAGTTTAAGTGTCCTTTGATACTATATTTGAATCTGCTGTGTTATCTTCCTGCAGAACAATCCCCGGAGGCCGTATTACTGATACAGAGGACCACTTCTAAAGCTCGTTTCTGCATCTGCCTCTTGTCTGCTCGCGCATTAATTGAACGTTTTAGCTGTGGAGATGTTTGAGTCCTACGTGTCAGAGAAGTTATTGAAATCCAAAAATTAACAACAGATTAGCTACATTTTATGTTTACCACAAAACAAAAATAACACAGCTCACGCTTTTGTTGCATTTCAGCTTTATAATGTAACGTGTTACAGTTTATAAAAACTTGTATTTAGTTTCTGTGATGATTTTACTCTCATCATTTTGCATCCTCAGAAATCTTTGCCCTCCTGACTATATAACAGTTTTGCATAAGAACACACTCTTCTGTGTAATTTGTGCATCTAGTGATGTTTTCACTGTGCTGTAATTATTGCTTCCTCTCATTGTATGCTGCAGTGATGACAATAAAAAAGATATCTTACTGAAATCTGAAATTGTTACCCAAGTCCTAACAAATGCTGACTTTAGAAAAATTTAACCTAAATCTGTTTTTGTCTTTTTCTCGTTGGTATTTTTTCATTTCTTCATTGCCGTAAAGCAGAGACGATTGGACTGGAGCGACCTGTGAGGAGGATAACAGACCAGTGAAATCAGACCTTCAGTTTGCCATTCCTTAGAGAGGTTTACATGGGATAAATATAACCCTGGAGACCCCAGCTAAGCAAGAGACACCTTTTGGCCACACCAGGAACATCTGAGGTTGATAAAGTTAAAAACATCAGTTGTAGGGGTGGCGCAAACTCACTGGGTTTTAAAGTGTTACAAAATGCAGGTTTCAATAGATACGTTTTGTTTCATTTATTTTGCCTAAATAGTTCCTAAAAATTGTCGATGAGATTTTTTGGGAGTTTGAAATCTTTAAAAATACTTTAATTTTACCATTTTATAGGTTTTGAACGTGCTTGAGTTTTTAATAAGTGCTTTCAAGTAGGAGTGCACTCAATAAATGACTGGTGATGCCAATCGCCCAACATTCAGCTGATTTGAGTCCCAAAGAGTAGATCCCCCCCTTTTAAACAGCAATAAAGTGCAAACAGATTTTCCATGCCAAATTTTTTACTTCTGGTCTTGAAATAAAATAAATTCTGGTAATTATAGTTCTTTAAGATAATGCAGATTATGCCAAAATTGATATTAGCAGGTCAGACCTGTGCAGAAATCAGCATCAGCCCTCGAAACACGAATCGGTGCATTTCTATTTGACTCTAGTTTTAGCACAATAACATTTACTTTTGCAAATAAAACAACGATTAACAAAAGGTGCTTTAATTTTAAAGGTGAAATGAACGAATTGTGGGGGAGTTTTGCAGAATTTATAAAAAATAAAATATAAAGCTGCGCCATATTATACTAAGACTGTCCTATTAGTTTTTAACTATCATTTTTCACTTATGCTTTAGTGAGTTATGAAGAAGGTCACAGATTTGAAAAAATGTTATGAATTTTTCAAAACAAAGCCCTGATCGTTTTATATTAATACCATAAATTCACATAGTTGAAACTGCAAAGGAACAAAAATGAAAGTTAGATAATTTAGTAATTTTTTACAATATACGAAAATAATGTAAATTTAAAAAAATCTGCGGAAACAACAAAATATGCAAAAGATGTTATTTTCCTGTAATTTTCTTTTTGATTATTTTTATTTTCGTCTAACTTACATTGCACTCATTTTTTAAATAAAAATAATGTATTCTTTACTGTGCGTTTTTAGGGAATTAATGACGTAAAAATAAAGCAGACAGGTCAGTTTTGTTGTTGCTCCAGAAGGGGAGGGGTGGGGAGGAGGACTTTGATTTGACGCAGTAACGTGTTGGGGCTGCTAGGGGGGGAGGTAAACAAGATGGCGACAACCTGAGAGGCAAGAGTAGCACGAATAGTGAGGAAATTTTTACTGATATTGTGTTATACTGAAGCGGAACGTTTGATTAATCGAGGACGAACACGTTAAAAGTATTTAAGCCTCACAAAGAAATAACCTTCATAAAGATTAAGGTAAGAGCCGGTTACTGTAGCTGCTTAGCTTGCTAGCTAGCAAATTGCATTGGAATCTGAGCGTCTCCGTTAGCCCGTGTTAGCTGGATCCTTCTGGTGAAATTTAAAGCTCGTTACGTTTTAGAACTGAGTTTGGTTTTATTATCAGACAAACACACTGCGATATAGTTGGATAATATCGCGCGTCTTCTTGTGAAGTTGGTTAATTGTAACGTCTGATGAAGCTTCTGCACATCATTCATCGTTAGCTACAGTTGTGTGACGACGTTTCGCTAGTCTCCCCGCACCCCCTCAGTTGGTCACCGGCCAAACAAGTTACTTTGGTTTTAAACTTTTCATGATTGTTCTAAAGGGGCACGCCGAATAAGTTGAAGTTAATACTGGAAAGCTAATTCATTCAGTCAAATTTTCTGCTAACCGCTAGCTCTAAGGTGTTCACACATTTTTGTTGTTTTTAGTTGTTTCCCCACGTTACTGTTAAACTACGGCTTATTAAGAAATACCCGAGGTTTTTTGTCCACATTTGAGCCCTTATACAAGAGGATTCTAGCTGTAATTCCTCAACCCTTTCTCAAGATGTGAATACCACCTATTTGAAAGCTCAGTTTTTGCATTTTAAGCCCAAACTCTTAAGCAAGTCCCTCAAATATGTTGTGATCAGCCAATTAAGTAGAAAACTTAACAAAACTGTGTCACAGTACTTTCTGACAAAGTTGTTTTTTTTGTTTGTATTAATGAAAAGGATCATGTTCCTGTGTCTGATCACAAGATGTTTACCCAGGTGTTTAAATATGTGTAAATAGATTTTTACTCAAATGTAATTTTGCAAAACAATCAGTGATTGTTCTGATAATTAAATATTTTTTTTTGCCCTTTTTCCTCAGACATCAGGCTGTAGAAACTGTAGTGACATGGAGGACACCTGAGGGCAGTTCAGCGTGGTGGACAGTTCAGTCGATCCCCTGGAGCCTGACTGACACCAGGGATTGGATTGATACTGCTGCATGCTTTGGTTGTCAATTTATGCCTGGATCCAATCCAACTATAAACACTTATGTGTCGGGTGGAAACTATGACATCCAGCAAGGACCTTTGACAGAAATGCTGTGCTGCAAGGCCTTGAAACAAGACTGGTTTCCTTTACCTAAAGTTGTATGGTATTAAACTATAAAACGATAGCCTAGACCGTCGGAAAAGAAAATAATAGTGTAGAATCCTTTTTTTTCCCATTTGAAGTTCTGTTTAGCTGCACTCATCAAAGACGTAGCTCATAATGCACAGTCTAAAGCACTAAATTAGCACTTGAGCCAATAGGTTCTGCACCTCTTTTAGTTTCTGTCTAAAATGAGCCCTAATTTTTACAGGTTTTAGATTTCTCTCTTACCTTTCGTCAGTTCTCAGGCTTTATTTCTCTCCTTCGCATTTTCCGCATTTTAAAACTTCTCTAATGGAAACCCTCGGTTCAGTGCTGAAAGGCTAACAGCAGATTACACCCCAGCAGCAATCATAGCCAGTTTTCAAACGTTTATTTTTTGCACGTAAGGCTTAGGCTGTGGTTGTAGAACCACCAGTCATGAGTGCCAGGGAGCTGCAGCATCTTGATTATCTAAATGAAAACGAACTTATGGAGATGGACACTTTCATTCACCGCATTGACTCTACAGAGGTGATCTATCAGCCACGGAGGAAGAGGGCAAAGCTGATTGGAAAGTATCTGATGGGAGATCTGCTAGGGGAAGGATCTTATGGCAAAGTGAAAGAAATGCTGGACTCGGAAACACTTTGTCGCAGGGCTGTGAAGATACTGAAGAAGAAAAAGCTTAGGAGGATTCCCAACGGAGAAGCCAATGTGAAAAAGTAAGTTGTTTTTATTTTTTTGTAAGCCTGTTATAGATTGTCATTCTTGGAAAAAAAAAAACTTGCAGCGCCGTAGCATCAGACCTACTACAAAGCTGGGTTATTAATTATTTTGAGTTAACACAGTTAAAAAATTAGGCTAACTTCTCTTCATATTGGTTTTTAAAACAGCACAACAATACAAACAACACTTCATGCTCAAATCATCACTTGAAAACATGATAATTTATTAATAGCTGCCTGGCAGACAACTAGCTTTATCACTGTTTTCCTGCTTGCTAGAATTGTTGTTTTAATCCCACAGCGCAAAAACATTTATTTCTGTGTCGCTTGCTTCCTGTTAAGAGAGAAAGGAGTTTTAATCACATTAGTATTGTTAAATATTACTCCAGCCTTTCGCTTTGGGCCTGTGCTAATTATAGTTGGCTTTAGAAAACTGTCAGAATGAGTTCACTCCGAGGGGAAGAAGATGTTTTTAGACCAAAATTCAAAACTGTAGCAGAATAATAGAACAGTGTGTGCTGTAATAGTCTTCAGGGGTTTTGTGGTGTCTTCTTTTTGTAAGAATATCCGACTAACTTTAAAGCTGCTTATTCTGTTTTTTCCTCTTGTAGTTGGATGCTAAAATGAGCTGGCAGCAGCTGTGCTCTCTGCTTGTCTTTAGTATTAGCATAAAAATACCACAGGTCATAATAAACTGTTCAAAGATTCACATAAAGTGTTAAGTATATCAGATAAATTTGATTCTAATGGACTAAATTCTATTTACAATAACTTGTTTCCCTGTTTTTGTGGTATGTCTTTTTTTGTTTGCTTTCAATTTAAACCCTAGTAAACTCTGAATAGTGTTGTGATAAAAGGTTGCATTTTACAGAGTACTCACCTATGGCTGATTATTTGACTGCATGAATATTCAACCTCCAAATCTAAAAACAATTAGACTAATTTCCTGCGTAATCAGAGAACCTGAGCAGTTTTGCAGAGAACTTATAAAGATCTGTCCATGAACGGGTGTAGCAGCTCCCTGCATCTCCATTCAACAGCTGTTTAGCATTCCTGTCAGCCCAAAAACTTCTTGCTTTTAGTGTTGCTTTTGAGATGGGCATGCTCATGCTGACATTGATTGTTCAATGCCACTTCTGTTGCTATGGTAACTTTTCAGGAATGCCTGTGTGGAATGTCGGGAACGTGCTTGGACACATGGCCTATGGAGCTTAGATTTAGGGTTTTAGGTTGTTTTGTGTTGCTGCTGCATGACAGTATCGCTGATTGTTGCACTCCTGTCAGCTCTGCAACCTGCAGGCTGTAAGTGCACAAGGTCCTTTAGTGCAAATTTGAACTCGGACTGCAGATGGACTGCAGTACTCACTGAGCCTTTGTGTCAGCACAGCCTCTATTTTATGAGCTTGTGTTATGGAGATGAGCTGTGGTCTGCATGCAGTGGCACACACACACACACACTAGCAGCACCTATGACGAGTCATCTTTCGTTGTTTAGTTGGCAAAATACACTTTACAGTTTGGAATAAGTAGTCACTTATTCGTCTGATAATGTTTTGATCATATTTATCATCTTCTGTGGCTAAAGAGGCTGTGACACACTGGAGCGGTGATGCAGCAGTAACTTGTGGGTTTGTATCAAAGCAAGAGGCGTATTAGACCCAATATATCTGTCAGTAGCAGGGTTGTGCTAACGGAAAGGGGCTGACAAGGCTCATCAGCTCCACGGTGACTATTACATGCAGAAAGACTCCAGTTTGTTTGTTCTTGTTCGCATGCGTGCACCCGTGCGTGCGTGTGTACGGATGTTTCAGCCACGCTTGGGCCTTAAAGTTTAATTTTAAGCACTGACACACACTTCTCTTAGAGCTCTGACCTGTTATTACTTCTTACAGTACATTATTTGTTGCAAAAGAAGCAAAATAAACATCAAATAAGGAAGTTTTAAATTGATGTTTCTACATTTTTCAAAAATAAAATATTAGTCCTTTTCACCATTTCTTTGCTAAATACGCAGCGATAATACAGCACTCATCAGTGAGCTTATGTATCCAATATGTAACTGATGGCTTCGGCTCACATTAGTCACTTTTAGTTATTATTTTAGTTTAAGTGAGGCACTGTTGATAATGTTGAGCGCCATTGTACACACTTGGAGAAGGTGAATGGCAAGGTAAGACGGTAAAATAACGGGAAGACTAAAACATTAAATTACTCAACAATTCAGTTTTCTCATATCTGCTCGTCACATCACACCAGTTAGTTTCTGCATGCCAAGCGTTCTCTCGTCATATGAAACAGACTGGGAGTAGCCCCTAAGCTGCAGCTCATCTTTGTTTCACATTAGACCGTTAATTACCGTGTGCCTTTGTGCATTAATGACTGTTGTGATTCACTCTTGTGGGTAAAGTAATTTGTTTGTCATGAGGTCGAACTTAGTGAAGTTTGAAATGTAGCCAAGAATCACCAGGAGAAAACACACACATCAAATGAATTTGCTGTCAGATTAATACAAAGCTGTGTGTCTCAAAGCAGCTTTGATGTCAGACCCAGCTGTGGTGGTTTTCATCGATGTGGTTATACTTGAGGAGCTTGCATCATTCCTGTGTGTCTGCACGAGTATTTTCAAATTGTCTTTTGCTCTATGGTTAGCTGGAAAAGACTCAAAAATTGGGATAAAATCAAAATTGGTTCCTTAACATAGTTGTGACGTTAATTTATCTTTATCCATCCAGTGTCATTAGTCTTTGTTGTTGACTTTATTAGAGATGCACCAAAAACACAATATTATGCACAGTTATCAAGTAGCAAAAAACAAATCTCAACATTTTTTTCTCTGTCCAGTAACTCACAGTCGCTCAATGATCATTTACACTAGGGCTGCAACTAACGATTATTTTCATAATCGATTAATCTGTCGATTATTTTTTTCGATTAATCGATTAATCGGTTTGTTATTGTTTAGCTATTTAACCTATACAAGTGATGAATACATTTCAGTTAAGAAAAAGAAAAACATAAGAGAATTGTGCAGTTGACTGCAATCTATTTTATTGCACATGAACACAGTCAGCGGTGTAAAATGAGCTAAACAGTGCAAAATATCAGTCTAGAATAATTTTTTGGCATCAAAATATAAGAGGTTTGTAAGTGGTATGCATTGCTGGGGGTGAGTGTCTTGTTTCCCATGTAGTTGTCCATCGTTGCTTGTTTTTTTCTGCATAAGAAACACAAATAAACTGAATTAAGTACACATATAAAATAAAGCAGCACACACACTACAACACTAAATCAATATTACATTATTTGAATTAATTAACAATATACAGTGATCATTTAATTTGACAAAAATGTGTTGTGAGGCGTTTTACGGCGTTAGATAGTAAAACAGCCTTTTAATAGTAAAAAAAAATACTTTCTGAATTTCTCCTTATTTAAAAATTGAAAGCGTACAACTATGCCGCGTTATATTCACCTGGACACAGCTCGTCTGTATATTTTTCACCGCGGAGTTGTCCTTTTTTGAATGAGGAACATAGTTATGGGTTTGTGCCGTTTTTCTCTTAACGAGAACATTCTTATAAACAGACGTGCTGAATTTGGCAAGCGCATGATTCACAACACGGAGGAGATTCACGATTGCATCTAGTCAATCAGAAGTAGAACACCGTAAACTGACGCGGAAAAAAAAACATGTTTAACATCCACTATAACGAACTCAGCTAACACTAAGTCCCAAATGTGATCTGCGTTAGCTTGTTTATTTTCTGTTACTTACCGGACATTCCTCTGCTGCATCAGCCCCCACGTTTTCGTCTCAAATGTTCACTTAGGGACGTCGTGCTTCCGTCGTGCCATGGTTTTTGCATATTTTGCAGGTCACCGGTCTTTTCAAGGCATGTAGTGAAGTGCTCCCATACTCGTGAGGTTTTTGTCCGGGGTTTCTCTTGTTTTGTCGCTTCTATTTTTCTTCCGTATTTCTTGTTGATCCGCCATCTCTCACAGCAAGATGAGCGTCAGTAACGTGATACGTCATGAAAACCGAGGGCACTTATTGGCTCATTTCTTCTTCTACGGCTCCACTGGTAGATCAGTGGCTCATTACTGCCACACACTGGCGGCAAATTTAACAGATTGTAACCGATGTCAGATTGTGGTAAAAAATAGACTTTATGCGGTAAAATATGATTATTAAACAACTAATCGATGACTAAAAAAGTTGTTAACTATTTTAATAATCGATTAAATCGATTAGTTGTTTCAGCTCTAAATTCAGCTCTGTAAATTTTACACTAATCTTCCATTTGAAAGTTTTTCCTTCCAGATTTGTAATTTTCAGGTTAATCAGAAATTGGAAGGGGAGTTGTGATATTTACAAAGGATGTGAGAAAATATCGATATGGTAATAAATCGTGATACTTTTTCCAGCGATATTATATCTATTTTCAAAAGCCGTGTATCGAAAATATGGTTATAGCAATAGATTGTGATATTTTTTCTAGCGATATTATCTCGATATTCGAAAAGCCATGTATCTAATTTTGGGAAGAATTTGCATGCAAACATTTGTGTATTTTCTTTTCGTACAATTCAAACGCCGACCACTAGTTGGCAGCAGTGTGTAATGGGTTTTGTTTCTACCAATGAAATGTAAATCCCTCTGTTATGTTCAGATACCTTATGGTATTTAAACATGTTAAGTATCAGTTTGGACTGTTTATTGAATTTTCCTACAATAAATTCAGTCTAAAAAATTGCTAATATCATCTGGCTGAATGTATCGCAATATATCATGATATATCGTCTCCCCTGTATCATGATACATATCGTATCGCCAGAATTTCACCAATACACATCCCTAATATTTAGTTTTTTGAGAAAAATCTGAATTTGATGGCATGTAAGAACTATGAAATTTAGTGCCTGTGCTTTAGCCAACATTATAGGATCAAACATCAAGGGCCCAACTCCTGCAGATTTTTTAAAATCTCTTTCCTTGTCTCCTTTTACAGGGAGATTCAGCTGCTAAGAAGACTTCAACACAAGAATGTGATTCAGTTAGTTGATGTGCTCTATAACGAAGAGAAGCAAAAAATATATCCTCACCGCTCTAAATGAATGAATTAAACTAACTGTACTGCTTGTGTACTTTTTTTTTGCGTATAATTATAAAAGACCTGTTCTGAATCTGCATTATTCTCCTTGACTCTTTCCCTACGTATATGGTAATGGAGTATTGTGTTTGTGGGATGCAAGAAATGCTGGACAGTGTCTCAGAGAAAAGGTTTCCAGTATTCCAAGCTCACGGGTAAGTCTTCTTTTCTTTTTTTTTTTTTTTTTTTGCTCCTTCTCCCCCTTCTAGTGTCTCGTACTCTGAGCCTCGGCTATATTTAGCCTGACACTTTGTGCTGTCCTAAGTTTAGATCAGAGTGTGCAGGGCCTGTACTGTTAAAATCACTGACTAGAGATTGTGTGAATGTCTGCTCTTTACTGGAAAGCTGCTGAAGTAACAACTGGTAACACTTGTGACCAAATATATTGCTTCTTCGTACAAGTCTTTCAACAAAGAGGCAGAACCATGCAATTAAGTAAGCAAGCATGCAGGAAAGACCCTGGAAAGACATGTTTACTGATGATCCTCATGGAAAAATGTTGACTTCTTGTAAACTAAGATCACTTAACTGTTCAAACTCAAGTAATTCAACCATAGAAATTTCAGCAATGTTCAGCACAGTGGAGAAAATTCTCCGTACTGCAGCTAAACAGTTTTAAGAAAGCCGCACATTTCTGAGGCTAATAGAAAATAGGTTAAAATTTGTGGAGGAGCATGAAGATTGGACTCCCATAAAGGGTGAAGGGTCCACCAGGATTGGAACATGTGTCGTCATTATGGCTGTGCCTTCAGTGCAAGGTGAATGTTGTTCTATTGGACGCTTTGGTGGTTCGGGTTTATGCTCAGCAACATATGACTCCAAAAACGAGATCAGCTGTTGACATAAACACATCAAATGACCTTTTTCATGTTCTGTCAATATCTCTGTTATTTAACTTCCTGTTGCAATGAACATAATCTGAAATGAAATGGTATACAATCTGACAGTTGAAGGTTTATTTTCTGAGTATTCACTTCGATTAGCGACCAAACATTTTCATGTTTTAATGTAAAATTCAAAGCTAGCAGCGTTAAAGCCAGTTGTATTGGTGTGTAATGTTTTCTTGTCTGGTTTTGTTTTAATTGTTGCCATTTCTTGCTTTTTGTAGGTACTTTTGCCAACTCATAGATGGCCTTGAATATTTGCACAGCCAGGGAATAGTTCACAAAGATATTAAACCAGGAAATCTGCTGCTGACCACAGACGGATCCCTTAAAATCTCTGACCTTGGAGTAGCAGAGGTAAGCTCAAGACCACATCAGAACACTATTATTTTATAGGCGGCAACAGCAACTCTTCAAAACAAGCTAGCTTTTAAATCCAAACACCGTCATCATCGTCTCTTGGCCACATCTGCATATACTGGAACCCACATTGCCAGCAGAAACGAGAGAGCGCTAAACACCAGTCGCTGTTTTCTACATCCAAACATCTTTTGTTGTCCCTGACTTCAAATGTTTTTCTTTTTAGACCAAGTTAAGGTGGTAGCAGCTGGCTGTTTCTCCTCATATTATTAAGCCGCAAACCTCTCACACCAGTGGTGGTGCGTGAGCTTGTAATGAGTGGAGGACCCAGGAAAATGCAGTGTTTGCTGGTTTTGGTTCGAGCCATGGTATTGGCTGAGATTTTTAGACAAATGCAAAAGAACCAATTTATTATTGGTTTTCTTTGTTTATTTTCCTCCACATTTTATTTATAGCAATACTATGTTAGAACATTGTTTAAGGCATACTGTGCAACTTTTTCAAATTTTAAAATCCTTTACTTGAGCCATTATGTGCTAAAATTACCCTTTATAGCATTAATAAAATGTCACTCAGACCCCCACCGCACTCTGTGGCCAGAATACCGCATTTGCAACTTCAGAGTGCCGGTCTGGTCAGTTGGACCTACAAAAAAACTGGAGCTGACATACCTGAAGCTGCAGTCTGTTTCCAACACATTTCCTGCAATCTTTAGATCGTGAACACAGCTGATTTATTTGATTTAGGTATGAACCGCCCCTGTAGACACTAATGAAGGCTGGGGAGACGTTTAGGCTGTTAAATGAAGGTGATAAAAAGACAAATGCGCATGAGGAGATAAGTTTCACTTTTGGTTCTACTAAACGGACACTAGGGGGCGCTAAAAGCAAGCCAAACTGTCAGGTTTGCCTTTAAAAGGCATGGATAAAGAAGTTTTAAACTAGCTTGTTTTGCATATTTGCCATTGTAGCTTTGAGTGTAATGACCTTGTTCGTGATATCCATTGTTTAAATTTTAATGGCGCTCGAATAAACTGGACTGTTTTTACTTTTCTATGTTTTTTTGTTGTTGTTTTTTGTTAAAATAGGATCAAATTCACTCTTAATTTGTAGCTTTCAATGTTTCTTATACATTGTAAAATCTATTTAGCCAAATGTGTTTTTTTCTTTTTACAATAACAGACCTCAGATTGTTAAAGTTTCTAAAATGTAACTAATCAAATGTTGTTTTTCCTCCAACTATGTCAGGCCCTTCATCCTTTTGCTGAGGATGACACGTGTCGCACTAGTCAGGGCTCGCCAGCCTTCCAGCCCCCAGAGATCGCTAATGGCCTGGACACCTTTTCAGGGTTTAAAGTGGACATCTGGTCTGCTGGAGTAACACTGTGAGTAACACACACCACGTCCTTAACCCTATTGTTCACCTTTGAGGTCTAACCCACTTCTGCTACTTCAAATTCAGATACAACATTACAACAAGTCTTTATCCTTTTGAGGGAGACAACATCTATAAGCTATTTGAGAACATCGGAAAAGGCGACTACACTATTCCTGAAGAGTGTGGACCCCTCCTGTCGGACCTGCTACGAGGTGGGTGTTCTGAGCAATCTAAGCAGATTTCGCCATCTTCTGGTATTTTCCTTATTTTGCTATTTGAAAATGGCACTGGATGAATTTCCAGACATCTACAGCCCGAGAGTGACTCAGATCTAGTGTGACCAGAAGGTGGCGCTCTGACATTAGGAGTCACTGTAGCTTCCCAACATGGGTGGCTTCCTCCTAACTGTAGAAATCCCTTTTGCTGCTGACGTGGTTTCCACTGATCTGAAGTGAGCAGCAGAATACTAAGCACTTCATCCCCAGCTTCTGACGAAGATGAATGCTGCAACATAGCCATCCTGAACATAATCACCTTTTTCTCATAGTGAATCAATCAAATTTCTTTTTAAAATAAAAATAGCCTCTTTTTAAAGTCAAGATTTCTGAAATAATTCTTATTATAATTTAAAAAACAGTAACTCTTCAATGATGGCTGAATTCTTGAGATGAAGTCCAAAATTTTGCCCCATTTTTATTCAACAGCAGCTCTTTTGAACCGTTTCTTTGTCCCAATGACTTAAGTGGTTAACAGAAAATAGAAGGTTGTTTTGAACCACACTTCTGCGAATGCGTGACGTCTGTCTTTGATGACGCAGCACCTGAGAGACAGTCGGTCCATAACTGCGTGGTCTAAAATAAGCCTGGCGCCACAAAAGGTGTCCTTCAGCAGCAGGCGCAGCACTACTATCAGCTCTTTGAATTCTGCTCTTTTCTGCCTGGTGGTTCGTGGCTCTGCCTTATCATACTGGCACCCTGCTGTTCGCATGAGTCCAGTCAATTTACAGTAGTTTATGGCCTTCACCCCAGATTGATGGACGTTCTGTTAAAGTCTCTGCTGGTAGCGCTCCCTCTCATCGTCGAGACCTCCCCTGTCTTTGTGGAAAAATAAACTAGGAGTAGACCAAGTAATTCCTAATCCTGTTTCATAATGTGTGTTTTTCAGGAATGCTTGAGTATGACCCTGCCAAGAGGTTTTCCATACAGAACATAAGGCAACACAAGTGAGTCAACATTCGGAGCACCTTTGTCAAATTAGATTTATAAATGTAGGAAACTGAAACATTGCTTTATTATTTGTAACTTACTAATGCCTCTTCAACCTAGCTGGGTGAGGAAGAAACACCCTCCATCTGAGCCCCCGGTACCCATTCCTGCCAGTGCAGAATGCAGGGACCCGTGGCGGAGTATGACGGTAGTCCCCTACCTGGAGGACCTACACGGCTACACAGAGGATGATGATGATGATGAGCTTTACGATGGAGAGGATGAGATCATTTACACTCAGGACTTCACAGTGCCAGGTAAGGGATGGCTTTAAGGTGTGGTTGACTGAAGAAAAAAAAAACATTTTTAAATGTTTAAAAAATATTTTAAAAATGTTTTTCATGCAGGCTGAACATGAAAATAGTCTCCTACACCTCTCGCATTAGCTTCTGATAGAAAATAGATGGTGAAAGTCTAGAATTAGAAAATTCTCACGTATCTACGTCACACTGTAAATTAGCATTCATGAACTCACTGATCTTGACTCACGATGGTGAAGGCTGTTCTTTAAACGTCTGGGAATCAGCAAGGGCATCTCAGCTGGTTTAAGCTAAGGTTAGCATTAGCAGCTTCACCACACAGCAGAAGCTCCTCCAGGCTTGTGGTATTTGTGCAGATAAAACATCCATTTTGCAAATCAGTGGTAGAGTCGCATTGCTGTGTCCAATCTGACGCGAGATGTCCAAATATCAGGAAATAAGGCTCCAAATCCTGCCATCTGAAGCTCAGCTGTCATGTGAGCAACTTTTAGGTCTGATAATGCACTGGCATATTTCTTCATTTAGACATTCAGACTGTTTTACAATTAACCCCTAATCTATTCGGAAACATGAAAACAACAAAGTCAACGAGTTCTGTCACTAAGTCTCATGGCTGAGCTTCATTCAGGCATGTAGAACAAGCTGCTGTCTGTCACTTTCTGTTTGTTTAGTTGGTAGTAAGCCGAGAGGATGCTATTAATTAACCGTGTGTGCAAACTCTGTAACCCATCAATGACAGATGCTGAGATGAACCGACTCCAACAGAATCGTTCAATATTTGATTACACTTGTTCCCCAACTCTGTTTTTATCCATTTCTCCCCCTTGAATTTAAATCCTTTAACTGTTGCTAGGCAACCGCCTGTAGTAATAAATGCAGCAGTCAGTGTCGGGTACCTAGAAGTAGTGCTCCATATAAAAAGCCCAAACGGAGCTGCAGAATGTGAATGGACAGGACTAAAAATAGTCCAGCTGGAATTAGTTATTTTTGGGGGGGGGTGCTATGAATGGTTCACTCCCACGCACGCAGATCATTGTTCCTCACAGGAGGAATGAACAACCCCCCTCCAATTTGCATTGTTGGCAGAAACAATCAGCATTTTCGTTGCGGATGCATTTATAGACTTTTCTTTGATTTTTAAGGGCAAGTGGTAGAAGAAGAGCTGCATCAGGGGAGCACAGACCCCAGTCTAGCTGTAGCCAAGCCAGTTTGTGTGAATGGGACAGAAGGAGGGTCTCTAAACAGCAAGACCAAAGCTGAACGCAGATCCTCGTCCTCATCCAACCCCTCACGTAAAGGACTCTCCACAGCCAGCAAAATCCGCAAGCTCTCCACCTGCAAGCAGCAATGACGCCCCACAACGTGGTCTCCTCCCAAGACAACAACCCACCTGGTGAGTGTGTGTGCTTCAGAGGATGCCTTCAAACAAATAGAAAAGGAAACTATTATGAATAAAGGGGTGGGGGATGAAAAGTGGAGTAGAATGAGGAGGAGGAGGAGGAGGAGTAGAAGAACAAAGCTGGGTTAGAGACAGGATCTGTGTTGATATGCAGCTCGCGGTGCTCTGACTCACCAGCACCACTTCTCAGGCAAACGCCGGAACGTTTTCATCTAAAGTCTCAAATCCACCTCTAGACGAGCCTGTCGAATCTCTCTTCAGTGGGCCGTCGGAGGCTCTTGCTCACATCAAGTGGGACAGATGTTTACTGCAAACATATAAAAAATTTGAAACAGTTGTTCCCCCTTTTTTGTTCTAGTTGCCACCCACCTCTGCTCTTTGTGACTTGCGCACACACACACAGCACTCTCAGCTAGTTTGGCATGGCACAGTGCATAAGAGACACTGTGAATTCATTTGTTCTGGCGATGACTCATCCTGACTCAGATAAAGTAGGTTGTGGGATGTTTGTCTCTTTCTCACCTTAGGGGTTGATTGTTTCCGGTTTAACGCCACGCATTAGAATTCGTGTGTTTAATGCCATCTCATGGACATCTGTTATGTCTTTTGTCTTTGTTCAGGTTTTTGGAGTCTGCTGACATTTATGTCCCCCACACCTCCCCAGACCACAGAGTCTTTGGACGATGAGGTGCAAGTGACCTGAAAGAGGAAGACAGCATAACATTTTTTTTTTTTGTTTGAGACTGAGGCACTTGCTGTGAAGATGGTTTTCATTTCCTGCAATATTTTGGTTCCTCTCAACTTGTGTCATCCACCTCCGTCCTCTGGTCCCCCAGACATCCCCTCTGTCGTCCTCATCAGATGGACGAGTGTTGCACCGGACGTTTTAGACATCATCCTGTCCCTCCACCACCTCCTTCTGTTTATTTGACTTCCTTTGTTTTTATGGATCCCTAATGGCAGTTTTTAATACACATTGTGATGTGTAAAACATTAAAGTGGAAAAACAACAACAGTTATGAATAATTCTGTTTAAATCTTCAGTGTGACTGCTTCTGATATTGTGACCACCAGTGTAAAAGCTGCATGCTGAAGAGCTGAAGGGAAAAGGGAAGTTTGGCTTGTGGAGCGACCAGCAGGATTGTTGACTCCCATTTAGGTTTTAGTTTCTTTTTTTCCAATGAGTAATTTTCTAAAAAAGAAAAAAAAAAGTTATTATTTATAAAGAACGTGTCCCAAACCGGCTGCTTTTGTTTTATTTCTGTTTGTTATTCAGTTTAAACCCCTTTTCATTTATTTTACAGACCCCTCACAAGGTCATGTCATCACGTCTCTTTGTAGTCGGTGCTTCGGCCCTGATAACTGCCTAGTGGTCTGTTTTTAGTGATGCTTTGCTGTACCGATCACATCCGCTGCCACCCGTACCCACTCCGCTCCGCTCTTACGCAGCCAGACCCATCATGAGCTCCTCACCGGGAATAGATCAGAGAGCAGGTGAGTCACAGCTGCAAGGTAGGGAAAGAGCGGCACTTCCCACGTCAGCAAGGTCAGCACAGAGACTCAAACGGGAGGATGGAGAAACGCCTCGCGGTAACGAGCTGAGAAATGTTTCTGTACTGATTAGTGAGTGAGAACACGAGGCTGAGCTGTTAACAGTTTCAGACTCCATGAATCACAACAGATGAGAAATAAGGCAGAGGGGGGAGGAGATAAGAAATAAGGCAGAGGGGGGAGGAGGCATTTTTTATTATTTAGAAAATAAAATACTTGCTGCAGTTTGTTCATCTGTCAAGGCTGCAGGTCTTTATTCATTTTACCATAAAGGGGGTGGTGCAACACAAAAGCCACTGGGTTTACCTTCTCGTTTCCCAGGTGAAACCATAGAGCACTCGACACTACAGCATTCATTTTAATGACCCTTTTTCAGTTAAACACTAGCTATTTTTAAATAGTTGCTTTGATGTGCTGCAAACTCAGTCGCTGCTGTTACTTTCCCTAAAAGAAAGATTTTAAATACAAAATATTAGAATTTTTGAAATCCAAGGATTTGAGACTTGCCTTTTTTGTCTACCTGCAAATTTGATGTTTATAAACAATGAGGTGTTTCACATGTGACATACTAAATACTCTGAATTTAATAGGACTCGGATCTTCAATCGTCATTGGCTGTCTCTTCTCCAATAGTGCATTTATTAATATTTAAATTTTTTTAAATGTGGTGAGATGACATTTAAAGCTTTTCTAATTTATTTTTCAGCCAGTACACAGGCTTTGGGGAGTTGTCCCTTTAACCTGGTGTATGGTGTTGGGAGTAACGCCGTTTAAATATAACGGCGTTCTTTTTTAGGTAACGGAATAATCTAATTACTTTTCCCACTGTTGCAACGCCGTTACCGTTACTGGGGACAGAAGGTTGTGCGTTACTATGTCCTTGTCGAACCTAGAGCAACAGCGTGAGGCTTTCTGACCGCCACACTTCAGCTGCAGCCAGGGAGAGAGAGGTGTCGGTAACGCACTTACAAACACGACTGGCCGGGTGGGCGGAGACCCTCACGGTCTCAGTCGCTGCATACTGTAGACACAACAGAGCAGTGATGGGAATAACGCTGTTTAAAATAACCACGTTAATCAAAAAATATATTCATTTCTTTCTGTAACGAGCAAACTAATTAATTACCGTCTTCTTTTAACAAAACGATCGTTTCTGTTACTGATAAGGAAATGAGTGTGTTAAGCAGCGCGGTGTGTTGAAGCTGTCATCAGCTGATCAGGAGCTAAAGAGGCAGATGTTTTCACCCAAGCGTATCACGGCCCGTGAAGAACGAGGAAGACGTGATGAATTTCTACCCGCAGAACGAATCTGCGGGTCTGCAGCCGTGTCCTTAGCGTGACAGCGGGATGTCCTGAAGGTCTGCTCACCTGTTCACCGCTCAGACGTCCTGATCTTCTACCTTCCTAGATCATCCAGCTGTAACCTGTTTCTGATCATGTCTTTAGTCCCGCTGTAACACTGATGCATCAGTCTCAGACGTCATGGAGCTCAGGTGTTATCAGAACTACCTGTGTGTGTTTACCACCCAGCTTCAGCTCTTCTGTGGTTGGGTCTGACCCAAATTAGTAAATGTAAGTCCTCCTTTAGGCTTGTGCCTCTTCTAGTGTCATTTTAAAGGATTTTATTTATTTATTTAACCGTTACTAGATTACCAGCAACAGAAATGCTGCTAAACACACAATTATGTGAAGCTGGAAACATTAAAATGCTGTGCAAAATTACATTAATTTCTGTAATTTAACTAGACTGAGAGACCATTTAAAGGCTCGGGAACCTTTACAGGTGTTTCTATTTGCAATTTTAAATTTTAGCTGATTGGGGTCTTGTTAAATATCACACAGTAACCTTTTAATAGTCTAGATAAGTGTAATGCTCCTGTTAGTAGTTCCTCCTGTTAAGTGCTTATTTATTTAAATTATTCAGGTTTATAAAAAACATTTGGACATACATTTTATTATGTTCCAGTCATTAGTCATTTATATTTCACTATTGTAATTCTTGCATGCTTTAATGAAAAAAGTAACTAAGTAGTTATTTTTCTTTGTAATTGGTTACTTTTATAATCTTGTAACTCAGTAACTGAGTTACTTTTTTGACAAAGTAATCAGTAACTATAACTAATTACTTTTTTTAGTAACGTTCCTAACACTGTTTCTGACATTCTTCCAAAATTTAAAGTGTCTTTAAAGTAAAAAAAAAACTGTTTAAAATAATTACATTAAAAGTTGAATATGGGTCAATTTAATATGTTTTTAAAAAAATAAAAATTCCATGGGGTGTTAATAGATTTGCAAAATGAAGGCACAGTATTTCCTTTAAAAGCTAAATTTTAATTTAAAATAATCAAATATTTATTTTGACGTTACAACACTGGGTTTATGTTTACATCTACCAGCAAGTAGAGGGCACCATTGCGGGTTGCCAAACAGGCCCAATCCCAGTACTCTCACTGCACCATGTGGTCTTCTGTGAAGTGCTCTTGGAGGAAGTGCACATTACGGCTTGTACACAAGTTGCAAATAATTTGCGTCATCGACCACAACCGAAGACCACAGTGCATGCCAGGATGCTGGTCGCTGTGCTACTTTTTACAAACCTTTAACAACTTTCAAACGAACAACCTATTATTTGAAATAAATGTTCATTCATTGCTGATTTCTCTAAAACATTCAGAGCATCAATTAAATGTCCCAAAATGAAATACTTTAATTTGAAAATGAATATTTTAATAAAAGGCACTTGAACCTTTTATCCCCAGAAATGGATTGTGGGTAATACCCTTCTCCCAAGTCTGCATCGACGCAAACTTGGGCAAAGTGCAGATCAATTGTGCAAATGGGGTGTGGTCAACTTCCCCACTTGAGGATTGGGACACCCTACTCCCATCCCTGACTGGGATCGCTCAACTGAAGCGCACAAGTGTGGAAGTGCGAGTGTTGGGATCGGGCCGCACTCCGCTCAACACAGCGAGGCTGTCGCTGTGGAAGAAGGCGGACTTGGCAAGTCAAGCAGCTGCTTCTGAGCTCAGATGTTATCCTCAGAAGAGGAGCTACCATCAAAGATCTAAAACCAGAGTGAATTTAGGTCAAGCCTATAACAAATGGACCCAAAAAAAAAAGTTGCGTATCAGCAACAAACCGAATCTCCACGGCTGAATCCTTGTTCTATTGTTGCGACTACAACCTCCACACACTAGATGTCGCTGTTGTGTTCATGTTCTACACTCCACCTTTAATCTGACTTTTCTCAAGTTAACATATTAATCCCCATTTAACATGGTTGTCATGAAGTGCTTGATATAATTGAACAAACATTTTTCGTAGTCCGTCTCTTGCCAATCAGCCATTGCATTATGAGCATTTAGTTTACACAATGAAACTGTTCAAATACATCAGGATGAATAAAATATATATATTCTTTAAATCTGGGGTTGTCACAAACAAAAACAGAATCTCAACAGTTTTATTTGGTGTTGGAGTGAGTTTATGTGTTCCTGCAGGGAGCAGATGGTGCCACCGTTTATCAGCTTCAACATCTACATGTCGGCATCAGCTCATCGGTAAGTCATCCGCCTAGAAGCCTCAGAGGCTCCTGTGTCAGTCACTTTAAGCATCATCATTCCATCTTTCTCCAGAAGCTCCTGGATACCTTCTATAATGCGTAACGTGGACAGGTGGTCAACGCAACAAACAGAAACAAACACAAGTATAAAAATCAACACTTCTCCAGCCGTCTGATATTTTCTGCTTTCTTCTCTGGTTTTATTTGAACCGATCTCCATACTGGATGTGTTGTGATGTAAACATGGTCTTCCTCTCACTACATGCATACAGAGTGGCTGTCACTCAAACATTTACCCCACGATGGCTGAGACAACAAGGACACTTGAGGAGATGGTTTTAAAATAAAATAAAAAGCAATGGGTGACAAACATCTTATCTTTTTTCACCATCAACGTGCTCTGTTTAAATGTCAGGCTGTAGAGTATTCACAGACACACCGTTTGGGTCTACAGTAGCATGCTAAAAACTCAGATATGTCAGAAAATAGTTTCTACGTCTTCAGTGCTATGGGATTAGTTCAGTTTCTTCTTGTGATTGTTGAGGGAAGAGGACATCACATGTCACATGGTGTCACAGTAGCAGCTGATGTGTGAGAGGAACGGTGTTTGGGTTGTTTTAGTCCAGAGGTGTGCAGATGAAGCTGGTGGGGATTATGTGGGACTGAATCCAGGAGAGGCTGTGCGAGACACTGTGAGGACATGCTCTGGTTCTGCTTGGTCAGGTTTCTCTGACCTCCTCAGGCTGCCGTAGAGCCTCTCCTCCACTGACGCCACCAGCTTGTTTGTTAGACTACTCTCTTCCTGCAGGGAAATCTCTGACAAGATAGCTTGACTGCTGTTGTTGTTCCTGTTGTCCACTCTTGGGTCCATGTGGCTATTATGTGCTGTCCCCTCTCTCACAGACTGGTTGCTTGTGCTTTCTGTGTCTTCACCTCGTGTTCCTCCAGAATTTCCTGCAGCTCCTTCACCTGACTGATCTTTGACCTCTGCTCTCTCTTTGGCTGCTTCCTCACAAGCTGCAACCTCACTGGCTTCTTCGTCTGCAGCGCTCGCTATGCGTGAGAGGGTGCTGTGGTATCTGGTGTCCAGGGGGTACCCGGCGCTATCCCCCCTCCTCAGCGGGCTGAACCTCTGTCTCTCCAAAGATGGAGAGTACCTGCCCCCCGAGGCTGACCCCGGGTCACTGTATTGCTTATGTCTCTGCCATTGCTTCCGGAGGTGAACTCTGGATCTGTGCCTGGAGCGTAATGGAGAATCCTGCTGATCGAAGCGTGGGTCGTGACGAAGGAACTCGTTGAAAAGAGCATCTGTCTTCTCGTCGATGCTGTAGTCACGGCGTCTAAGACGAGATCGGTGGGGACTGGTGGGCTGGACTGGTTTCATCAGCGGAGAACCCATTTGAGGCTGTGATTCTGGAGCTTTCTGGGGTTGGAGGGATTTCAGGAGGTGACATGGCTCTTGGAGGATTTGACTCAGTGGTTTCTGCTGCTGCTTGTCCTCTACACCATTGCTGTCCATCATCTGGTCCTCCAGCTCCTCCTGAAACAGCCTGGCTTCGATGCTCTCGCAAACTGTCCCTTTTCTTCCAGAGCTGGTGAAAAACAGTCTCCTCTCAGATGCAGACTTCCCCCGTGGAGCTCCAGGAGCTCCGAACAGCCGCACCTCCTCTGGCGCCCTGGATGGTGCTTCAATTGAGGCATAGCCGCTGTCCATTTGAAGCAGCTTCCTGTTTCCTCCCTCCCCGTCTCCTCCAGTACCACCTCCCATCTCACTGTCTACACCTGATGCCCCTCTGGGCACCCCCTCTGACTCTTCCGCTTCACCATCTCCTTCGGGCTCATCATCCAGGTCTTGAGACAGGCAGCTGTCCAGGCCGGAGCGAGCTCCGGCGCCGCCAAAGGACGAGACGCTGTCTGCATCGCTGCGGATGGACTCCCGGTCCGTGCTGCTCTGATCTGAGGCGGCATATTGCTCCAGTGAGGCTCGCAGGCTCCAAATATCTCGATACAGGGAGTGTGGGGGCTCCGAGCTCTCTTGGCGAATCATAAACGACACAGACGAGCCTGAGTCAGTTCTTTGCCTTGCTTCTGCCCCCTGCACCACCTCTTCTCCATCATCCACCTCCTCCCTCACATCTGCTCTGCTGTTATCTGCTTTTGTGTCTTCAGTTTTCCTCAACAAGTCTTCAAACCTTTCCTGCATGGCGGCATTTTGTTCTGACCCAAATAGGTCATCGTCTTCTGTAGATTCTAGCTCATCTCCTGCTGCCTCTGAACTCCCCTTTGTGCTGAACGTTGTCTCCTGTTCTGCTCCCATCCCGTTGATCATGGCCTCCTCCTGCCTCGCAGCAGACTCCTCTCTCCTGGTGCTGATGCTGCCACCTGCCTCCACCATGGCCTCCAGTTTCAGCCTGTGCAGAAGTAGAGTTCTCAGTTAGGAAAAGACTGTAATAGATATTTCGTGGTGACGTGAGCAGATTTACCTTCTGAGAAAAACTGATGAGGAGGATGTGGAGGAAGGACGAGACAGAGACTCTGCAGAGAGGGACTGGAGTCCACTCGCCTGGATGGGAATATGTGGGAATGATTCAAAGGCGTCATCTCGGAAAGGGGAAGAGTCCTCGTCTGTGTGGTCTGTGGTTTCACTCGCTGCTCTCTGTCTCTGGAAAGGCTTTCTCCTCGGGGATCCTGGCAGTAATTTAAAACACATCTTCAAATTTCACACATTCTGAATTTTGTCAGAAGCCTGATTTCCAAACACACACCTTTAGCATCCAGGCTGGCAGCTCGGTGACTGGTGTCAAACTTCCACCGTCTGAAATAAGGCCCAGCTCCCTCCAGGCTGGCGTGTCGCCGCAGTTTGGAGAAGAAGCGCAGAACCGAAGTCTGGCCCAGAGCTTGTGTGGACTCTCCCCTCGGCCCCCTGTCGCTCTCAGCCTCCCCTTCATCCCTGAAAGCCTCCATCTGACAGGAGAGATGAAGGGAGAGGAGGTTGGAGGGAGGTGATGACACATTAAAGAGGGAGACGAGCTGAGATGAATCGTGACAGTCGGAGTCAAACTCTCGGGGGACAACGTTTTGTCATTTTGTCACTCAGGCACTGTGATGATGGATGTGATTGTGCATCGGTTAGCTTGAGGCTGTGGCCATCGCTGAATTAGCACTGCAGAAATTACCTGTGCAAATGCTTTTCTGGTCAAAGGATGCTAACGTAGATGCTAAAAGCTTCAGTCTGAGAAATGTGTCAGTAGCATTTTGTGGGAGGGCGCTGACAAGACGAAAAACAGAGAAATCTTTTGTCTATTTTGTTGCTTTGTTTAGTTATGTCGAGTTTTCTGCTCATTCTTTGTTGAATGTGCTTTCTCAGATATGCTTTAATGTTCTAAAACCATATATATATATATATATATATAGGGTTTATGTTCATTTATATTTTGTTCTGTTTCTTGTTTTTATTTTCTCGTGTCTGCTTTAGTGTTTTTTTTTCTAACGTTTACTTCATTTTAATATCCCGTGTTTCGCTCTGTAAAGCCACAGTAGGAAGTCGGGTGTGTTTAATCGCATTTAGTCTAAACTGATTTCTGGTGAGCACTTCAATGGAAATGATGACTAAGAACAAAACAAAAACCTGTGAAAGTAGCAGGTGTCTGTCCCTCATTAGGAAGTGAATCTGTGACGTTTGGAGCTGAGCACACAGATTTTCTGAACGTGACATTTATCGGGTTCGCGCTTCTCTCTCCATCACATTTAAGACCCACTACTAACCCTGAATAAAAGCTTTTTTATCTATGGGACTAAAATGGACTGATTAAACTTAAAAACGGATATTTCTGTCATTGTTATTGACTCGCTGTCTGGGACTGTGTGTGTTGTGTTTTTACAGTGGATGAAGACAGTCTGCGTTCCTGGTCCAGGACAGTGGAGTGATGGGGGTCTCCTGGCAGTCCCCCGCTCAGACTCTGTCCCATCCAGTCAGGGAGTCGTCTCTCAGCAGGCTGGAGACATTTAAAGGTTTTTTGTTGTTGTTGTTTTTGTTGTTGAAAGCTCACAAATCAAACCCCTCATGTTTATTAGCTACCTGATAGATGGTGAGTGGTGCTGCAGTCTCGCATATGTTGATGCTGCTGCTCTCTGCAGAGTCACACTCCATGATTGTGAGGATCTTCAGGTCACATGGAGCCGGAGACAGGTGGAGGTGAGTCAGTCTGGCCTTTTTCAGGTGGTGGAAGTCTCCTTCGGTCAGCGTGTACCTGAGGATGCAGATGAATCATCAGGTCTCAGCCCATCAAAGGTCTGAGTCCACAAAAAGAACCATACCTGCGCCCTTTTTCCTGAGTGCCTTTTTCCTGTTCGTAAAGAGCAGATTCATTGAAGGAGACTCTGCGGCCGGTGGAGACAAATCTCTCCGACTCTCCATCGTGACAGCTTGATGCTGAGAGAGCATCTGACTCATCCAGACGAATCGTGATTTCTGAGCATCAAGGGCAACAAGGACGCACCAATAAAAGGATGTGTGTGTGACGACACCGGACCAGAATGTACAGCATGTGTGAATTTCTGTTTCTAATCAAAGTGCTGACCTTGTGTGGGCTGAGAGTCCTCGGCATACGTGGTGTTTGTCTTCTCAAGGTCATCGCTCGCTCTGAAAGGAAGAAATTACTTTTTGTGCCTTTTTTCCCCCCACAGAACCAAACTTGTTTAGTCACACTTGATACGGCCAGTGTTGACCTGTCGGCCTCTCCACGCAGACCTGGACCCACCTGGAGTAGTGCCGTCCACCCAGGCAGCAGCGGTGGCAGAAGAGGAGCAGCAGGGAAAGCAGAACCAGTGTCCCACCAGCAAAGACACTCAGCAGCACCAACAGCAGCACATAGTTCTCCACCTGGCCCGCCGACACGTCCCGGTTCTGCACAGCCATGAAACTGGGTCAGGACCTCAACAGCACTTGCTCTAATTCAAATGCATCCAAATACGGCAATGAAAAACTTCTGTGTTAATGGTTAATGTTATTTGTAGCTTTCAATCATTTTAGCAGTTTGTAAGCGTTCTGGATGATCTGATCTTGTCACTTCAACATAATATAATTAAATCAGAAACAGATTAGCTGTAATCAGTAAATATGGAATTTCATGAATCAAAGACAAAACATTTCATACATTTTAGAAACAAATGAACCCTTATTTCAGTATTTGGAGAATTTGTCGAACTTTACCGTCACAAATTAGATCCTCTGAAAAGCTAAAATTTGACACAAATTTTTATAAATATTTTTCAGTTTATAAAATTACTTTAATTTAGATGCCCTCAGGGCTGTGCGGTGGTTAGCTCAGTTGCCTTGCAGCAAGGGTTCAAATCCCAGACTGTATGTTCTCTCTCTGGGTACTCCGGCTTCCTCCCACAGGTCCAATAATACGACTGTCAGGTTGATTGGTCTCTCTATCTCTATTGGTCTAATATTAGTAGACCCTTTGACTTTATTACTGTTTATTATAATCACCATAAATAATCACTTGGTTCAGTATAAATGTATTTTAATTACATGAAATGAATTATTATGCTTTGGGTATAAGATGATCATGGTTGATGACAGTAATGTGTGTTCAGCAAACGATAAGAACAGCTTCCACCTTATCCATCTAACACAGAGTTTATCCAGAGTAAACAATAACTGCCAACACATGTTTTTGACGCATGCCCAAAGCTTTCTTGCTGAGAGGGGGTGTGTTCTGAGGTCTTTGTAAACTAACCTCCACCAGCTTCACGTCAGTTCTTGAACCAACACCATTTCGAGGAGACGGGTCAGCCGCCCGGATCCTCTGTCACGCCGATAAGAATAGCTAAGAATAAACGTAAACTGAAACCAGCTGACGAAAAACTCCTTCCAGAGTTATTGATTTCTGAGTTAAGACGAGAAACTTCTTCAGAGTTAAGCCAAACGCTCGACACTGTGTACCCGGCGACTTCTCTGGACCAGAGGATCGGTTCACTCGCGTCTTCTCTACCGGACCGAGTACCCCGAGGTGGACACCATCCTCCCTGATCTCCGGATCCACAAAGAGGATCTCCTGTTTGGGTGAGGTAGCACACAGGAATGTGTTTGATGCTGTTTTCTCTAAGTAAACAACTCAGGTAGCTCCAAAAGATCATTTCCAGCCAGAACACTTTCCTCTCTCTGAAAGAAACCTTCTGAGAACTCCATTCACGCATCCAAACTCATATTTTCATTTAGCTTTCATCCAGCCACAGGTTTGCCTTTTAAAACAAGTTTAATATCAAAACTGTTAAAAATTATCATTAAATTGTCATCCATGAATCGTCATTTTTAATTGTCGTTCAAATCTTAAAGTTTAAAAATTGTTAGTAATAAAATTCTTCATTTTTAAACTTGCCTCATTCTTTGAAATGGAACACAGAAAGGTATAAATATTTCTGGTTATTGAAAAGCAAAGATTCCTAGCTTCTGATTCAAAAATAAACTTTTGCTATTGAATTTAATTACCTTAAATTAAACATTAATCTTTGGATTAAAAATAGACCAAGTGAATTGGTGTATGAGCTTCTATTGATTATGTAAGTATCTTGGATATTTACACATGATATAAGCTCATATGCTAATATGCTCAGCCATTCTCAGAATCTAACAGCTGAATAGCAACAGTGAAGATTCTAGTATGTAGATTAACCCTACAGGTGTGAGTGTGTGTGGTTGTTTGTCCTGGATGGGTAACCTGTCTAGGGTGTACCCCGCCTGTTTGCCCGGAGTTTGCTGGAGATAGGCACCAACCCCCTTGTGACCCTGCGTGGACAAGCGTGTACAGACGATGGATGGATGGATGGATGGATGGATGCCTGTTCTCTACATTTAAAAGAAAGGTGAAACGGTGCCTTATTTAACATTTTGACAGTATTTTGTTTTGAAGAAGTTGTTGTAATTTTAACAGTAAAATGTTTATGTTTCTATTTTTGAGTGAAGCTTTAAGCCGTTAAATGGTTCATAGTTGTTTCTGTAATTTACCATGTAATAAACAGCAGTAGAATTTGGATTTTGCATGGACTTGTTGAAAAAAGAGAGCGTCAATGGAAAAAAAATCATATTAGACTATAGCACATTCTGCTTTCAAATGCTTTCTGCACTCCAGTGTCACCTATCAAGGTTTTTGAGTCAAAGCAAAGATATTTTTTGGTGTTTGGTGTTTTTTGTTTGTTTTGTTTGTTTGTTTTTTTTGGCATCAAACAGCATTTCTGGCATTCTGACCTTCATGCTGCAGATGACATTTTTATTGCCATTGTTTAGGGGTAAAATTTTGCGCAGTTATCACAAAACACAGCCAGCTAAAGAGGGTTTAAACAAGTGCTGTATTTATTTGAAACTCGATCTAAGGACAGAGTGATTACTGGAGTCACTCAATTATGTTTGTTGTTCCCATCAAGGCAGCGATTCAAACCAGATTACACACAGTGATCCTGTTCCTGGCTGTGTGTGGGTAGGGATGGGAATCATCCCGGCTTTGAAGTAGATGGTGAAAATGAAATGTTCACATAACTGGATGAATAAGCCACAGAAGATCCTTCCTGGACTGTTAAACAGATGTAACCGAAAGCGTTGTCCCTGTACTGACGTGTTTGGGCTGCAGAGCCCCATCTAAAGCTAGCTGAAGTGAAGGATCTCTTTGTGGCATTACGCTGTCAGCTGAGATTTAATGAGTGGAATTAATGCTGAAAGACTCTCCTAAGTCCCTCTCTATACTTATCAAGACACACACTTCTACACGTCCACACAGACAACACTGCCGCTCTCTTCTGATTAATACACTCGGTCTTGGCTGAGCGAGGCTGAGGATGCTAATCGAAACGTCAGCAAGACCCTTAATTCAATTTCCCAGCTCTTCTCAATGAGAGGAAAATGAGGCCTCCGCAGGCTAAAAATGGAAACAGAGGAGGAGGAGGAGGATGCCGACGCACATGAGCAATCCCCGCAGAAGACTTTCCTGGCTCTTTTCCCAAAGTCAGCATCCAAAACAAGTGCACCAGCACAAATGGGAACTTTATCAGTGGCAACATTTATCTTGAGGAAGTAAGAAAGTTGTTGTTCATTTAAGGTAATGATGCTGTCCCATCACCACTCTAAGGGTTATATGGGAGTTCTATGGTTTTTTGCCCTAAATCCCTCTCATAGGAAGTGGTTTAAGCAGTTTTACTCTTGATGTTTTCAGCACCTTCCAGAATGAGCCACTCCAGGGCTCTTTCACTTTAAGAAAGCAAGCTGGCCACGCCCACCCCTCACTCACTCTGGCTGCTATAAGCCGAGAAGCTCCAACACAGGAGGGGCTCAGCGTAGAGCCGCTGCTCCTCCAGCAGCAGCTCTCTTTTGAACAAGACAAGTGGTTCTTTTCTATTTTCAAAAGGATGCAAAAGGTAAGTTTTGCACAACTTGTCCCCTTTAAGGATTCTTCAGTGAGTCTCCACACACAAGACAAGGAGGCTGTTATTTTCTTCTAATGAAAGCAGACAGGGCTGATAATGAGTGTGTTCACAACCACAAAAACACTTTTTCTCCTCTTTACCCTCAGAGACGATTCAGGCCTGGACACGTCAGAAATAAATAGAATAGATTTAGTATTTATAGATGCAGCAGATTGAGCACGGAGTGTGAAAATGGTCCCCTAATCCCTGAGACGATCTGTGTGTAGCATGGAGAGCAAAGATGCTCACGCTTTATCCAACCTCGGATGGATCTCGGTGGTTTTCCATAATGGATCTTAAGTGTAAGTGTTATCAGATTGAGATAAAAGAGAAAGACACAGCAAATCCTCACTTGTGACAGACTCGGTTCTCCATCTGCACAGAAAGCTTCTTCTTACCACTTCAGAGATGAACTCATCCTCCAGAGGAGGCACCAAACTGGCAGCATGTTTGGTTCCAATTTTAAATAAGCTCCTCTTTTGGCAGCAGATGGGGTCACCTGCCAGCGCTTGCACACCTGCACCTCAAAGCTAACACACTCATCTCAACATGTTTTCCTGCACTTTTGGTTTTTGCGTTTAGCTAAAGTCACGACGCGCCGGGGGGCACACGGTGTGCGAAGACATGGAGGCTGATGGTGTTGATGGAGAGGCACTCACAGTGGAGTTCTCAGTCAGACTCGTCAGAACAGGCAGATCATTGCTCATGGTCCACGTCACAGTGAGAGAGACCTGCAGAAGAGAATCACGACTTAGATGATAAATAAGCTCAGATCACTAAATCAGTCTTAGAAAATTATTATTAAACATGGTGAAATAAACGAAACAAGATGTGATTCAGGCCAAAAATAAACAGTTTTTATTTTTAAAGACTTAAAATATCCAATCTGTTCTATTTAGTAAAATTTGGTGGCAAATTAAGCAGCTGTTGGGAAGGTTTTTTTTTCAGCATGCCAAATTAGCTTTTTATTAGGCATTTTAATGAGTTTTAATCAACTCAAAGAAGCAGAAATTAAGTTTAGTTTAGTAAAGTTTCATTTACTGGTGCAGACAGAATTTGTAAGACAAAAAACTGAGGAACATTGTTTCTGGTTAGTTAGAGGTCATTTTATTCTCTAGGTGAATGTAAAAAGGCTGATGACTTCAGTGTGACCTCACTGCAGGTGTGTTTACAGCATTTACCAGATAAAAAATGTAAACAGGTATTTAAATGTGATTATATCACAGCTCTGCAGCACAAACCATTAAAAATGCATCTGACATCTTTGTGCTGAGGTACTGTGGACCAGTGCATGGTGCTGCATCTGAAATCTTCTCCATTTCTGATTTTTATCAACCTTGAGGAGCAGTTTGTGTTCCAGAATTGCAATTAGAAAAGGCCTAATAAATAAATAAAAAGAATGTGCTACAGCGTTTGTAACTCTGGAAGCTAAGAAATTCTGATTTGTGTTGAGGAAGAGTCAAACGCTGCGCTCAGGGCTGCAAGTGAAACCTTGAAATACCAAGTCGTGATTCAGAATTTTATTCTAATTTCTGCCTTTTTTCCCCCAGATTTGATGATTTATTGCCAACCTTGCACACTGCAAAGAGCTCAGAGCCAAAGTAATGTTAATCAGTTTAGCTTTAAGTTGTTTAATTCTTCAAATCCTGCACCATAAACTCAGTTCTGTCCAACCTCTATCGAATCACCTCGTGACGCAACAAGAGCAAAGCAGACAAAGGAATAATGCTAAAAGATAAAGTAGGAGTGGAAAAATCTAAAGTCAACTTCAAGAATAAATCAAATAAGCAGATGTGATTTTAACTAATTCACTGATCACTGCATGTTATAGCTCATTTCCTCATAACTGATTATTAATTACACTGAAATGTTTTCCATCGATTTTTTAAATCAGGTCAGACGCTAAATATCCTCTTCGATAAACCACATTATGACAATTAAACTAATTCCCTCGCAGCATCCATAATGCATTTTCCAACCCTGGTGGTTTACATTTTCTGGGATGAAGAGGTGAATGATGAAGTCATGCTCAGACCAAAATACAACACACTGGTGGGTAAATAAAACCCAAAGTGCACGTGTTATTATTTTTCTCCCCCAGGATTTCATCTTTATCATCATGTCTGCCGTTTCATCCCGACAGAAGGAAGAGGCTCAATCAGATGCACTTTAGTTTGTGCTGCTGCAATAACACTGATGGCGTTTATGTGTTTATAAATACCACTATGCGGTGGGTGGTGTGTGTGTGTGGGGGGGGGGGGGGATGCTACAGATGTGCTGTATCTTACAGACTATGGGTGGTGTTGAGGGAGCTTCCCTCCTCTCTATGCAAGGGGGTGGAGGGGGAGGGGGATTACAGCGATGTGCTGCAGCCGGCGGCGCTCAGCATCCTCAGCATCAGCACCAACAGCAGGAGCATCTTCCCTTCTCCACTGAAAACCCGCCGATCGGAGCTGTTTCGCGTCACCGCATCGGCCGCTCTCAGCCTGCCGGGCAGTAAATCACGTGTCCGCGAGTTGGGGAAGCTCCGGAGCATCACGGACCCTCTCCATAAATCAGCATATTATCTGTCTCCTGTCTCCACATCTTACATAATAAAACACTCTAGGCGCGCCTGTATGAGATCATCTGAGAGGGGAACTCAAAAATGGGACTCACCCCGATGTAGTCTCCGTCCGAAGCGGTCCACAGGCAGCCTGTCCCGTCTGCATACTTTAATTTGGGCTTTAATAAAGACTGTAGTTATGAATGAAACCACACGCGATTAGACACACCCACCGCCCGGTCCTCACGCATCACGTGACCCGCACTGACGACGGTGGTGGTGGCAGTCATGATGAGGGATGGTGGGAGTGATGCCGTCCTCATTCACAGCTGTGGCGGCGCATGAATGGCAGCAGCTGGAGGGGGCAGCGGGTTCATCATCATCCTGGTGCTAAAACAAAAACATAAACACATCAGAAAAGACTGAGGTATGTTTGATGCTTCAGTCCTGGTTTGGAGATGAGATGCTCACGGACGGACGGGTGCGGCAAAGCGTTGTGTCATTCCTCATGTGTCCACTTGGTGGCATCATTGCTTTGACACGTAGAATAGAAGATGTTTATTTCTGTTTCCTTACATCAAAATCATCTCGTTCCTGTTTAATTAAAGAAAACACAAATTGATCCAAAAGCAACCAAAACAAACAACATTTTAAAACAATCTTGACTTGATGTTTATATCATGAGTGGTTTCTGAGAGCTGCATAATTCCAGGTTTTAGGGTTTTATTAGAGCACAGGAAGAAAATTAACCCCTTGTAAAGGTCAGACACTTGGAAAAATCACATTTTTGTCCCTAGTCTTTATTAATGCATGCACAGAGTAGTAGTAGTAGTAGTAGTAGTAGTAGTAGTAGTAGTAGTAGTAGTAGTAGTAGTAGTTGTAGTAGTAGTAGTAGTCGTCGTAGTAGTAGTAGTAGTAGTAGTAGTCGTAGTAGTAGTAGTAGTAGTAGTAGCAGTAGCAGCAGTAGTAGTAGCAGCAGCAGCAGTAGTGGTATTAGTATCAGCAATATTAGCAGTAGTAACAGCAGCAGTAGTATTAGTATTAGTAGTAGTAGTAGTAGTAGTAGTAGTAGTAGTAGTAGCCGGGATTTAACCTGCAACCTTCCGATTACTGGACAACCCGCTAAACCTGTTGAGCAACTCCTGCCCACAGTAGTAGTAGTAGAAGTAGCAGTAGTAGCAGCAGTAGCATTAGTATTAGTGGTATTAGTAGTAGTAGCAGCAGCAGCAGCAGTAGTAGTAGTAGTACTAGTAGTAGTAGTACTAGTAGCAGTAGTAGTAGTAGTAGTAGCAGTAGTAAAAGTGGTAGTAGTAGTAGTAGTAGTAGTAGTAGTAGTAGTAGTAGTAGTAGCAGTAGTAGCAGTAGTAGCAAATGTAGTAGTAGTAGTATAGCAGTAGTAGTAGTAGTATTAGCAGTAGTAGCAATAGTAGTAGTAGTAGTAGTATAGCAGTAGTAGTAGTAGTAGTAGTAGTAGCAGTAGTAGCAGTAGTAGTAGTAGTAGTAGTAGTAGCAGTAGTCGCAGTAGTAGTAGTAGTAGTAGTAGTAGTAGTATTAGCAGTAGTAGCAGTAGTAGTAGCTGTAGTAGTAGTTATGTTAAAAAATGCTGAAAGTGCTAAGTTTTCTTTATCCGTTGGTGTTGAGATTACAGGGTTATTTTTCATAGATAGCTAAAGCCAAAGTAGCAAGTAAAAATATCCCTAAGTACCTAACCATCTGCTTCCAAACCATGTTCCAAACAGGTTATTTATAAGAAAAATAATAGCCAAATAATCAAACTCATCAAATAAATACATGTACAAAAGTTTAACAAATAATTTACATTAGAGATTAGACAAAAAAAAACATACACAAAAGGAGTGAAATAATCCAGTGTGTCATCACAGAGCAGGAGGAAAGCTGGGCATCTAATAAACATGTTGTCTACTTTTAAGCAGCAATATTAAATGAAATCTTTGAAAAAGTGGTTCTTATCTGGAACGGGTGGACTGATGGAAAAAACAGCCCATGCTGGGAAGCTGATGCCACTAACTTCACAGAAAATGACCTAATTTTATTTGTTTGATGAACTGAGACGCCAGTGGCTGCTTTGCGACTCCAGCTCTGTTTGATGTGTGTAGCAAATTTCTCATTTTTTCAACAACTTTTCACTATTATTTTTTCCTTATTCATTAACTGACGGCTCAAACATATGAATAAACTGCAAGCATCATTCAAACAGATGTCAGTGCATCGGGCCAATTTTAGGACAAAAATTTTGCAGTTTTTAACGGTGCAATTCTAATGTTTTTCTGTTGACCTCTTGTATAATTTCATCAAAAGGCGATGTGCCTTATTTTATTTTAAGCCTTTTTTATTTTTATTTTTTTTTTATTTCTGCTTATTTATTCTCAGCCTGGAAAATAATCCATTTCAATTTAAATTCATTTAAATTGTCTGATTTTTGTTTTTGCACTATTGATATACCAACAATGCTTTGCGGGTATTTATGTATTTTTTGTATCGCATCTGAATGCTCCATATTTTTTTTATTTTTTTTTTTGTTACTTATACTGAAGTGAGACTCCTTCCTCTCTGCATCAGTCTGACAACATTACAGGACTAAAGATGGAGACAGCGTGCTGAAAATGGAAGGTCTTTCTTCTAAAATTAGACAAGAGACACTTCGTTTTTCTGACAGGGTTGATTTACCCTTCATGATGATCACAGATTAAATCAAACTGTTAGAGATGTGTGAGTCATTCTGAAGTAGAGCCAGTCGACAGACTCTTAACTTTCAAGTTATATAAGTTAAATTTGAGTAAAAACAGATGATAATAAACTCCATTCTATTCTGTTTCTAGCTAAAACTTCAACATATGTAGTTAACCTTGACTGTTCACATATTTACATGTCATTTTGCTCTGATAATTTGTCAGAACATCAATAAAAAAACAAATGGCTTTATTGCTCATTTAGTTATTCTTCTAATAAAATCAAGCCTGTGAAGTTCTCTCTGAAGACACAGAGAAGTTTACTCCTTAAAACTGAGCTAATTAACTTCAGAGAACCATCTCTGAACTTTACAGGTGTCCTGTTGCGTCTCGGTCATCATAAACTACAGGCTCCTGGGTGAACAGACACAGCAGGTTTGAACCTCCAAAACTGCAGGAGCAAAGAGTTTCCCTTTTTCTTAATATCTGAGTTCTTCTATAACAGCTACACATTTTAGGATACTGCACACACAGATGTCTTGGTATCATCCATCCGTGCATTCGTTTTCCTACGCTTACACGAGGTCGGGTCGCAGTGGCAGCAGCCTGCGCAGAGAGGCCCAGATCTTGGTGTTGTCTCCTTTTGCGGCAGACTCCACCAAACGCTCCCAGCAGACAGGTCCTCTGTCAATTATCAGACCAACTCACCAGGTGGTGGTCAGTTGACAGCTCTGCCCTTCTCTTCACCTGAGTGTTCAAGACATGATCAGATGAGATGACAACAAAATCAGTCATGGAGCTGTTGCCTAAGGTATCCTGGTGTCAGGAGCTGATGGTTTGTGCTGCTCAGATGCTTTGAGTTAATTTATGAGGAACGGTTGCAGCCAACATGTGAAATCAGTGGGAAAGATCATTTTATTCTATTTCATTTCATTTTATTTTGTATCTAACTGCATATTCTATCATGTAACTATGGTGCATGATGGTGCAGTTTGCTTCAGCAAGAAGAGTGCAAGTTCAGATCCTATCTGCTGCTTTTCTGTGTGCAGTTAGCACGTTCTCCTCATGCATGTGCGTGCTTTCCCTGCATAATCCAGTTTCTCCCCACAGATCACCAGAAATGTGCATGTTAGGTTAAAACTGCAAACTGCTTTGAATGAAAGCTAAATGAACAAATGTACACGTTTGGCTCTCCGGCACTGATTCCTATTACAGGCTTACAGAAAATGGACAAAGCTGTTTGGCTTTTCATCAAACTGTGTCATTTTTGCCACACATATTTTGGGAAATTCTACAGTTATTAGAACCAAATTTCTTAAATGGAACAGTTTGACCTACAATTCCAGGATATCTAAAGCATGACAAGCACTGAAAACCTCTGGGAAAGGGTACCAAGAGAGGCCACTCAGGGGTGAGGAATGCGAAGGAAGTGTGTGTGTGTGTGTGTGTGTGTGTGTGTGTGTGTGTGTGTGTGTGTGTGTGTGTGTGTGTGTGTGTGTGTGTGTGTGTGTGTGTGTGTGTGTGTGTGTCTTGCCAGGCTTGACGTCAGCGCTGCGTCTGTGCATGCTCTAAGAAGCAGGACATCCTGTGGAACTGTTCTCGCTGAGGCTCGAGGAATGCAAAGCAGCGGCCTCTCCCATCTCGCTCATCACAGCTAAAATCCTGGATGACAGAAACGGATGCAGGAGAAGTTCCAAGAAGACGAGCTCTCAAGCAAAATATCGTAAGGCATCTGAGGAGGGCTTGGGAGAGCTTCCTTCTGGGTTTAGAGCAACAAATATTTACATGACATTTCCAGTGCTGGTCTTTTTTTCTAGAGCATCTCAGAGTTCAGAAAAATAGAGATTAAAAATTGAAACAGCTGTAAGAAAGAGATCAATAAAAATCATCTCAGGTGATAAACACTACCTCTCTGCATTTATTTCAAAATAAAAGCATGACAGACTATAAATCAGGGGCTGGTGCAGCTATTTTTGGACACTGAGGAGACACTTTAGTGCCATTACTCCACCAGCTCACTACGTCACGTTTTACTCGAAGCATCATGTGACAGCTGCGGCGACATGTGAGCGACTGCAGAAAACAAAGAGCTGGTACACTCCGTCAGCGTCTCCTCCCATCGGCTCAAGCATAAAAAAGCAATAATAATGCATCTGAGGGTCCATACATGCAATAGTATGTTTTGGGTTTGATAAATTAAAGGTAAACTACACCCCATAAAAGCACAAATATCACTAAAATCATGAGTTTTTTTAATTATTGTTTGTGACTTATCTTTATGATTCTCAGATATTTATCTTTCTTCATTTTCATTTGATTTTTATTTTATTAATTCAAATATTTCGACATTGCGACATCCTGTGCTAAATGTTGTTACGGGGTTTGCATCATTTGTGAATGGTGAAGATAGAACAAATCAGGGAGGAGACGGACTCCTCTGATTGGTCCGTCTGAGCTCAACGGCCTTGTGTCTGTCTCTGATTGGCTGTCTGTGGTCGATGGGCGGGGTATTCTTCTCTGACGCGTTCGGCGTGTTTTTACTCTCGGAGTAACACTCCTTCACCCCAGCGGCTTCCTCACTGATATACTCCGCGTAAAGAAGAAAGAAAACACTTCCGGCTGCTTGGATCTGGTTTAAACCGGTTATTCCTGATGGAGCATCTCGGATTCACCCCTCCACGGTCTGCAGGCGGTGCTGGAGTCTGCACCGCTTCGACCACCATGAGTTTGTCCATCACTTCTACTACTGGTAGCCCGGTGGAGCTCACCGTGCCCCGAGGGGAGACCCTGGAGAGCCTGAGGACACGAATCTCCCACAAACTCAGGCTGCAAACAGACAGGATGGTCCTGGTGCACAGAGACAGGTGAGTCACATCATCCTGCAGTCAGAGTCTGGGTGTTTCTGCTCTTATTTCATTATGAACTCATCTGTTCCTACAGGCACCTGACTGTAGGGAGGCTGATGGAGCAGGGTGTAAGCGATGGCAGCAAGCTGACTCTAGTCCCAACTATTGAAACAGGATTGACTGTAAGTTAATGCTCATTGTTTACTTATGGAAAAATACAATAAATGCAACAAAATGTACTTTATGCTTTACAGTGCTGCTCGAACTCAAGAAAAACAACAGTGATGGACATGTTGGAGAGTTTAACAGACACCCAGGTGAGAGGAAATGTGTTCGGACCTAAGATGATGTGAGGAAAGTCTTAGAGTGGAAACTGTGATGTGTTCCTGGGACATATTAGTTGTGTGTAAATAAAAACCAGGGAGAACTGAGAGTATTATTTACTATTTTGGTGTCAAAGCTTATCTGAAAACTTCAGTGATGTGGTTACAGGTGGGTGATTCAGTTATGGGATGGAGGTTGGACATGCTCTTGTTGAGTCTGATTGAATACACAGGGCTGTGAAAACAGATTTAATATGTTGTTTTGATTTTTTGACACATAAATTTTACATTTTAAAATCCAACAAAGACAGCCCGGTGTAGTTTTCGATGTATGGTTTTGTTGAATGAAAAATATCACGCCCTGATTTGGGGTGAAAAGGTAACCCTCCTTGTTAAATGATGAGTGAATGACCAAATTATGTTGAGTTTGCTTTCATTAACCACACCCAGGCCTGAGACCAGTTCTGTAAGAATTAAGAAATCACTTCAACTGAAGGCTAAACAATATCTAACCCTAACCCCATCACAGAAAAAATAAGAGCAACAATGAAAAAACTCAACATAAACACACCAACAAAACCATACACAACAGTTAGAAACAGACTAGTACACCCAAAAGACAAGATACCAGCTGGACTTAAATGTGGAGTCATTTACGAAATCCCATGCAAACTCTGCAATAAAACATACATAGGAGAAACCAGACGCCAACTCAACACACGAACAATAGAACATAGAAAGGAGTGCGAGAAGAAAACAAGTCGAAAACACACAAGAGCAGCAAAACAAGAAGCAGAAAGCACAATAAAGAAGTCAGCCGTAACGGATCACTGCACAAGAGAAAACCATGTAATGGACTGGGACAACACAAGGATCATAAACACCAAACAACAGAAATAGAAAAGATGGATAAAGGAAGCTATAGAGTTAAGGAGACGTGGATGTGGGACCATGAACAGACACGATGGGGTCTACACATTTGATCGTGCATGGGACTGCATCATCGGAGAGGGGAGAGCGGGCAGCAGAGGGCAACAACGTCCTCTGCTGCCCGCGGATAAACGGAGTAGGAAGTGACGTCACCATCAGCGTCAGCTCTGAGGATGTTTTGCAGTCGGCAAACGAAACTGTCAGCAAGGCAAAGAGAAACCTTTCCTGTGCTTTAAAAAGAACCAAAAATGGAATTAGATGCCAAACACAGAAAGAATGTACCAATAAAAAAAAAATGAAAAGATGTGTGTAAGTATGTCCCTTTAAGAAGCTGTACCACCTTGAGTCACGTAAAAATGTGACTCCGTGTAATTCATGTGATAGCCCCATCTAGTGGACAACTTTTGTTTCTGCGTATATGGTTATCGTCCATTTACTGATGGTTATTGTCCATTTACTGTGATATTGATTTAAGGCCGTATCGCCCAGCTCTACTGCCGACCATAACTGTGTGTAAAGGTTGTTTCATAAAATGTCTGATAACCAATAGTGATATTTTCCGATATTAATTTTTAATGCTAATATTAATGGTAGACCGATAATATTGAACATCCCTACTAAATTAGCATCATGGATTTACGATATTTTTCACGTTCTCTGAACACAAATCTTGACAATAGTCCCCAAACAGTCTCCTTATCTTCAGTTTTGGGGATTGTTTCAGTTCAGTGGCGCATCAATAGGACATGGGTACTAAAATAAAATTCCAGTGGTTTTCTGGGATTTCCCTTGTCTTCCACCAATCCAAGCTGCTCCCGGTTCCCTCCACATGATTGAAACTTGAAGGAACATTAAAACCCTTCTCTTTTCTGACTGTCCTGCAGATTAATGACTTCCTGTCTGGGCGCTCGCCTCTGGCCCTCAGCGTTGGAATTGGCGCCCACACGATGCACGTGCAGCTCCAGCTGACACAGAATGTGAAGAAGCTGCAGGAGGATGAGGACTCAAAGACATCCGACTGCTGCCCCAGCTCCTCTACCTCACAGACTTTCTGTCCAACTCTACTGTCACATTCCTCCTCATTGTCTCCCCACTGTAGCACTCAGAGACCCAAAGTTTCATTATCCTCCGCAGGTGTCTCACCTCTGAGCCGCTTTAGCCTTCACTCACACACCGATCACGTGCCTCCTTCGCTCTCGGGTTTTCCTCATTCCAGCTTTCTACAGCAAGCGACTACACCAGTGGGTTCAGACAAACCCAGCAGCTCCATCCCAGAGCCTCGGAGTCCAGCAGCAGCTTCGACCTTCACACAGGTCAGGCACCCTGTTACGTTATTATTACTCTAACCCTCTTTCACTGTGGGGGTTTATTACTTTTTCCATACTGACTGATATTAATCTGCCAAAGCAGCCAGGAGCAGTCATTGAGAGTTTTGAGAGTCACTCTCCAGGCGTCTTTTCTGGGACGTTTTCTGGTAAGTCAGATTTGAAGTAACACAAGTTTACATACAATATATTACCAGGGTGATTTTTTTAAAGGTTGTATTTTAACCATAATCTTCCTTTTCTATCAGGAACACTGACCCCTTGCAGTCAAAGCGACGTCGGTCATCCTCGTCGTGGCATTTCAGTCATTCTCCAAATCCTCAATGACCTCCTCAGAGCTGCCTACCACCACAAGGGGGCTTCAACTTCTCCTCTTCATCACTGTCCAACCTCCAGCCCTGCAGTCAACCACCCCTCTTCAGATGAGCCCTGCAAAGCAAGAAACAGACCACCAACTAGGAGGGCAGAACTCAAAGGTATGAACACTTTCACACTGAGAGCATGAAATTATGTACACATAAGATTAAATCATGTAAATCCAGCTTTTCAAAGATTTGCACTTGGAAATTAAAGCATATCACGTAGGTGCAAACACCCAGGAACCTGAATTCACAAGTTAGAAACTTTGCGTTGTTTTAGAGAACCATATATGGTCATGCAACACCACAGGAGTTGTACAGGCCCGAAATGGTCTCAGGAAGTCCATTCATGGTCACTTTGTTGCTTTGAATTTTTGATTTCTTGAAATTTGTTTAATCAATTTGACGTTTCAGCTTTTACAACCCTTTTCAGATCAATGCATTTCTGTTGTGTTGGCAACAAAAAATTCAAAAATATAACACAAAAATTCTTTTTAAGCAAAAAAAAAGTAAACTAATCATGGATAATGTGTTGTTTCTTCTGTTTCCTGCAGGTGATGAGCTGCTGCCTTCATCCTTAGAGGAGATCAATGCGCTGCAGTGTAAGTTAGAGCGTCTTCATTTCTTGATGCAGCGGAGGCGTCTCCGCAGGAGGACTCGGAGGAGTCCACAACTTCATCACCCCAGACCCCGTCAACGCCATTGTTCTAGTGTTGTCAATGAAAAAAGGTTCAGCAGGAGAGCTTCCTAGCAGTAAAGGGCTGTGGTATTTTATGTAGGCCTCTGTGAAATGTGTGTTATGAGGTTTTGTCACACTCGTGTCTGTTTGGATGCTAATTACTTTTTTGGTTCTTGCTAACATTTCTCTTTGGTTCCTCCTATCTTCAGCCTCTTAGATAAATACCAGGTGGTTTCAAGAAGCCCTGATGGACTGAGGGATGAAGAATCTGGATGTAGGAACAATGAATGTAGCTGATAATTATTAGCCTAGTGAACTAGACCAAATCCTTGCTTTGCAAAGTTTGGTCTAGGCATGCTCCATTGGAACCTCCACAGCTCTACCAGGACTCTGGCTGGCCAATCACAGCTCTCTAGAGGGGTTTCAAACACATAAAGAGCTGTGATTGGTCCATAATTGTGGGCCAATCATAGTGCTCTATCTGCTTAGTGAACAAATCACAGAGCTTTATCCGCTTTGTGGGCCAATCAGGGCACTCTATGTGCCTGGTGGGTGGGATGATGCAACAGAGTGAAACAAGAGTCACATTCATTGTCCAGTGGAATGCGGAGATCATTTGAAAGACAACGGTAGAACCCGCCCCACAACCGAGAGCCGTCAATGGATCGTGGCCAGACTAAATAATACATTTATTTAGTCTGGCTTGCCAGGCTAGATAATTATATCATCACACTGTAAATATAAATGGTGGGGTGATCCACTGGTTTGGGTTTCTACCTCATTGCTGAGACCTTTAATGTGCACAGTGCTGTCTAAAATCAATGTTTTTGTCTCCAAATCTCATGTGTGTCTTTATCTCATCTCAACTCAGCCATGGTTTTGTCTGTATAAAAAATAAATTGCACATTAAAATTATTTGTTTTGTTTGTTACCTTGAATGCAGAGCAAGAGTTGCTCTCATCAGACTGTTTTATTTTTTTTTTTGTGTTGTCTAAGATAAAGTCCACATTTCTGAAAGAAAAATAAGATGTACATGCAACCAAATAAATGAAAACTGAATTTTCAAACTGTGAGTCAAAGATGCCGTTACAGATCAAAATGATAGCTTTCTCAGTATTATTTATTATTAGGATGATTCGCTTGAACCATCAGGAAAAGGACAAATTGCCTCTGACCTCTTTCGGATGACGCAACACTACATTTCTCCCTGATTCGTCACACTGAGACCACTCTGCAGGTGAGATATGCTGACTACTCATAACTGCTGTAGAACATCCATCCATTTTCTATACCTGCTGGTGCTTATCTTCAGCTGTCTTTTGGGCAAACAAGCTGGGGTACGCCCTGGACAGGTTGTGTCACAAGGCAATCTCTAGAAAATCCCTTTTAAAATATCCTTGATTTTTTTTATTAATCACAATATCTCATGAGATCTCTTAATTTATTTCCTTTTTATAATACATTGTCAGATGTTCAATGGATGTGATGATTTGAGCAAGTTTTCCTTAAAAAATACAATTGAATAGGTAAATTTACAAAATTCTAAAATATTATTAAACGTGTAACTTCCCAATAACTAAAGCAACAGATATTTTTGATTTACAATGATTGCGTTTCACAAAGGGAACCTCCATTTAGAAATTACACTAAACTACATTATCATTCCTGCTACTAGCAACAAGCAGTCAGTGTTTTACAAATATAACCAAATAACAGTTAATTGTACAGATAGGTAGTAACAAAGACGCATCCTAAGTAATCGTAACTGGCAGTAATACCGTACTTTGACCAGTAGGAAGCAGTAATGAGTTTAAAATTTGCGAAACACCAGAAGAAGCGCAGCAAAGGTTTAAAAGAAAGCGCCCCTCTTCCTCTTCCTCACTCGTCTTGCTGCTTAGCTCCGTTTCTGTCGCTCCCACAAGCTCAAACAAAAGGTAAAGTTTTTTTCCGCGTAATTTCATTAAGTTTGAAAAATATATTTAAAAATAACGGTGCTTGCGTTGATGATTCGTGAATATTAGGTATTTTATTTTTGAGATATTGGATAAAACCGTTAAACTCGTGTTTTTTATGTAGCAAAAAAGCCGACCTAGTCTGCTGAATTACGACGTTTTAACTAAAAATATGTAAAAGCAGTTTGCCTATGTTTTGATGTACTGGCCTATTTACGTAACCTTGAAAGTGGGTCATCGTGTTGGAAATATGAGCTACATGCTAAGTGGGCCACTGAAACAAAGAAGACAGAAGCGCTATGCTACAAGATGGCGCCGGAAGGAAGAGCACGCCATCTGGCCTCGATTTCCATTCAATATTTTGCATATTTATGGCTCCGCAGATAGTAAAAAATGCGTTATTCTTTTTGTTAGCAATTATTTACGTTCACCAAAGAGGTTCCCATTTGTTTTTTGTCGTGTTTTAACTTGCCGCTAAATCGCAGAACGGTACTGCGGATCTGCGCAACGTGTTCGCCATTTTGTAACTGGCATGGTGACCTACTTTTTAATGCTGCGTCACCCTGCTCTAGTTCTGTAACCAATTAAGGAAATTGTCATATTTAAGCACTTAAACTTTTTTCTTTTTTAAGATCACAATGTCTGACGAAGGCAAGTTATTTATCGGAGGTTTGAGCTTCGAGACCACCGAGGATTCTCTGGCCGCCGCCTTTGGAAAATATGGAACCATCGAAAAAGGTAAAGAACGTAGAAGCGCCGCATTGTTTTTTTCTGTTTTACGTAAGTTTTAAATTCTATTGCATTAAATTGTGCTTTATTTTTATTTTTTTATTTTTTTTTTAGTTGATGTGATCAGAGACAAAGAGACTGGAAGGTCGCGTGGGTTTGGCTTCGTCAAATACGATAATGTTGATGATGCAAAGGATGCGTTGGACGCCATGAACGGAAAGGTAAGTTGGGATTGTGGGAAAGGGTTATTGATGCAAATTAACTGGTATGTAAATGTTTGTAATGTTATGGCAATTTTCTCCGTTAGACTCTGGATGGTCGTGCCATTCGTGTTGATGAAGCGGGGAAAGGTGGACGCTCCAGAGGAGGATTCAGCTCAGGGCCACGAGGCGGCAGATTCAGCAGCGGGTCCCGGGGGAGAGGCGGACGAGGCTTCTCCAGAGGTGAAGGTTAGTACATGTTTTCTATCTTAAAAAATATCCACACACTTATATAAACAAATATTTTCTATAATGTCCCTTTGCAGTACTATGACAAAGTGTCTTTAACAGGTGGATACAACAGCGACAGAGGATATGGAGACAGAAGTTACGGGGACAGAAGCTTCGGTGGTGGTGATAGGAGTTTTGGTGGTGGATACAGGAGTGGAGGTGGTGGAGGAGGATACTCCTCAGGCGGCTACAGAGAGAGCAGGTCAGTAGTCGGACAACAGATTTTCATTTGCACTTTAGGAGGGACCACAGCACTAACTACTTCTGTTTCTGACCTTCAGGGGACAGGGTGGATATGGTGACCGATCAGGATCCTATCGTGATGGATACGACAGCTATGGTAAGCTGTAGTTAAACTGAATAGTTCAAGTTTGGGGCTGACTCTACAGAATGTTTACATGAATTGTAAAAAGTATGTTGATGGACTTCATCTGAGGGACCTTCAGGCTAGCTTCACAGCCCTAGCATTTCCTGCCTCATAAGTGTGCCCTTCAGTTTTGTACCTGAGCCCAAGTAAATGCCTCTGTTGCCAGTTTTGCCCGGTTTCACATGAAGACTGGCGGAAACTAAAGCACCAACTCAAATGCCTTCTCAAACTGCTCATTTCTCAACTGACGGAGCCTCTTAAAAAAGGAGTTTTGAGATTAGGTCTGATGGGTTGAGGGGATGTTGTAAAACTCCAGTGTCTTTACCTGTGCCCACTTCTTATCCTCCAGCACACGAGTAAACGTCACCCTGATTCAAGATCCATCACTTGGCTGGCTGTATTTGAAAGCTGCGCTCCTCAAGAAAAATGTCCACGTGTTATTGACTTTAGTTATGTAGTTCTGTTGTAGTAGCTTGGCATCAGAAGAAACTGAATTTTGGTAAAAACCATGTTACAAATGCAGTTCAGAGATCTTTGATTGGGCATCCTCTGATCATTCATGACTTTGTGTGAACTCCTGTACAGTCCTGGGCTGAAACAATTCTCCACATGGCTTCTGGTAAATCGGCTACAGTGGCTGGAGATTTCTTTTGTCCAGCAATACAGTTTCTAAATTAAAGTTTTTTTCTTCTTTAGCCTAAGACTGACCTACCTCCTGGTTTTTTATTTTTAACTGAGTAAGGAGCTCTTAACTAGAACTTTTGGGATTTTAATTGTTAAATTCCTTCATGAGAATCTTAGTTTGTCCAAGCTTTTGTTAAAATTTCCCAAAAGAACTCCTTCCAGACTGGTGAACTACACTTCCGAAGCGGCCGGCTGTTCATGAAGTTGCAAAATGCAACATGCTACAGTCCGTCCAAGGTATCTTCTGTGCTCTGCAGTTTATGTGCTGTAAAATGGACTAAAGTGATCGCAAATGTAACTTCGTTTTTCAGAGTTTAAATATAAATGGGAACATTTTTGTACTTATGTTTGTATGATCCAACTTTTTTTTTTTTTTCCTGTTCGTTGGCTTCATGGAGCCTATTAAACAAAATGTGGAAAATGATCCTGATTCCGTTGCCTGTTCAAAATGATCGCATGGGGAAGTAAAACTAATGGCTCTTGATCCTGCTGGATTGGAGAAGGACAGCCACTTGCACTACTGAACAAGCTAAACTTGAGATTAGCTTAATACCACAGCTACATGTAAAAATCTAGGTTCTCTCATTTGATCTGTTTGTGAAGTCTTCATTGAGGAACTTGGCTCAGGTTTGGGGTATTTAAGTACACGGAGATGGTGGGGGTCGTCCTATTTTCATGTCACTGCTGCATAACGTTCAAAAACTCTGCTCCTTCAAAAATCTTCCAAGCCCTTGGAGAGTGAAGTGTTGCGTCTGCCAACAAGTGCTCAGAGATGAAAAGCTGCTCTTGCCTAAGTCAAATGTGAAGAAAGTAGGCCAATGCACGTGAGGTAAAGCTCCTTTTGTTGCTCACATCCTTAAGTCCAGTTCTAAATGTTTCCATGACTACCTCAAGTTTTACATCCTCTGCTTCAGATGTCTCCTACAAACATGCCATGGCCTCTTCCCGTATTCTAAGTCCATCTAGGGAGGAGGAACGGTTTCTAAAGCTCTTCTGGTCTCCCAAAGTCCACAAAAAATTGCCTCTTAAATCATGGATAACATTGTGCTCAGTCCACTTCATTGTTGCTCAGTTCCTTAGCAATTCTCTAGCACTCCCAAGACTATATACACTCAGGCTCTTTCTGTGCTTTTCTCTTTAAAACTACAATGTATCATGTTGCATGCAGTGTTACACCGTAAGACTTGTAATTTGCCCAGATTTGATCTATTATTTCACTCTTCAGAGTAAGAGGACCACCTGAAGGTTGACTAGATGTCTCGAAGCGTCGCTTGTGCAGTCGCTGGTGATGCCTGACAGATGCTGCATCAGGTACATCCTAGGATTATGTTTGAATTAAGTTCTGTTGGAAGTTACTTACCTTGCCTGTGTTCTAGGTCCTGGATGCAGCATGGGCGTATTGGATGGGAGCAACTACATGAAGTGGAACAAATGTTCATTTTGTATCATTTAATAAAGCTGTGGAACAATATTTTTGTGGGATTTTTGGAATTGGTTTTACTTAATATGGTAAAATTTTTGTATTGAGTCTTTAAAAATGCATGAAGAACTAATTGAGTTTATGAACAGCCAAGACAGTTGGATGGGAAACATTGTTTTTAGACCCAAACTAGAGAACAAACGATTGATTCTTAAAGGGGGTATTTTTATTTGTTAGTGTCGCTGTCATTTTGGATGGGTCTCCTCACTCAATACAGAATGGCTTTTTGTGCAGCTACAGTTAACCAGTGTGCCTGATTGCATTTTAAATTATGCCATAAATTGATATATGTATGTTTTTAAGTATCTTGGCAGCAATGAATTTGTTTCTATACATATCTTGTATGTCACAACCGCTGGACGGGCAGTGTGCTCTGGCTTCCAAACCAGGTTTGGGTCAGGTATCCAGTAGGGTCATCGTATTGGTTATGAAATCAAGACTGGAGCAGGGCAGGGCACCGAATAAAAAACAAATATATTTTTCGAAGTTGCTGTTACAAACTGCAAAGCCCAGATCCTCGCTGCTGCGGTTCTCTACAGACGTAGGCTGCTTTCTCGATCAAACATTAAAACATTTGAATTCGCAAACTAGTATACCGAAAATGTCGTTTTGTCTGCATCATGTGAAAGCAAACAGCACCAGAGCTAAGCACCTCATTCATCTGTGAGCCTAACAAGGGGAAAACCATTTTAATGTAAAATATGCAATGACCTCTGCTTGTAATTCCAATTTAAGTTATCCTAATCTAGATTGTACTCTTAATAATTGAAAATAGACAGCTATTTTACTAGAAATTCAAGTATAATTAAATAGTATTTTTATCAGTTAATAGGTCTACAGATGGGAGGGTTGGAACCAAATATTTCAGGCGGCGGTAAAAAAAAACAGCAAAATTTGACCTTCGATTTAATTGTATATTTTTATATTATTTTTATTTAGTCCCTGCTTTGTGAAATATTACAAGATAATGTTCTGATCACAATATTTTGCGCCAGATACCTTTTCAGCAATCCATCTTCATTTAGTTATTTTTAATGTTTTATTTGTTACTTAGAATGGAATAGAAACTTTAAAAGGGTTCAACTTCCTGTTTTCATGTCATTTCCTCAGTTCGGCTGCCCAAAACCATCACTCATCACAAATATTACCATGACTGCACTCATGTTGCAGCTACCAGGGTAGAGCTGCTCGCTCTACCCTGCACACCTGTAGTGGTGGATGAATGATGACGAGAAAGCAGTTCGGTTTGCAACCACACAGTCATCCAGTCTGATTAATATTCTTCCATCTTGGTTATGTTTTTGCTGTACGTAGGCATTTTGTGTTTAGTGTATCTTTGGTTTTAAGGTGACAGACTAGAAAAGCTAAAAGCGGGCAGGTCAGAATTAAAACTAAGCCATTTTTATTTTGTTTGAAGAGCTGTCTGAGGATAAATTTAAAAGGTCACGCTAGTTACAACTGCAAAGCTCTCCAGAGAGTAGTGCGGTGTGCTGAAAGGATTATTGGAGGTGAGCTTCCCTCCCTGAGGAAAGCAGGGAGGCTCATCAAGGACTCAAGTCACCCCAGCCATAAACTGTTCAGACTACTTCCATCAGGAAGGAGGTTCTGCAGCATCTGGTCCAGAACCAGCAGACTGCGAGACAGCTTTTTCCATCAGGCCATCAGACTGCTGAACACTTCACAGACACCTCACCCTCACTACTGAAACTCCAACATTACACACTCCATATTGTACATTAATGCCACTGTTTTGCACATACCAACCACTGTATATTTTATATCTCTTATCTTATTGTTTACTTTATTCATTTGTAAAATATGTATATACGCATTATACACACTCACGTAGAAAAATAAAAAACTTAGCACACACATTTAGTAATGTATATACCTTACATACTATATATATTATTACTTAGATTATCCATTTTTATATTTTGCTTGTTTTTACGTTATATTTTTTGCACAACTCTGCTGCTGTGAAGCTCGCACACAAGAATTTCACTTGCATGTACTGTACCAGTGTACCTGCACATGTGACGTGACAATAGTGATTTGATTAGTTGCTTTATAAGGTTATTTCTGATCTTTTTCATCTGAATCTAATAATTTTAAAATAACGTGATCAGGCCCTACTTTCGATCCTATGATCAGGATCCCTTTTAATAACTTAAATGTGAGGTGAGGTTAAACTGTCCTTATGTATTGTTTTGTCTTCACCGTATGGTGCTTGTTAAGTTCAAATTTTTACCATGAAATGCTTGAATTTGTCATTGGGAAAAGTGTAAGAACCCTGTATACAACCAGAGGGTATAAATCTGGTTTTGTAGTAACAAATAGCAAATTCTTGTTAAAATTAGTCTCAGTAAGTTGTCTCCTGAAAGCATGCTAAGTTGAAACTGTACATTTCAAATGTAGCTTGCAGCTAGTTTATCAAGGCAAACCTCATTGAGGAAGGGGCATATCGTGCTGAGCTAATTAAAAGTTGGTCTTGGATAATGGCATCTTTCATCAAAAACTGGATGATTTTTTAAAAGATTAAATTATATATAAATTCTCCCAAATTCCTTTGCAGTTGTTAATTGCCGTGAGTCTTAAGGATTTAAAAGCTCTCAGACTCCCATTTCAGAAACCGGAAGGGAGCTTTTTATTCCCATCCAGTGTTGCATTCATTTTTCACCAAGATCTTGCATTGATGATGGTCTGACTGCTGCACAAAGCCTTCTCCAGCACTTCTCAAAGATTCTCAATGGGTTTAAGGACTGGACTCTGTGGTGGTCAATCCACGTGTGAAAATGATGTCTCATGCTCCCTGAACCACTCAACCATTTGAGCCTGATGAATCCTGGCATTGTCATCTTGGAATATGCCCTTGCCATCAAAGAAGAAAACATTGATGGAATAACCTGGTCATTCGGTATATTCAGGTAGTCAGCGGACCTCATTCTTGGACCACATCCTGTTGCTGAACCTAGAGCTGACCAGCTGCAGCAACCCCAGATCATAGCACTGCCCCTACAGGCTTGTACAGTAGGCACTAGGCATGATGGGTGCATCATTTCATCTGGCTCTCTTCTACCATCATTCTGGAACAGGGTCCATCTGTACTCAGACCAGTTTTTAATAATGTGCCATCTAGAGTTATTTATATATACACATATGAACTTAAAAGGTTTCTATGCGCGAAGTTGGTTTAAATAATCTGGAGTCAGACATTAAATAAGCTAAATTGATGACAAATCAGAGATGGTACAGGAAAAAAAGTTGTTTTATTTTACATTTACAAGGTGACGTGAGCGAAGGCTAAAATTCACACAAAAGTTGAGGCTAGGGGCTTTTTTCCCCAGTTGTGATTACACGTACCACGCAAAGCCATATTTCTGGTGCAAAAGCTCTTCGCGTGGCCGGAGGTTGAAGAGCTCTTCTGTCAGAGGCGTGACCCAGCGGTCCGTGTGGAAGACGCTCTCGCCAACCTGCATTCATTTTAAAATTACAGTTTGAGTTAGATCACAGAACTAAATCAGTGGATTCCAATTAGACACAATAAAATGTTAATTTGCCCGACTTATTAAAACAATCTAAAATACATTTTATTGTATAAACAAAAAATAAGAGCTGTTTAATTAACCTGATAGTTTGTGGCTTTGTAAAACAAACTGCTGACAGGAACTCTTTATATTTATTGAGCATTTTAATAACTTTACCTTCCAGTCTGGAACATCTTTCATGAGGATCGCCTCCTCCTCTAAGTTTTCTCTCAGCATCCTCAAGGTACTAGAAGAATGAAAACCCAAAACGATGAAAGAACTGATTAGTTGCTCCTGATATTAATATGAAAAAACAGATAAATGAAGTTGTTTTTTACCTTCGGTCAAGCTCTGCCTGCATCAGAGGCATTAATGCTATTCTGGTCTCCAGTTCCTCCATTTCGAAGCGCCTGTGATACGAACCAAATATACCACTATCATCAGCTCAAATGTGACTACTATACAACCTGAAAGCTACATAATTGAGATTTTCTTACCGCCTCTCTCTGTTCCAATTGAACATTCGCCAGTAACCAACCAGCATGACACCGATGCCAATGCCAAACATGCTATAACCTGTTGATTTGTAAAATATATTAGTATAAAATTTTACATGCTCAAATAACTACTTCTTGTTGGTCTGATGTTACAGACGGAATATGGTCAACTTGTATTCATAGAGGAGGAAATGTTTTTATTAATACAACAATATTATTTATTATTGTACAACTGTGTATTGAATTTACAATAGCTTTGGTATTTTCCTATGGTTATTTCTAATGGTCACTTAAAAAGAACACTAGTTATTTTCACTTCTGGACCGAACACTAATGACTAGAGAACTAAACACTGGTTCGTGTTAGCCACCAGTTAGCTTTCGATGTCAGAAACGATTCATGGAGCGATTATGGTATTTTACAGACTTCCTTCTTGCTCGGATATTTGACAATTACCTCTTAATTAAGAGGTAAACATACCAATTCAAGCCTCAAGCCCCCGGGTAGTTTAATTCTGACTTGGAATAATCAGTTTCATGTTGACGCTGAGCAGCTAGCATTAGCCACACCGACAACAAACGTGAATGGTCAACATTTCACCTCCGCTGCGTGGGTCTGTGAAGGTAAATAGGTGAGGGAAATGCGCATTTACCCGAAAGTCCTCGTTTAGGTAGGTTTCTCTTATAGTCAAAGGGGGCATATCCTCCTGTAGGAGGCATGTCCTGCTTCACCTTGGAGCCCGACATCTTTATCCAGCCTCCTCCAACGAACCGAACGTCAGCCTGCTTGATCCACGGAGTCTTCTTCTGTTGGGACACGGACTCTGGTGCTCCACAGCTCCCCCATACGGCCGGAGCCCCTCCTTCTTCTTCTACTTGGTGTTTAGCAGCGGTTGGCAACCAGCTTAATGGAGCATTACCGCCTCCAACTGTTCCGGAGTATGGACCAGACAGTGAGCTCACAATCTAAAACCTACACCTTCACTCTCCATTCCCTCTCATTTAATCCTCCTTCCTTCTTTCCCCTTTTGCACCCTATTTCTTTCCCCTTCCTTATCAACAGCAAAAATAACTATTCCTATCTACACCCCATGAAAAACCCCTACACTCTTAAGAAACTCCACCAAATCCCTCATCTGCACCCTACAACTCGTCAACACGCTCTTCATTGTGAATTCCTCAATACCCCTCTCCCTCATCCTTTTCCGCAGAAATTCCCTTTCCACAAAATAACCCTTACACCACAGAATTACATGCTCTACCCTCTCTTCCTCCTCCTGTCACACTCCACACAACCCAGTCTCACGTTTACCTATCATTTTTAGAGTTTTGTCCAACGAGCAATGACCCAATCTGAGCCTGGTAACAACTACCTCTTCTCTCCTATTGCCCCTATTCACCCCATGCCCTAACACCTCCTTCTTAACATTATATAAATGCCTCTCCTTGCTCATATAATCCCACCTTTTCTGCCACTCCTTCACAATCCCCTCATTCCTCTCCCACAACCGAGTTTATCTCCCAACCTCCTCTGACCTATCAGCCCAGAGGACTCCGTCCTTCACCATCACCCTCCCCTCAGCATCCGAGGACTCCACCATTCACCATGGACAGGAGCCATAATGCAGATGCTGTTTTCAGAAAGGGTCAGAGCTGACTCTAGCTGCTGAGATCTCCTTTGGAATGCAGGGGAGTGCTCCTAAGGACCTTATTTAGTTTCATTCATACCAAATGTGGAACAGATGCGGTCCTGACTCTGTATGGCTTCCTTATAAATCAATCGGTGTGATCTAGGTGTTTGACTCAGTGGTGGCATCAGCCATCTTTTCTGGTGGGGTTAGTTGGGGGGAGCAGTTGGGAAGCCCTTATCTACTGCTGAGACACAGAGATTAGATAAGCTCATTAAGGTGGTCAGCTATGTCCTACTTGATCCAGTGCAGGTGAGAGATGGAAGGACTAGCAAAACTAACATCACTGAGACAATGTCTCCAACCCATACATGAAGCCATTGTGGAGCTGGAGAGTTTCTTAAGTGACTGCATGAGTACACGGACTGTTACTGAACGTCAAAATTTACAACCACCACTTCAAATTTTTGTCTGCCCCCCACACATTTTTGTTATTTGCAGTTATTTTTTGCACCCAGTCATATCTCATTTGCACATTTCTCTTTTCATGTTATCACTCCATGTAAAAATCTGCAAGTCTTTTAATATTTATTTTTAAAATGTAAATTTTTTTGAGTACTTTAAGGATTTTTGTGTATTTGGTGCAATAAAGGGATGTTTTATTTTCAATAAACATTGTGAAAGCATCAAAAATACTTTGCTCAAACTATAACCTGTTTTTCAGCGGCATTATAGAGCTCCTCAAGTAAAGCTACTTGAATGTATGAAGTAAATTGAGAATAAGACTATTTTAGCTTGATTGCGTGGTCTTTTGTTTAAACCACCAAATAACTGCACTATAGTCAGCTGAGATATTTTCCTTTGTAAGTCAATCAACAAATAAATGCAGATATTTAAAATTTATTTATTTATTATTTCTTAAGGAGCTAGGAAAAAAAAAGTAAACCAAAGGAACACAACTTTGAACAATGCAATTAAGATTACTTGAAAGCAGAGAACTTATACAAGATGGTGATGGATTCAAGTTGTCCTTTTGTAAGCCCAAGTCTTTGTAGCTGTCATTTAATTTCTACTAACCGCCTCAGGGTTGCATATATCCCACGTTATGGAATACAAACAAATGAGCTTACAAAGGTGACACCAATATAAAATAAGCAAATTACAGATGGTAATTACAGATGAGCTGAGCAATGACACAGTGCTTTTTCAGCTGCTAAACAGGCGCAGGGATAGGCATGCTGTCAAACAGGAAATAAAAAATAAAAATAAAAAGCGAGTGAGAATGAATTCTTCATCCATGGAAGCCACATTATACCGAGTGATTTTTAACATCAGTCCAAAATAAAATAATTTACTGTAAATATAAAATAAATTCAAACCTTTAACTATACGGGTGATGAAATGGAAATTTTACAAATTTTTTTCTTACCTAAAAAAAGTGAACTTTTGAGTTATGACTATGTCATCATTCAAGTGTCAAAATGACGGGTCCATCTGACCCATATAATGGCAAAATAAGGCTAAGCAGCCTAAAGCAGAGTACTCATTTATAAAGATGTACTCACAGCAGACATAGCCTCCCAACTCACAATGTAACTATCCAGTCTTGAGGACAAAGCTCAGGGGAAGCCCTTCAAGTATTTTTTTTTCTTTGTCTCACCCAAGTCAAAATAGTTTTTGTATAGTTCTTACAAAACGTGAACTTCAAAAAAATAAACAACATAAATGGAGAAAACTAAAAGGTAAAATTATACAAAGGAAATTAAGGAACGTTTCTTCACTTTCAGATTGTAGATGCTTAACAGTCCTGCAGGGGGCGCTGTGTGCCACGTTATCAGAGCTGAGGAACTTGTGGACAAATTCTGAAAAGCTGAGTGTTGTTTTTCTGTTCATTTCCAAGTGTTTGCAGTCTGGGAGATCGAAGAGCGAGAGGGGATCATGTCCAGCAAGTATTCCCTCTGGCGCGCGTCCACGGTCGCTGAGGTTTTGTGACCCGTTAGGCTGGGGTTCACGTATGCCATCGTTACACCTGAGCAGACAAAACACAGCAGCACATCAGGCAAGCAGCTCAATTCAATGTTTTCAGAGTGGAATATATAAATAACGGTAAATTGTTCACTGAATATAAAGCCACACATGTCACCACAACACAGACACATAAAGGAGAAGTTACAGTTTCGACTCTAATGTTCTTAAGACATCTGGGAAAACAGGAAACCACCGGAGCAGGAGGCTAAAGTAGGAAAACAGGGATCAATTCCAGGAAAGGAGAAGGAAAGTGGAGTTGCCTTGTCCGAAAACATTTCCTTTTACAACTTTTAATATAAATGAATTATTTTACATTGGTGGAATTTTTTCCAAAACGTGTCAGACTTTTGGATGAAGCTGGGTAAAGGATTGCTTTTGGACCAGACAGGAACTGATAGAGAGATGTCAGGCGCCAGAGTTGGGCTGGTTTTAATGCCAGTCTACCTGCGTTGCTGTTGCTCTGCTTCTTCCATGCAGTGGACGAGGCACTACCTCCGCTGATATTCCTGCAGCCGCCGATCCCACTGCTGCTCACCTTTGAACTCTGGACAGAGCGGCGGGAAACTTGGGCGTGCTTACCTGGCCGGCTGACCAAAGCTGCGGCAGCCACTGCGCTCTGCAGCTGGGAGGAGGACGAGAAAGAGTGGGGGACGCCTCTCACCCCCACTGAGGTGATACCGTGGGACAGGTGGCCCAGCGAGCTCTGAGTTCAAAGACAAATAGGAAGTCAGATTTACTACAGCAACGAGCCCACCATGTTTCTAAAAACAGACGAAAGCTTTTCCAACCTGCTTAATGGAGTGATGGTGAACAACGTTGGCTCCCCGGCTGGCCTGATGGTGGTGCTGGAGGGAGGACACTCTAACCTGCTTCAGCTGCTGAGACACCAGCTGTTCTGCCTTCAGTGAGGAGGCAGTTGAAGAGGATGATGAGGTACTGAGGGAGAGTGGTGAAGATGTCTGTTGAATGATGCGCTGCTCTATTTCTTGTTCTTGCTGTAGTGCTTTAACAAAAGCAGCTTTCAGCCTATTGGTGTGCTCGGCTTTTAAAGCCTTTTTCTGATTGGAGGACATGCAGTCTTCACAGAGCACTACCCCGCCTTTAGCCTTGTCCTGCCTCCAGCGACAGGTGAAGTCAGTATTGCACTGGGTGCAGATGAAAGGGTCTTTGAGCGTGGACTTGGACAGCGGTAAACCCGTCTTTCCTGTGTAGGAAGGAGGGAAAGAAGAAATGTGTTTAAAACGAGAAAAAAACAAAAAAGTGCTCAGAAGTTTCTCACTCAAGTTTAAAACCACAAAAAGTCTTTATAACTGTGGATGACAGCGATCGATGACAATTCTTTCATTTAAAACAGTTAATTAGTTATTTATATCTAAAGTATGCAAAAAAAAAAAAACCTCTGTGGATGGTATCAAGCAGATTTTGCACCACTTCCTCTAGTCCCACCAGGTAGATGAACTCATTATTGGCAGCTGAGGGTAGAAAGTTAAACTCTGGGGCGGGTGGCTTGGGTGGGGGGATCTCCAGGAGGGTCTTCTCCAGTTGCTTCCGAAGGGCGAGTTTTGCTGCAGCCTGACGGCTGGCTGGAGAATCATTAATGCTTACCACAGACACGCTGCTGCTACCTGAGGAGCCCTTCAAACCAGAGGCCTTGGGAAAGAAGCAGAGAGGAAAATCCATCAGTTTTTGAGAATCATCAACCTGATGACCAAGAACTTGCAATTAAAATGCGACGCAAACTATAAACGGTCATCAACCAGCTCTTATGTCATTTATTCATTTTTAAAGAGACAATATGTAGTTTTAACCGTTGATCTCTGAAACTGTCCATCAAAACATTGTCAATAATGAATAAAAAAAAAGTCCAGTTGTTGAAAAATATTGGTGGCTTCATAACGTATAATCATAAAAAAGGGTCTAAATTACACAAGGCACGGTTCTCGCATCTTTAGATGCTGCGTTTCATTCTGGCTGGCTGCGCCTGACGATGACGTCACACTCAATGATTGGCTGGACGTACGACTGACGGAAGTTACATTATCACGTTCAAAACATTTAGGCAGTAAGAAACATGAATTTCATAACAAAACTATTTCCAAAACTGATGTGAAAGAACACAGTCGAAAAAGAGATACTATATAATTTGGCCGAGCGTTATTGCCATACTATGATGACGTACGTCAGCGGCAGGCACAGGACCCAAAGCAGTTCCGGAAACTACAACACCAGAAAACTGCAATCAGCATCACATTCTCTCGATAGAAATTAACTGAAGGACCATCAAAGTCTGAGGAGTCACACAGAGGTTGCATGCTTTCAACTCCACAGGTAACAACATTTATTTATCATGTTTTTTTTTATTAGTGACAGCCACAGAGATATGGTGTAAAACTACCCTGAAATGAATGTATGCACTGCCCCCTAGTGCCAGGAAACTACACACTGTCACCGTTTCAAGCCTAAGCTAAAGCAGCAAACTACACATGTGACAACAAATTTCCTTGCCAGTCAAAAACCTGATATTTAACGTTGACTCCTTTATGAGACACCAACCAGTGCATTGGCACCACTGCCCACTCTGATGAGGCCTGACTGGGCCATGCCTCTCTGGCCCTGGCCTGCAGGGGCTGATGTCCTGGAGCCCAGAAGCAGAGGAGGAGGTCCTGATCCTGAAGATGCAGCCAAATGCTGCTGCTGTTGCTGCAGGCGGAGAGCCTGGATCTGCTGTGGAGATACAGAGATGGGCTAACCAAGACAATGAGAGGGAGGACATGGAGTCATATCCCAAACGAGGGAAGTGGAGGACAAGGGGAGGGACACCAAAAGCACCAAAGCAAGAGCACAGACAAAGAGACAGAGGAGCAACGAGAAATCATAAGTCCAAATTATAATACTTCATTTTTAACATTAGTTTAGCTTATTGTTCTAAAAAAATCCACAATTATATAAAAAGAGAGAATTAAAAAGTTGCACAAGCTTTGTCCCATGACTCACCTGTGCCCCCCGAACCAGAGGTGGCATGATGATCTGGGAGCTGTGTTTAGAAGACACTTGCTGGCCTCCTCTAACTAGAGGTGGAGGAATGACCGTGCTTGAACTTCTTCCTGTCAAAACCTGGTTAGAGAAAAACCCAGAAATGTATTAAACACTGCATGTGCTTGTTTTCACACCAGTAATGTGCTTTTATTCATGTGAGTGGAACCAAAGCAATAACCTGCTGAGAGCCTTTATTGCTCGCAATCGTTCCTCGAATTAAAGGAGGAGGTGCAGAGGAGCCCGATACACCAGAGGGCTGAAAAACAGAGGATTACATTTAAATAAGGTGCATCAATCCTGAACATTGCCTCAGACAAACAGCTTAATGCTCCCCAAGGTCTATGTGTAAACCACATTTATGCAGCAGTTATGATAATATCTTAAGAGTTGTGAGCATAAACAGAGTTGATTTGATTATTATTCAATAAATCAGGTAACAGAAAAATTCCTAGAAACATCATGACCAACCCACACTCAGTGGTCACTGCACAAAGGGGGGGTGTAATGGCAACAAAACAGCAGTTATTCATAGCACCCCGCAGTACTGCTCCTGAACAGTGGGAGTCACTGTGAAGAAAACAACAGCTGTGGTGAGATAAGATTATTATTCACCTTCTGCAGGTTGTCCCTCTGGATTTGGCTCTGTCGGAGTTTCTTCAGCAGAACCAGCTTGGCCTCCTCCAATCTCAGCTCCTCCTTCAGTTCCTTTATGATGCGCTCCCTCTCTGCTGAGCTGCTCCTCTGCTCCCAAAGAAAGACCAGAACATCACTTACAAAACAACAACATGTACTTTATCTCATCTTTTATCCTGAATGAAGGTCCTTGAGCGTGACTACAACAAAGCTCGCAACTGCAGCCATAGGTGTCAGTTTAGCCGGGGACGGTGGGGACATGTCCCCACCACTATCTGATGTAGGTCGTTTCGTCCCCACCACTTTTGAACAAGAAGTTTCTTAATGACGAAAGCACACATCCGTGTTTCCTCAACAAGATCCGCCCTTCAACACCAAAATTAATTCATTTAACCAACTCCAAAGCATAGCTCCTCACGAAACGCTGTGTTTTTGTCTGACCATGAGCAGATCTGTGTCCAGCTCTTTGAAGTGGCTCAGGCCGTTCATCGGTGGACTTGGGGAGTCATCGGACAAGATGATGACATCGTCATCGTCGTCATCGTGAGGGGATGGAGGGCGCTTCTCCATTTTTACACTGCTGGACAAAACGGGGACATGGGTAAAGTCAAAAACGCAATGATAATACATAAAATATCTGATTTTCTTGTGTGAAAAAAGATGATTTTGAATATTTCTAAAATGTTTTGCTTTTTTTTGTGTAGATTCCACATTGAAAAGACAACTAATACTTTCCCAGCTTCAACATTCTTTTAAACTCAATACCAGGGAGCTGTTTCACAACATTTTATTCAATGTTTTAAAGTTTCTCTCTATATTAAAAAAAAGTTAAGAAATATTTGATTTAACCTTTTTAGGTGAAAGATCCAGAGCTCACCAAGTGAAGGTCATCCAAATAACAACTAAACTACAAGTGAACATTCTTCAAACGCTGACTAGCATTTATGTCTGCTTCTTATCCACTGTTCTAATTTGTGACGGCAGGTTTATCTGCTGTTCTATGATCCAACAAGTCCAGACACATCTCTACTGCTTCCCTCCTCTTTAGACCAATAGATTTTAATGCCACAAAGGGGCAAAGCAGGGCTTAAAGCTCCAGTGAGTATCTTTAAGTCACAATGAAATGCCTATGTGGAGAGTGTTTTTCGTTTTGTAACAGGATGCCGCAGCAGGCGTCTGGGAGAGACCGGCACAGGGTTAATCATGTCACACAAAGCATGCTAACAAAATTAAACCAGTTATCCTTACAGACTGAAAAAAAAACTCACAGTGAGGACATCGTTATGAGTATTTTCCTCAAATGTCCTATCAACACTCCCAAGTTCAGCTGCAGGATTTACATCACTCATTTTTCTCATCTGCTCAAAAACCCAAGTTTCAGGAATAATGTTTCTCCAAAAGCAATGATGACCTCATAAATGCAAACATTATGCATTTCTGTGACGCTAAAACACCTCTGAAGTGAATCTACAATTATTTGTGCATGTGTGTGTGTTCTAATCTCTCCTCGGGGCTTAGCACCATTATCACTTCCTGTGGATTAATCACTACTCTTCCAAAGAAGTCACATGACCTCAAAGTCTTCATCACGTGACACATTTACTCCCCCCCACTGTTCTACTGTGGAAACTATGGCAACAACCGGCTGGAACCAGTTTGTGACACACGACTTCATTTTGTGCAAGGGGAGCTTTTAGGGTTCAGGTGGAGAGGGAAAATGGAGGTAGGTCTAAAAAGATGCAACCCCCCTCCATCACCGCATACACACACACACACACACACACACACACACACACACACACACACACACACACACACACACACACACACACACACACACACACACACACACACACACACACACACACACACACACAAGAATTGCCCTTCCTGCACATCTACATCTCTTCATATTCAAATGAAGCTTAGTTTATCATTGAGTGAATTTCCATACACGTGGATCTACGGCCCAAAGTCAACACAGGTAGCTAGCTGGCAGCTTTCCAAAGCAAGAGAAACGACGCCACTCTGGGGTTGTAACAGCTGACCAGTCAGGTGCTGCTGAGTTATAAAAGTTAAATTTATTTCATAAATCTGCAGAGAAGGTTTAGCCTAAAGCACATCAACTCTTTCTCTTGTTGCTTTCCAGGAAGCAGAAACATTTCCAGGAACTGGTTCTTGTCCAGTGTGAACATTTTCACTGGTAACACTGGTTTGTGTGCAGCTTCTCACCCTCTGCTGGTGCTCATATCCACTGGCTGCTCAGTTTGAACTTCTACTTTAATGGTGGCCTTCACCTCTCCTGCAGCCAGCATGCCAGTGAATACCTTCGGTTCCGTCTGCCGAACCCGGCTCGGTGTGTCCATAGCCGGCTCCGTCCTCGCCTTGTTGGCTTTGTCATTACAGTCGGTCCAATTGTCCAGGCTGGGCTCAACTGTGTGCTGTCTCTGTGTCCGATCCTGATCATCCTTCGTTGGTGAGAAAGCCAAAGGCAACTCTAAAGGTAATGGAAACCGGTTCTGTTCTGACTCCTGCGCTTTGTCTGATTCAGATCTAGTCCGGCTCTCATCGTTCTCTGCCAGTAAAAGACCTGGCTTAGATTTAGTCTGTAACTCTGTTGTAGGTTCAGACGGGTCCAGTTTGGGCTTTTTGCTTTCAATGTCAGTGTTGGGGTGTTCCACAGACTGTGGAGCAGCCTCTCTCTCCAGCGCCCTCTTCTGGCTGCGTGTCTGGCGGACAGCCTCCTCAGACATTCCCTGAACACAGAAAAAAACAAAATATCACCTGAATTGTTCAACAATATAACAAAGTTTTATCTCATTTACAGCTACTTTTTTGTACAGTATTTATTTATTCGTTTTGTTTGCAACTTTTTTTTCACGCACGCACACGCACACACACACACACACACACACACACACACACACACACACACACACACACACACACACACACACACACACACACACACACACACACACACACACACACACACACACACACAAGGGTTCAAGTCTCTTTCTCGGCTCATTTTGTGGTCCACTTTGCCCCGCACCCTGAATCACACAGACTTAAATTTAAATGCAAAGTAATGATGTGTGTTTCTACTGTGTCTTATCAGGTAATCGAAGATTCATCAGCTTGTAAAAATTGGCAATTAAAATGACAAAAAATTAGACGTCGCATATATGATACCACCACAGAACTTCTTCTCCCTTAGTGTAGCTGCTACTTACCCAGCAGGTCCCTGAGGTCCAGTGATCAAAGCCTACTGGTTGTATAGCGCACCAGGCTAAAGACCAAAGGTGACAGATCATTTGCTGCTGTGGCCCCCAGACTCTGGAACTCTCTCTCCCTGAGCCTGAGATCAGAGGACTCAGTGGTCTTCTTCAAAAAGCAGCTGAAGACTCACTTGTTCAGGCTGGCTTTTGTATGACCTTCATCACCCTCTCCTTGTTCTGCTCTCCCCACCTATTCCACCTTCCTCAGGATCCACTGATTTCCCTCTTTCCTATCCACTCTCTCTCTTTCTTTACATTTTAAATCACAATTGTCTATTTTTTGCTCATTTGAAATATATTTTTAATCATTTTCTAAATTCTTTTTTATATTTTTACATTTTTTTGTTTTTGTGAAGCGCCTCGTGATTTTTATCTTGAGAGGCGCTACAGAAATGATATTTTCTTCTACTTACCACCTATTTCTGGTTCAATGACGTCAATTTGTTGAGACGCACATTTGTAGTTTGTTACATCTTTTCAAACAAAACCTAAAAAATGCACTTTCTTGGCATCAAATGTGTTTAAAATTCACAGACATCATATGTGAAATCCATGGCGCACATCAAACAGGATCAGAAAATAGCTTCTTTTTTTTTTGGCCCATAGAGTCCCATTCACTTTATTTGGCAGTAGGGGACCTATGGTCTAGAAGTAGATGGGCGTGACTTAGTTGAAGGTTGAAGAAGTTAAAAATACATAGAGCAGAAAAAAGAAAAAGTATTTTAACACTCACAATCAGCTGATTTATGCAGGTAAATCTGTTGGTCTCCAAATAAAATGATCCCAGTTTAACTTGGCGTGATTTTGTCACATTCCTTTTTGCGAGCATACTTGACTCTGCCACCCACAGGTGTAAATGAATAACTGTAATCTCTTTAAAAGTTGAAATCTGGATTGTTGTGGCTATTTGCAGTGAACATACATATTTTTTTAATTTTGTGAAGTGACCACATATGTTATACACTGCCTGGCCAAAACACAAGTCGCCACTCAAATAAAATGTCACACACTAATATTTCGTTGGCCCGCCTTTAGCTTTGATTACAGCGCACATTCGCTGTGGCATTGTTTCGATAAGCTTCTGCAATGTCACAGGATTTATTTCCATCCAGTGTTGCAGTAATGCTTCACCAAGATCTTGCACTGATGATGGTAGTCTGACCGCTGCACAAAGCCTTCTCCAGCACATCTCAAATATTCTCAACAGGGTTAAGTGCTGTGGTGGCCAATCCATGTGTGAAAATGAAGTCTCATGCTCCCTGAACCACTCTTTCACTATTGAGCCTGATGAATCCTGACATTGTCATCTATCTATCTAGATGTATATCGAGAGAGAGAGAGAGAGAGATAAAGAGATAGATAGATAAAGTTATTAAAATATAGATAGTTATTAAAATAAAGCTCAATATTCTAACAGTATTTTGAATGTTTTTCTTTTACTGTTACTGTGATAACATACTTTAATGTTTACTTACCTTTAACATTATGATTATTGTTTTTACTCGGAGGCCTGCTAGGATTGTGCACCTATCATTACACACAGCAGCAGACAAAACTGACCTTGAATCAACAGGAGGCTACAGAGTCGGACTAAAATGGCCCCCAGACAAAATACGCTGGATTATCATGGTCACATGATTTTGACTTATGAAACATCCAATTATCTAAATTTCAGTCTAAACTACAAAAAAAATAAATAAATAAAAGTTATGGATGAAAAATAAAAACAAATCTGTGAATAATTTCTTTCAAAATGTCATGGTAACGTTAAATGATTATAAAACGGGTTAGAAGTGATTTAGAGAACATTTAGACATGCACAGTATCAAACTTTAACATTCCATAACCTGCACGTTTTTGTAGTTTACGTCCAATGGGAATCTTTTCTCCACCCTTTCTTTCTGTGTTGAAAAACATCAGATCAGTTGCTTCTCTGTGCAGCAGATGCAGTCCCATCAGATGCTGGCAGGTCAACAGGACTGGATGTGAAGACACACAGCAGCTCGCTGTGTCAGACACAATGGTACACGATGTCACACGTTTCCCTGACAGAAGCTCCTATGAGTTCCTCAGTCAAGTCACAAGGAGGCCAGTCAGCCACCCATTATCTATCTACAGTTAAGGGTTGTGGCAGCTTAGGTCTGAAGCACTTTTTATATCAATAGATATATTAAAAATAAAGCAGCAAACTGGTGTTTTTCCCATTTTCAAGCCTTATGTATGTTTAAAAATCTTTAAAAGTAATCGTACTGTGACATACGTTTTATTTTTTTTGCTAAGCCTGATAACTATCCCATTGAGCCCCAGACAATTTTACTTTACCTCCTCCCATCATTAACCCTGCATTTGCCAGTATTGTTACACATCCGCTACAGACAGAGCGCATTTGCATTTGCGGAAGTACCTAGCCTGAGTGACTAGGGTTTTTCCTGGCTCAAACTGAGGCAGAGGTGGTACCATCCTGACCATGCACCAGCACAAGCATGCTCTGTGCATTCAACTGCCTCACTTTTTAAAAGGCAAAATATTATAAAAGGCTCAATAATACGCATTAGATTTGTGTTTATTTCCCCTTTCCCCATCTGATATTTATAGTTAAAAATATTTTTAAACATTTGACCTACATTTCAGTAACATTTTAGGTTTGTATTAATTAGGGTTGTCACGGTAACCGGTATAGCGGTAAACCCCGGTAAAAAAGTTGACAATAAAAATAACCGTCCAGTTTTTAAAAAACTAAATTATCTCGGTGGATTTACCGTGGCCGCGGTTTCGGCGCGGTGACCCTTACCAGCCACCGTCGCTTCAGCTGAAGTTCCCGCGGCGCGCACACGCACTTTTTAGTTTGCAACGGCACCAAAACTTTGAAGCTGAAATAATGTCCGAAGGAGGAGACGGCAGCGCCCAGGACATCCATCAGCCCTCAAAGAAGACTAAATCGGAAGTATGGGCATATTTTGGATTTCTGAAAAACGCTGAGGGACAGTTAATAGAAGACGGCTATCCCGTCTGCAGAACGTGCAGGAAACAAGTGTCTGCAGAAGGCAGCAACACTTCAAATCTCATGGCACATCTGCGTGACGATCACCCACGTCTCCACAGCCAGTGCAAGGTAGGTTAACATTAGCATTTTAGCTTAAATGCATGACGCGAGGACTTTTGGTTGAGGGAGAATGCAACGAGTCACTATATACTGCAGCCGCAGCGTCCTCTGCCAGCATTTAAACCGTGTCACGGACACCCTGTTGCTGGATGAAGCATCTTATTTGTTGATGATGAAGAGAAATATACAATTAGTTCCTTGTCATTGATTTGTTTACTTATTCAATGCCATTTATACTTGAACATTTGGATTTGATTACATAGTGTAGTAGTTATTTTAGTCATTTGTTTAAAGTGGCTATTTATTTTAAATACATATTTTTTAAGGTTGACTTGTACAGCGCTCAAGTCAAGTGTGGACTGGAGTTTTAGATTTTCATTTTGATAATGAAGAAAACAAGTATATGAGAAAACAAGTGGTGTTTCTTTGATTTGTTTACATATTGTTTATGTTTTGAATGTTTGGATTTGTATCATTTAAACCTGCACTGACTACTGTAACATGTTCCAGAAAAATAAGCTATTTGTTCCTTTACTTGTGAAAAGTTGCACTTTTGCTAAGGCTTTGTGTTATTTTAGGTTTAATAAACACTGTTAAACCTTTTCAGAACTATTTCAGTTTGTGTAGAACAGGACCATCAATGCTTTCTGAACATATGCAACACCGTTTAAAAATACCGCGATAATACCGAAAACCGTGATAATTTTGGTCACAATAACCGTGAGGTTACATTTTCATACCGTGACAACCCTAGTATTAATACCACTCATCTTAGTCAAAATAACACATAAATATATCCAGTAAAATATAATGCATTTCATTAACATGCATTTGTATTGGAAATGGTAATAACATTTAATTTCTGCTGCTAACAATGTAATGGTGGCATGTCTATTATGTACAGGTTAGGGTGGGTGGTGGTGGTGGTGGGGGGGGGTCTGTTTTGCCTTGGCCCCCAAAATGCCTTGAAACGGCCCTGGCAGTGTGACTTTGCTTAGAAGGTGATCTGAATTGTATCTGATGTATAAATATGACATGTGTATTACATATTACTTCATACAGCTAAAAACGTGTAGTGGAGATAAATCTACCTACATTTAACTTTTCAACACTTTGTTTTGTTTTCTTGTTTTTATTTAACTATTTTCCTGCCCTGTCTGTCTCTCATCTTCCTGCATCTCCTCTAAATTCTCTAGAAAAACTGCTGCCTGGATTCTTACTTTTTCACCTCATCAGTTACTTTTGAGCAGATCAAAGGGATCTCCTGACCGCAAAGCGGAGTGCGCGTTTCTGCGTCAGTGAGGTGAAATCCCTGCAGCACACAATGAGTGGAGCGCGTCAGGAACGAGTAAAATACAGAGTACCAGAGGATTTAAACAGATATGAACGATCATGTGTTAATAATAAGATTTTGTTGCGCTACCTTGAGAATGTATCATGCACCGGACGCAGCGGGCGCACCAACGATCAGCGCTCTGCGTCCTCTCCGCTCAACAGAATCTCGCTACGCTGAGAGTCCATAAATATTGTAATATAGGCAGAAACTGAACCTTTCCCTGAAATACATCTAGCCCCCATAACTCGATCCCTACTCCTGGATGAAAAACCGGACATTTTGATCAATGTAGGAAACCCCCTCTGACGCCCCGAACAAAGAGTGGAAAGTGGACATGTCCTGGGGAAAGAGGACGTATGGTCAGCCTACAATAGCACCAACCATAGATATGTACCAACTAGCGAGAAAAGCAATTTTTGATCTTTTTCTGCAGCGGTTTTAGCGCTTTCCGCTGCTGATACAGAGCTTCTATGGTGGCACAACGCTGCAACTGTAGTTAAAATAACATCCATATAGCTGGGGGCAGAGTGAAATCAGGCTGGGGCGGCACAGAAATAGCTGGAGGCAGCCGCCACGCAAATTTGAACGCAGGAAAAACTCTGGTGACTGTTTACAAAGCTGCAGACACGACGAAACATGGAACGGTTATGCTAAGTCAAGTCAAGGCCATCTTTGTATTTACAGGTACAAAGTAACACCAATGCGCTGCATAAAGAAAAAATAAAATAAATTAAATTAATTAAAAAAATATATATATATATATATATATATATATATATATATATTAGGGTTGCACCGATGTGACATTTTTGGGCCGATACTGATATCTGATGGTAATAATCACTGTTATGGTAGATAACTGATATTTGCCGATACCGATTTACTGACATCAATGCTTCTAAAATGAGCAGATTATGTATAGAATGAAAATTACTAAAGCTGAATTTACATTATTATGGACACACACCACACACATTTGTGCTTCTGAGATGATTACAATCACTGTCACATGACTAAACAAATACACACCACTCCCCCACCCTTTGAAACAGATTAACAAATAGAAACAAGATGGAAAAAAATATTGGTTGTTAATATTGGCCCAGTTTTATTTATTGGACCAATACAGATATGTTAAAAAAAATACATCGGCTCATACCAATATTGATACCCATTAAATGTATGTATGTATGTATGTATATATATATATATATACACATACATATACATATATATATATATATATATATACATATATATATATATATATATATATATATATATATATATATATATATATATATATATATATATATATACACACATACATATACATATATATATACACACATATACATATATATATATATATATATACATATATATATACATATATATACATATATATATATACATATATGTATATATATATATATATATATATATATATATATATATATATATAATAAAGCTGGTAAAGGTAATATATATATAATAAAGCTGAAAATGTAATGTAATGTAATCATAATGTAAGAAAAATATTTGTAAAAAAGTGTGTTTTAGCTCTGTTACGTAGCTAGAGGTGCAGGTTTACAAATGAGAGCTGTCGCTTACAGCGATATAACTTGTGTTTTTCTACAGAGCATCTGTCTTCTTTTGTATGACGGAGTGCAGCTCTAAAGGCATTTGTGGACAGGCTGGCTAAAAATGTGCTTTATAGTTCCTATATTTAAATGTTGACTCACTCTCCTTCTGTAGAAGTAAAAATGACTTTCAGTAGTTTAACACATTCAAGGTCAAAAATAGCATCAGTCTAGTTGTAAAACACAAATCTAAGAGTTTGTGTCCACAGGCACAACACACACATAGACAAGAAAACGATATTGCCACGTTTTGTCCAATGCTCCAAAAATGATGAGATGGAGATCCTCATGTCTGTCATGAAGAGGACTCAGATTATGGTTTACTTCCATTTATTTGACGTTCTAATTTACATGAACTTCACAATCTTATTTTGGTGTTTCACTTGCTGCTTATTGCAGTACACATATACACATTTACTTTTAAAAACAGGTCACTTGAGTAAACGTGCATGAACTGGTAAACTCCAACACAAATGACAAAACCGGGGCCTGAATTCTACAAATGCACAACATTCCTATTAAATGATGCATAATGCTTCACAACCGGTGGCTTGGACAGAGGTACTAAATCAAGCGGCGTGGTTATTGCACAACTGTGAAAGCAAAACATGTTTAGATTTAACTCCTGAGTTAATTCAGAAATAACTGCACAGAAATTTAGATCACGCTAAAATCAATACATAACTTGGGTTGGTCTGCAGAGTATCAAAAAATTTAAAGTTTGTAATATTTGCAGATGACACAAATATACTATGTTCAGGTGTGGAATTGCCAGTTCTTGGAGTTGATCACACAGGAATCAACAATATAAAAAAAGTGGTTTGATATAAATAAATTATCATTGAATCTAGATAAAACCAGATTTATGTTATTTGGTAACCAAAAGAAAAACATCAAAATAGAAATTTGTGTGGATAATGTATATTCAGAAATAGTAAATGAAATAAAATTTCTTGGTGTGATCACTGACCATAAGCTCTGTTGGAAGCCACACAGTTATTTATGTCCGGGGGAAATTGGCACGGGTCGTTGCCATCCTGGGGAAAGCAAAGATGTTGGATCAGAAAGCCCTGCACATATTATACTGTGCTTTACTACTGCCATATATGAGTTACTGTGTAGAGGTCTGGGGAAACACATACAAAAGTAACGTACAAATGATAACTATAATACAGAAAAAGGCCATTAGAATAATAAATAATGTGGGGTACAGGGACCATACAAATGCATTCTTTGTCGAAATGCAAACTATTAAATTCCAAGACATGGTGAAGCTCAAAACAGCGCAAATAATGTATAAAGTATGAAATTGCTTCCAAAAGAAATCTGTTTATTGTTCAAAGAAAGAGAAGGTAGGTATAACTTAAGAGGGAAAAGGAATTTAAAAATACAAAGTGCTAGAACAAATTATGTCAATCGTAATTGCAGGAGTTAAATTATGGAACAGTCTAACAGAAGAGATAAAAAAGTAAAAAACATAAACCAGTTTAAAGTAAAATATAAAAACCTAATTTTAAATAAGTATAAGAATGAAGAAAACAGGGTTAACCCAGGACGGTAATGTTTCTGGTTATGCTGTTGTGCTTCTTTTTCGGTGTTTTTTGGTTAGATTGGTTTTTCTTTTTTTCTCCATAACTGGTGAATCTGCAAATATACACATTCTTTTTTCCATATGTTGTTTTGTTTATATATATATATATATATATATATATATATATATATATATATATATATATATATATATATATTTTCCCATATGTTGTTTGTTTAATTTAAGATTGAAGAAAATTAAATGAATAAGAGGTCAAATCAAACTTGGGGGTGGGGACAAATAAGTAAACACTTCTGCCTACTCCTTTTCAAACAAATAACAGAATTATATTTTGTGATGATACATGTTTGAAATGTTTGAAATAAAAATGAACTGAACTGGTTTTTGTGTCCAGAAGATGGTGAACATATAAGGGTTTTATGGTGGATGAGACAAAATCTCACAAACCTTCACAAAATGTCAAACAGAAAGCACAAGCGACAGTAAAAAGCATCTAACTAGTCACTGGATATGGAGCAAATCTGTGTGGTTGTTATTTGGATTAACTTTATGAGTTCACTGAGCTGGTTTTAAAAAACTGAAAGACCCAGCCCTGACAATCTGTTGAGGCATGCCCCGTGCTTACAGGAAACTATGATTTTTTTTGAGGAGGTAGAAAAATGGCTGCAATTACCCAAGCAATCTGGGCTGCCTCTACACACCCAGGCAAATTTCTGCCCCCTCCTCTTCCTGTTCTCAAAGTAGTTACGTCAACGAGTACCAAAAACACTTAGTGTATTCATGGCATACCTATACAGTGCCACCGTACACACACACTCAGTGCATCAATGTAGCATGTAGAGCAATGATGTGATATTCTGACATCACAGGCACATGACATGACCCTTCCCAGGATTCAGTGGGACGCACAAAGCACTTTTCCTGGGAACCGGTTTAAGCCGGTTGACTAGTGTGTGTGTGTGTGTGTGTGTGTGTGTGTGTGTGTGTGTGTGTGTGTGTGTGTGTGTGTGTGTGTGTGTGAGAGAGAGAGAGAGAGAGAGAGACAGAGAGGAGAGAGATTGAGGCTACCATTAACCCTTCAGGTGCCAAAGAAGGTGCAGAGCTTCTCCAGTGACAACCATTGTAGACTCTGTGTGTGTGTGTGTGTGATCCATTCTGGAGGATAGAGCAGACATATGATGCTGGTGGAAGACATTGGCACATGAAACACGCCACCCAGCAGGCTCTCCCCAACCTAACCTTACACGGACACTGAGCCTATCTTTGTAATGGGGGACGTGAATGGCTGACAGGTTTCACATTTCATCTCCGTGGCAGTTTACACATAATTCCTTGTACCTCACTCACTCGCACATAAAGTGGAGCAGGCCAAAACCGACTGAAGAAACTGACCTCACAGACAACCACTGAAAGGAGCCTTAAAGTTGAGCTTTTCATTCTACTTTAACCTCAGACAGAATACAGACAAACATACTTGGATCTTGTTTTTAATTAGAAGGTATTTGTGATTATGAAAAAGCCTTGTGTGAGTGGTTTTACTGACAATATTATGCTGATAGAACATGATGGTGGACCTAATTTGGTTCTTTAAGATGAGTTTGGGTTACCAGCTGCTTATCCTGTAGAAATACTAAAATTTGGTTTATTGATGAGTCAGCACTCTGTGCAACAGGTAGAACAAAGGCATCCAAACAGATGGATTTCAATTAAAATTGCACCCATAGTTACTTTACCATGTCTAAAATTGTGGATTCTTTCTGTAAAAAGGCCTTTTATAACTAATACATCCAAGCCACAGCTCAGCATTTATGCATGAAACAGCTGCACACTTTAAGCATCCTTAAGAACAAATTCAAACAGCTCAGGTTTCGTAAACAGACCTAGACTGCATCAACTTGAAGAGTGGAATCCATCAGGACTGGCAGCCGGGAATGGGATGTATTAGCAACACACTATTAGCCATTTGCTAATCTGGTCAGGCATAAGAATCCAAAGTGTTTTAGCACAGAGGAGGGTGAGCAGCTGCATCCAGGTGAGGAGTAAGAGTAGAGGCATGACTAATGTTCTGTTTATTATCTGATCTGCAGAACTAAGCAGTTTTAGGACTGAATGGACACATTTTCCTAGGATTAAAAAATATCTACAAAGGTAGTTTTGCTGAGTAGAGATAAATTTAGGGGCTTTAACAAGTGTCAGGAGTGGGAGCTTAAACAAAAACATCTGCACAGTGTCTGCCATTACAGCCAGTGTTAGCATTTGCTGCAACACTGTCACTATCACATCGGAGCAAATTTTACTGATTTTTTTACCCAATTTTTTTCAAAGCTTGACAAGCTAACCATAGTTTTGACTGTTTCCAGTTTCTTTCCATGACTAATTATTAAGCATAAAGGTTTATTCACAGTTAATTCAGCCCAATGTGTTCAAAATAAGACTTAAAATTAGGAACAATTGGGAGATCTCATTCAAATTATAAAAAATGGCCTGTATTTAATTAAAATTACATTAAAGTTAATTAAATTAAACTAATTATTTTTTCATATTTTTAAATCATTTTCTTGAGCCAGTATGTGCTAAAACGACCCTTTACAGGGTTAATGAAATGTCCTTCAGATCCCACCACCTCATGTGGCCAGATTCAGTGTTGGGAACGTTACTTTAAAAAAGTAATTAGTTATAGTTACTGATTACTTTGTCAAAAAAGTAACTCAGTTACTAACTGAGTTACAAGATCATAAAAGTAACTAATTACCAACAAAAGTAACTACTTAGTTACTTTTTTCATTAAAGAATGCAAGAATTACTACAATAGTAAAATATAAATGACTAATGACTGAACATAATAAAATGTATGTCCAAATGTTTTATATAAACCTGAATAATTTAAATAAATACGCACTTAACAGGAGGAACTACTAACAGGAGCATTACACTAATCTAGACTATTAAAAGGTCACTGTGTGATATTTAACAAAAACCCAATCAGCTAAAATTTAAAATTGCAAATAGAAACACCTGTAAAGGTTCCCGAGCCTTTAAATCTCAGTCTAGTTAAATTACAGAAATAAATGTAATTTTGCACAGTATTCTAATTTTTCCAGCTTCACATAATTGTGTGTTTTTAGCAGCATTTCTGTTGCTGGTAATCTAGTAACGGTTAAATAAATAAATAAATATCCTTTAAAATGACACTAGAAGAGGCACAAGCCTGATGGAGGACTTACATTTACTAACGTGGGTCAGACCCAACCACAGAAGAGCTGAAGCTGGGTGGTAAACACACACAGGTAGTTCTGATAACACCTGAGCTCCATGACGTCTGAGACTGATGCATCAGTGTTACAGCGGGACTAAAGACATGATCAGAAACAGGTTACAGCTGGATGATCTAGGAAGGTAGAAGATCAGGACGTCTGAGCGGTGAACAGGTGAGCGGACCTTCGGGACGTCCCGCTGTCACGCTAAGAAGGGCACGGCTGCAGACCCTGCAGCAACAAATCTGCGGGGGGTCTGCAGCCGTAGATATTCATCACGTCTTCCTCGTTCTTCACGGGCCGTGACACACTTGGATGAAAACATCTGCCTCTTTAGCTCCTGATCAGCTGATGACAGCTTCAACACACCGCGCTGCTTCACGCACGCATTTTCTTATCAGTAACAGAAACGATCGTTTTGTTAAAAGAAGACGTAATTAATTAGTTTGCTCGTTACAGAAAGAAATATTTTTTATTAACGCGGTTATTTTAAACGGCGTTATTCCCGTCATTGCTTTGATGTGCATGCAGCGACTGAGACCGTGAGGGTCTCCGCCCACCCGGTCAAGCATCATCGTGTTTGTAAGTGCGTTACCGACACCTCTCTCTCCCTGGCTGCAGCTGAAGTGTTGCGGTCAGAAAGCCTCACGCTGTTGCTCAACGTTCGACAAGCACATAGTAACGCACAACCTTCCGTCCCCAGTAACGGTAACGGCGTTGCAACGGCGGGAAAAGTAATTAATTCGATTATTCCGTTACCTATAAAAGAACGCCGTTAGAAACGCCGTTATACTTAAACGGCGTTACTCCCAACACTGGCCAGATTACCGCACTTGCAACTTCAGGGCTGCCAATCTGGTCCCTGTTGAGGCAGTTTCCCATCTAGGCCAGCATGAAGTGGGCTGGTTGGCATTGGTCCAGCTCCAGCCTTATTGAAGCAGCTGCTTACAGTATTGCTGCTGCTGCTGTTTGGATCGCTGGCTGTAGTACACATAACACACTAGCTTGCAATATTAAGAAGGACAACACCTGTCCCCCTCCAGCTCGGCTGTGTGACTGCAATAACCTGTCCTGTGTGACCCTCACCATGTAACCCTTATGTCCATGCTGGCTCTGGAGGAGCAGATAGGAAACAAGATCTCCTGTAACTTAAAATGAACCAAAGCTTCCTCCCGGTTTCTCTTTAAGCTGAATTCAACATCAGTTTATCATCATGAAACAAAAGAATAAAATGGAACAAAAACTTCTATCTTCTATTTCTCTCTCCTATTAATTTCTCCATGTCCCTAAATAAGAGAGATAGACGATTACGCTGCAGTCTCTCTCTCTCTCTCTCTCTCTCTCTCTCTCTCTCTCTCTCTCTCTCTCTCTCTCTCTCTCTCTCTCTCTCTCTCTCTCTCTCTCTCTCTCTCTCTCTCTCTCTCTCTCTCTCTCTCTCTCTCTCTCTCTCTCTCTCTCTCTCTCTCTCTCTCTCTCTCTCTCTCTCTCTCTCTCTCTCTCTCTCTCTCTCTCTCTCTCTCTCTCTCTCTCTCTCTCTCTCTCTCTCTCTCTCTCTCTCTCTCTCTCTCTCTCTCATTTGGTGATGAACCACTCCTGTAGAAACTAATAAAGGCTGAGAAGACTTTTCAGCTGTTATAAGGTTAAAAAGACAAACTCACAGCGAAGAAAGGAGTTTTTTTTTTTACTTAGTGTAGCTCCGGAAATGGTCTGTTGTTCAATCTACAGGTCAACCTCTTCGGTATCGGGTCACATGGAGACATAAGCCTTAACTGGGGCTTTAATCTGCAAGAAAGATACTGTGCTTGCCCAAGGTCCCTCGCAAGCTCCCTCTTATCTAAGACAGCTTTGCTTCACAGCACAAGATGGATGAACTTTCATAATTAATTCATTTAATGAACAAGATGAGTAAATAATCATATGGTTGAATGAACAATAATGGCTGAAGAATAATAACAATGTTTTTATTAATCTATGCTTAAATTACTGTGGTTGAAATAAATATTATGTTATGATCAGTAAAGTTAGATTTAACAAGTGAATCACTATCTACTGACAGCTCACGCACTCAGACACATGACGATGACAAAGGTTAAACTAATATCATGACACATTGCTTTCTGTTCCACCAATCAGAACTCCTGTATCTGAAGCAAGGTGTTTTCTGAGGTTTGTTGGTAAAACCCTTTTTACATGTCAAATTCTGATTTGTTAGTAAATCAAAATATGACGATTATTAAAACAGAGCTCACTTCACCGTGAGTCAGTTGTTGAGAAAGCTTTGGACCAGCCATCCGGAGCAAAACCTCTTTAACCCAGAGCATCTTTTGACAAGCTGTCAAAATCCTGTTGCACGCTACAGCTGACCACAAACGGTTCCTTCAGAATAAAGCTGAACCAACTTCAACTCAAGAGTTATTCCTAAGACGCAAATAACAACTGTTGTGACCTGGAGACATCTCGAGACCGGTCTAGTCGGCACTGCGGTTTCTTCTACAGACTTCGGTACCTCTGGGGTCCCCGGACCTCAACACATTCCGGATCTACCACGGGGATCTTCGAGGGTACGTAGACTCGACAGACTGCGTCTGATGTGGTTTTATAAACCATCACTATAGTTATAGCAGACCAAATTCACTCCCACTCAGAACTCACTTTCTCCAGATACGAAGGTTCTGATAATATCACATTCACACACATCATCACACCTCACATTCCATCCATTTAAATTCATTCATCACATAAAGTGTTTCCTTGTTGTCATGTTTTTAATTGTTTAGAAAAAAAATCTTACTTTTTATAAACTTGACTCTCTTATTGAATTAATACGAAGTGTCTTACACTCCCTGAATTAAAAAAGAATTCTAAATCTTCTGGTTAAACATTTAAAGACCAATCAGACTGTATTTCCATATTTATATAGAAATTCACATCATATTGGTCAAAGTGTAGGGTAGTATATCAGGCTTTAAAAGCACCCAAATGCATACGTATGCAACTCCTACATTACAAACCCTAGGGGGTGCTAAAAGCAAGCCAAAAACTGGTTAGTAGCCCTTTCAAAGTGTTTAAATATGTTGTACAGTGGGGCAAAAAAGTATTTAGTCAGCCACCAATTGTGCAAGTTCTCCCACTTAAAATGATGACAGAGGTCAGTAATTTTCATCATAGGTACACTTCAACTGTGAGAGACAGAATGTGAAAAAAACATCCATGAATTCACATGACAGGATTTTTAAAGAATTTATTTGTAAATCAGGGTGGAAAATAAGTATTTGGTCAATAACAAAAATTCAACGCAATACTTTGTAACATAACCTTTGTTGGCAATAACAGAGGTCAAACGATTACTATACAGGTGCTGGCCAGTAAATTAGAATATCATCAAAAGGTTGAAAATATTTCAGTAATTCCATTCAAAACGTGAAACTTGTACATTATATTCATGCAATGCACACAGACCAATGTATTTCCGATGTTTATTACGTTTAATTTTGATATTTATAGGTGACAACCAATGAAAACATCAAATCTGGTATCTCAGAAAATTAGAATATTCTAAAGGCCAATGAAAAAATGTTTGTTTCTCTAATGTTGGCCAACTGAAAAGAATGAACATGAAAAGAATGTGCATGTATAGCACTCAATACTTAGTCGGGGCTCCTTTTGCCTCAATAACTGCAGTAATGCGGCGTGGCATGGACTCGATCAGTCTGTGGCACTGCTCAGGTGTTATGAGAGCCCAGGTTGCTCTGATAGTCGTCTTCAGCTCCTCTGCATTGTTGGGTCTAGCGTATTGCATCCTCCGCTTCACAATACCCCATAGATTTTCTATGGGGTTAAGGTCAGGCGAGTTTGCTGGCCAATCAAGGACAGGGATACCATGGTCCTTGAACCAGGTGCTGGTGGTTTTGGCACTGTGTGCAGGTGCCAAGTCCTGTTGAAAGGTGAAGTCTGCATCCCCATAAAGTTGGTCAGCAGCAGGAAGCATGAAGTGCTCTAAAACTTCCTGGTAGACGGCTGCATTGACCCTGGACCTCAGGAAACAGAGTGGGCCAACACCGGCAGATGACATGGCACCCCACACCATCACTGACGGTGGAAACTTTACACTGGACCTCATGCAACGTGGATTCTGTGCTTCTCCGCTCTTCCTCCAGACTCTGGGTCCTTGATTTCCAAAGGAAATGCAGAACTTGCTTTCATCAGAAAACATAACTTTGGACCACTCAGCATCAGTCCAGTCCTTTTTGTCCTTGGCCCAGGCGAGACGCTTCTTGCGCTGTTTCTTGTTCAAGAGTGGCTTGACACACGGAATGCGACACCTGAATCCCATGTCTTTCATGAGTCTCCTCGTGGTGGTTCTTGAAGCGCTGACTCCAGCTGCAGTCCACTCTTTGTGGATCTCCCCCACATTTTTGAATGGGTTTGTCGTCACAATTCTCTGCAGGGTGCGGTTATCCCTAGAGCTTGTACACTTTTTTCTACCACATTTTTTCCGTCCCTTCGCCTGTCTGTTAATGTGCTTGGACACAGAGCTCTGCGAACAGCCAGCTTCTTTAGCAATCACCTTTTGTGTCTTGCCCTCCTTGTGCAAGGTGTCAATGATTGTCTTTTGGACAGCTGTTAAGTCAGAAGTCTTCCCCATGATTGTGGTGCCTTCAAAACAAGACTGAGGGACCTTTTAAAGGCCTTTGCAGGTGTTTTGAGTAAATCAGCTGATTAGAGTGGCAGCAGGTGTCTTCTATATTCAGCCTTTTCAGAATATTCTAATTTTTTGAGATACCAAATTTGGAGTTTTCATTAGTTGTCACTTATGAATATCAAAATTAAATGTAATGAACATTGGAAATACATTGGTCTGTGTGCATTGCATGAATATAATGTACAAGTTTCACGTTTTGAATGGAATTACTGAAATATTTTCAACCTTTTGATGATATTCTAATTTACTGGCCAGCACCTGTAGGTCTTTACCAGGTTTGCACACACAGTAGCTGGTATTTTGGCCCATTCCTCCATGCAGATCTTCTCGAGAGCAGTGATGTTTTGGGGCTGTCGCCGAGCAACACGGACTTTCAACTCCCTCCACAGATTTTCTATGGGGTTGAGGTCTGGAGACTGGCTAGGCCACTCCAGGACTTTCAAATGCTTCTTACAGAGCCACTCCTTTGTTGCCCGGGCAGTGTGTTTGGGATCATTGTCGTGTTGGAAGACCCAGCCACGTTTCATCTTCAAAGCTCTCACTGATGGAAGGAGGTTTTGGCTCAGAATCTCACGATACATGGCCCCATTCATTCTGGCCTTAACACGGATCAGTCGTCCTGTCCCCTTAGCAGAAAAACAGCCCCAAAGCATGATGTTTCCACCCCCATGCTTCACAGTAGGTATGGTGTTCTTGGGACACAACTCAGTATTCTTCTTCCTCCAAACACGACGAGTTGAGTTTATACCAAAAAGTTCTACTTTGGTTTCATCTGACCACATGACATTCTCCCAATCCTCTGCTGTATCATCCATGTGCTCTCTGGCAAACTTCAGACGGGCCTGGACATGCACTGGCTTCAGCAGCGGAACACGTCTGGCACTGCAGAATTTGATTCCCTGCCCTTGTAGTGTGTTACTGATGGTGACCTTTGTTACTGTGGTCCCAGCTCTCTGCAGGTCATTCACCAGGTCCCCCCGTGTGGTTCTGGGATTCTTGCTCACCGTTCTCATGATCATTTTGACCCCACGGGATGAGATCTTGCTTGGAGCCCCAGATCGAGGGAGATTATCAGTGGTCTTGTATGTCTTCCATTTTCTGATAATTGCTCCCACCGTTGATTTTTTCACACCAAGCTGCTTGCCTATTTTAGATTCACTCTTCCCAGTCTGGTGCAGGTCTACAATTATTTTCCTGGTGTCCGTCGAAAGCTCTTTGGTCTTGGCCATAGTGGAGTTTGGAATCTGACTGTTTGAGGCTGTGGACAGGTGTCTTTTATACAGATAATGAGTTCAAACAGGTGCCATTAATACAGGTAACGAGTGGAGGACAGAAAAGTTTCTTAAAGAAGACATTACAGGTCTGTGAGAGCCGGAGATTTTCCTTGTTTGAGGTGACCAAATACTTATTTTCCACCCTGATTTACAAATAAATTCTTTAAAAATCCTGCCATGTGAATTCATGGATTTTTTTTTTTCACATTCTGTCTCTCACAGTTGAAGTGTACCTATGATGTAAATTACTGACCTCTGTCATCATTTTAAGTGGGAGAACTTGCACAATCGGTGGCTGATTAAATACTTTTTTGCCCCACTGTTACTCTAAAGCACTTTACACTACTGTGAATTACTCATCCATTCAAACACAATTTATACATGATGGAGCTACATCATGGCCACAGCTGCTCCTGGACACACTGACAGAGGCGAGGCTGCCAAACATAGGTATCACTGGACCTTCCAACCACCAAAAGAAGACAGAAATTGAAGTGTCTTGCCCAAGGACACGACGACTGTGACAGAATAAGTGGGGCACAAACCTGCAGTCCTCTAGTTAGGGGCGATCAATTAACTCCTCTGCTACCGCCTTCAAGGTCTTGTTTATGTTTGAACAATATTTTCCATCTGAGTAATGCTATGGGAAGAACCACCACAGAACATCAGGTACAATGCTCCACAAATATAAATATAAGTATCTATATATATACACCAAACACACACACACACACACACACACACACACACACACACACACACACACACACACACACACACACACACACACACACACTAATCATATGCTGGCTTATTAAAAACCTTAAAACTAACGGATTTTTGTGCTTTCACAATGAACTAATGGCATACAGTTTTATCATTATTGACTGTTTTATTATGATAGACGTTACAATTTAAATTGTTGCATCTCCTGTCTTCAACATTTTATCTTGTTTACCACCAAATACACATACATATACATGACTTTTAAACTTTTCATGAACTGCAATTGAATAGTATTTTTGTTTTCCTCAATTTAAATTTATCAAGAAATGAATAAAACTAGTATGTTTTAAAGGAGCTCCAGAACACATTCTTTAAACTAACTGTTCTTTTTAGTCTCTTTTTAGCAGGGATGCATCGATGTGAAAATGTAGGCCGAAATCGATATCCAATATTAAGATAGCTGTTATATCCAATAGCCGATATTTGCGACATTATTACAGTAGGGATGTAAAAAATAATAATACACTGAAATATTGTAGTATTTTGTCTTCAGATATTGAGTCTATTTATAAAAGCAATGTATCATTTTTTATTGATGATTTACATACAAACATTAACTTTATTTCTTTTGTGTGGTGCAATTAAACTCCGACTGGTGGCAGCAGTTTTTTTTACACATTCATTCGAAAGAAAAAATAAAATCTCTTGATAACACTGAAAGTGTTCCCGAAGCGTCTGACCTGAGATTTTCAATTAAGTTCGGTCTAAAAATATTGCTAACATTGTCTGACTTTTAGTATTGCAATATATTGTATCCTCTCTTGTATTTAGATATTTATTGTATCGCCAGACTCTTGCCAGTACACACCCCTAAACATAAAACATAAATATTATATAAACACTACACACATTTACACTTCTGAAATGATTACCATCACTGTCACAAGACTAAACATTTACACATTATCACCCCCCTCACCTTCTGAAACAGATACACAAACAGCAATAAAATTGAGAAAAAAACATTGGTAAATATCGGTCCAGTGTTGCTTATCGGACTGATACTGATATGTTTTTTCTTTCTCATCAAACAAAGACATTAGCATTAGCTTGTGTTACTATTGTTTTGCAGTTAGCATCACACCACCAACATTTATAACTTGTAAAATCAAAGTGGGTTGAGATATACACATTTAAGGGTGTGTGTCTATGATTACGATACCCACTTTCCTCAGAACAAACCATTTCATAGTGGCCATTACAACGACGCTAATTTACTTATGAAAGAAGATCAGAGAGGGCACAGATGTTTTGGTATGCTACATTAGATACCCCAAGCTGCCTAAGTAATTAGGGATGCACAGATACCGATACTGGTATCGGTGCCGATACCAATACCAGTGTCTGTATCAGGTACCGATACCAATGCAGTTGCTTGAAAATGGCTTCACTGTAACTTGTCATTTCTGTTCACCTAATATTTTTAGTTTTGTGATGATTTCCATTCATATATTTAACTTTTTATCTACCTCACAGTCTTTTCCTGTTGAAAGCAGAGAAGAAAATAAAATCTGTATTCCAAATCATTGCATTTTTTTGTGTGGTGGAAGTATCGGTATCGGTAATCGACAAGCACTCAGATCCAAGTATCGGTATCGTATCGGTTTGGAAAAATGAAGTATCAGTGCATCTCTATAAGTAATCTTTGGTATATGAAGTATTACAATTCATCTGCAGCCCTCGCAAATGTGAGGATTCATTGCTCAACATATTAAGACCACTAGGGTTGTCACGGTAACCGGTATAGCGGTAAACCCCGGTAAAAAAGTTGACAATAAAAATAACCGTCCAGTTTTTAAAAAACTATATTATCTCGGTGGGTTTACCGTGGCCGCGGTTTCGGCGCGATGACCCTTACCAGCCACCGTCGCTTCAGCTGAAGTTCCCGCGGCGCGCACACGCACTTTTTAATTTGCAACGGCACCAAAACTTTGAAGCTGAAATAATGGCCGAAGGAGGAGACGGCAGCGCCCAGGACATCCATCCGCCCTCAAAGAAGACTAAATTGGAAGTATGGGCATATTTTGGATTTCTGAAAAACGCTGAGGGACAGTTAATAGAAGACTGCTATCCCGTTTGCAGAACATGCAGGAAACAAGTGTCTGCAAAAGGCAGCAACACTTCGAATCTAATGGCACATCTGCGTGACCATCATCCGCGTCTCTACAGCCAGTGCAAGGTAAGTTAACATTAGTATTTTAGCTTAAATGCATGACGTGAGGACTTTTGGTTGAGGGAGAATGCAACGAGTCACTAAATAGTGCAGCCGCAGCGTCCTCTGCCAGCATTTAAACCGTGTCACGGACACCCTGTTGCTGGATGAAGCATCTTATTTGTTGATGATGAAGAGAAATATACAATTAGTTCCTTGTCATTGATTTGTTTACTTATTCAATGCCATTTATACTTGAACATTTGGATTTGATTACATAGTGTAGTAGTTATTTTAGTAATTTGTTTAAAGTGGCTATTTGTTTTAAATACATATTTTTTAAGGTTGACTTGTACAGTGCTCAAGTCAAGTGTGGACTGGAGTTTTAGATTTTCATTTTGATAATGAAGAAAACAAGTATATGAGAAAACAAGTGGTGTTTCTTTGATTTGTTTACATATTGTTTATGTTTTGAATGTTTGGATTTGTATCATTTAAACCTGCACTGACTACTGTAACATGTTCCAGAAAAATAAGCTATTTGTTCCTTTACTAGTGAAAAGTTGCACTTTTGCTAAGGCTTTGTGTTATTTTAGGTTTAATAAACACTGTTAAACCTTTTCAAAACTATTTCAGTTTGTGTAGAACAGGACTATCAATGCTCTCTGAACATATGCAACACCGTTTAAAAAATACCGCGATAATACCGAAAACCGTGATAATTTTGGTCACAATAACCGTGAGGTTAAATTTTCATACTGACAACCCTAAAGACCACAACAAAAAATCTGATCTACACAAGTGAATTTTGTGGGATTATTGTTGGAACTCAGATACCATAAAGCTATACATTCCCTTTTAGATGGTGCTTTTTGTTTCTGCATGTATTCATAACATAAATCATCCCACTAACATTAGCCATGTAATTAAATCAGTTATCAGTATCACGTGGATGACGATGCATGACACAGGTGCTTGAATCTGTTACAGAATTCATAAAAGTAAATTTGGCATCAGGTCCGTTTACAACATCAGTGTCTTATCTTCCTCCTTGGAGGTGGTTATGTATTCATCCTGTCACTCTTGGATCCTGTCAAGCATCAACCACTCAATCATCAACCATCCACACCGACAGACCCCCTCTGAACCCTCTGTGATGTCTGGTGACACATACAGTATGTATTTACCCACCAACAGACCTTTACGCTGAGAAAACATATTTCTGCATCACAAAAAGATTTAAAATACTGTGCAAGAATGAACTACACTACTTCTTAAAACTGCCGCCCCAACAATGAATTCTTTGCTGAAGCACTTTTTGTATCAGTTGTTTTTGTTTGAATTATTGATGATATTAAAGAGTTTCCATGCTCTGACTTTAACCATCTAATAACTTGACGATTTGACAAGGGTTGCTTTTAGCTTAAGCGAGCTGTGTTGATGAATTATTTGACTCAGCTGAATAACTCCACCAACAGATCTGTTTTATACACCAGCTAGCAGCATTATCTTCCTACGTTTCAAAAGAAAAATCTGAAAATAATCTGCAGCCTCTATTTTAGATACAGTTTCTGACACTTGACCAGAAGCACTGCCCTATGCCTCCTGCTGTTCTGTAAAGAGACGTAAACAATGGCCAACAGACGAACCTTTACAAAACACTGACGATTACACAACTTCTCTGGAGCAGCTTTGTGTGACTTTGCTGGAACAGAGCTTTCTGGGAATGCCAAAATGTGCCAGCAGAATCTGACTTAGTCTTGTAATTTTAGTGACATGAAAAAAGAAAGTAAAACACTCAGTGGCTGGGAAATAAAAGCAGAGCTTCACACTATAAATATGCTGTCAGTCAGGACAGGTAGATCAGTAATCTGAAGGACACCTGGCATATTGTTTACATGTAAATAACCCTTTACAATGCTTTTGTTCATGTGAATAACTGAAAGTTCATTCCAGATCCCCATAAAGAGGTAGAGTGTCATATACTGGCCTGAGTGTGGATTGCATCAGTGGTAGGGTTTTACAGCAGTCTGGCTGTAGTACTAACCAGTGAATAACAACTGATAACAACATCCATATGAGCTATCATCTGATTACTCAGCAACAACTTAAAGTAAACTGTGTTAGGGACGTCTATTGCTCTGATTAAAAGAAAAAAAAAATCTGCTAGAATTGTCTTAAAACCACAACTAAAACTGGAACAGTTTAATTATTATTGTCCGGTGGCATGCAGCACATAAAATTTTACCAAAGAATGTATTAAAGCTACTAGATAATGCATGCTGTACTAACACCAGCTTCAGTCTTGTCCCTTCAACTACTGAAAGGGTTTTAAATCCATCTTAAGGCGTCCACATAAACCAGGGGTGTCCAAAGCTGGTCCTTAAAGGCATGTTTTAGTTCAACACACCTGGTTCAATGGGTTCATTATCTGTCCATCACGTAAGCAAGCGCTGTTAATCACCTACTGATTAAAATCAGGTGTGTTGAAGCAGAGAAATCTCTAAAACAGGCAGGACGGGAACCCTCGAGGACCATGACTAGGAATAACTGACAAACATGATATGTACGTCTTTAAAAAGGAAACAAAAATGGTTTATTAGAAAAAATACCGAGACACAGCATTGTCCTGGGGCAAGCCCATGTGGAGAAATGCGTGCGTGTGTGTGCGCGCGCGCCCAAGTGTGTTCAGCTTTAAGAGGAGGAAGACTAGGGTTGTCAGAGAGAGAAGTAGGAAGATTAGCTATCAGATAGCCGAACCAACAGCGGTGCCACGGGGCTTGGAAGCGGGCAGCCGTGTCCACCATTACCGTTTCACCAGGCAGCACACCGTCCAAAGATCAGTTAGCCCTTTAAAAACTAAACCCAGCCCACCCTACATGTGCAAGTAACCGGCTTTTTTATTCCGGACACCTCCTGACGTTAGCTACACGGCACAAACAAAAACACGTAGCCGTTTATTTATTTAGCCTAGCTTAAAAACTAAGCTTTCCAGGTCCGAGCATCAACGGCTAGCAAACACATCAAGTCCCAAAAAGAGAAAAAAAAAGTGAAAGTCCTCCAGCTCCAACCAGATCCGCTCGACTACATGACCAACCAGAACCGAGCCCGAATCTTTGACCTGCCTGCACCCCGATGCGGGACGCCTCGAAAGAAGACAAACTTTCCCACTAAAGCTGTAAAAGTATGGTTGTATGGAGCTCACTGGTGCTGTTTACCTGTGTCAGCCCCCTCCCGAGGAGAAACAAAACCTTCATAAATTTCACCAACCGGCCCGCGGACCCAAGCGAGCCGCCGACGAGCTGCCGGCGATGTACGTCGTAATCCTCACCTCATTTAACGACTTCTACCGAACAGAACCAAGTCCGGCTGTCATATTTACAACCCGGTCCGCCGGTGGAAGGGTAAAATAGAATTATTTAGGTTGAGCTAGCCCCCCTCTCCTCTCCAGGGCTCAACCTTTGGCTCTGCGGAGAAGTGTTACTTTTCAACAGCCCATCAGCTTCTTTATCGTCACAGATAGGTGGAGGAAAACCTGGCTCCTCTCGTCGAGTCCGAATAAAAGGCTCCCCTCGATTCACTTACTAAAAAAACTTAAGCTTCGCAGAAGTCAACTTACTTTGGAGCTTTGGCACCCCTTCTTCGCCGATGGTCGAACAAGGAGTGTTTAATCTGCAGTTAACCTCGATAAATCGTTGCTTTTTTGAAATCCAGGGGATATCCTCTTTTTTTCGGCCCTCCCCGCTACCGCGTCTGTTGCCAAATAATGCGCCTCAACACACATGGAGCCGCTGCGTCCTCTTAGTGGGCATGCGCACCTCGGCATACCAGAGCGACCGGATCACATCATGAAAACCAGTGGTCAACCAAGGGCCAAAGCAGGGGTCCTAGGAGGGACCCATTACACTGTAATCACCCCCAATCACACACTGTCACACTTAGACACACGCATACACAACATTTAAACAAACACCACAAATGTTTTATCCCATATCACCCCACAACACACCTTAGAGTCATTGTAACCCCCCAAAACAAGAGGGGGGCCATATGCCACACAGGTACTATTCCAACCAAGCAGGAGAAAAGCACACAAAAAGGAAATCCAATAAGGTCCAGACATGGCAGGTCTTCTGAAGACCAATGTCCAGTGTGTTTGACTCATCGATTAGCTGCTGATATATGAAAAAAAAAATGCATTCGGTCAGCTAATGATGTCGTTAATGATGTAACTGCATCTGACAGAGCCGCTGGGAATAAATCTGTTAGGATAACTGTAATCTATTAAAAATAAGACTATTTTCACTGTATCAGCTATAAAAGGTTGAGGTGTGTGGGTTAAGTGTTACCCTCATAGATTAATAAAATAAGTGCTGTAATACACAATTAATATGAATATAAATTTCTCTCTGGTCATAAACTCTTCAATGGTTATTTCCCTAGTCTCAGATTAAGATCTAAATTATCTCACTGTCTCATGTTACATCCTTTGTTATCTGTTATCTCCTAGTTCACCATTGTTGTCTAGGGTCAATGAATGGCAACACCATCCCCTATGTATGTTCCACTCTAGAGGAGATCAGAGGAGGTTTGCTTTAATGAAAGACCAGCCAGACACAGGGTTACAGTCAGATTCAACATGCAAGTCCAGAACACTCACAGCAGGGTTACTACATCAGTGGCAGAGCTGCCTCTGCAAAGGCTCCAATTGGCTTCCTCTTTCAAGACAGGACCTGCATCAGTTCAAAGCATCCCTTCCTGCAAACTGAGCCAATCCCCCCATGTACAGTGATCCAAGTCCAAAGTCATAAAGCCTGGAGTGGGGATGCTGTTCTCCAACAGCTGGAGAGGGGGGTTGGGGTGTTTTGTCGGCCTCATCGTCACTCTTTAAATGACAGAGGGGAAAAAATGAGCTTTTCTAATAATTGCTGTGTCACCAGGTCAGATTGTTGGTCCTCTCAATCTCACTCTACTGAGGTTAGATGTTTGCAATCAAATCTGCTGGAAGGGTCAACTTCTGATGCACAGAGCTAAAAAGCTCTCCAGAGTTAGAAGATGGAAATGACCTTCTGTCCGGAGGCTTGTAAAATTCAACAAGTGTCAGTCATCAAAGGATCACTGAGGCGTCTTTCATGATTACTATTTTGAACAGTCTTGACACATGTATAGTACTGTGTAAAACATGCGGTCACAAAGAAAGCTTTCAGATAATGGTTGTTCATTTTGATCAATTTACAAAATGCAAAGTGAGTGACCTCAAACAGCTAAAAGTCATTAAGAGCTATCTCCAGCATAAAGGAGCACAAGAAGTCCAGGAAGTGATGGTGAGCCCTGATCTCAGGCTAAGCGGGAGAGAGTTCCAGAGTCTGGGGGCCACAGCAGCAAATGACCATTGCTCTTTAGCCTGGTGCGCTTCACAACCAGTAGGCTAGGGACTGAGAAGATCACCAGTGTCAGAGGGTGCATGTCCATGTAAGACCCTTAAAATCTGAACCAGGATCTTTAAATGAAACGTGAAGTTAACCAGCAGCCAGTGAAGCTGGAGAAGCGGGATGATGTGGCTGTACTTAGAAAAATTGGTCAGAAACCGAGCACAGACATTCTGAACCACCTGCAGACAGTTCAGGGAGGTTTTGCTCAGGCAAGCGAAAAGCCAGTTGCAGTCGTTAGTGTGAGGAGATGAAGGTGTGCGTAACGGTCTCAAGAATGGGACTCAGTTTAACAACATTCCTGAGATGGAAGAGCGAACGAGAGAGCTGACATGAGAATCCAGTGTGAAAGTTGAGGTTGATTCTCCAAGATGTTTGGAACAACCCACAGACATATATACGTAGACGCCTTGTGGACTGGCGCTGCCCATTGGAGCTGCCGTAGTGGCCGGCTGCCATCTTAGATGGGTCTCCATTTGCCCCCAGTGCATTAATTTCTACTGAGGAAGGTGCTTACCCAACTAAAAAACACATTTTATCAAGATTTTCCATAAAATCTGACACATGGTATTGCATGATAATAAATGAAATAAATTAAAATATAAAATCCCATCAGGTAGACTAAAAAAGTCAAAAGTAATCCCAAATGATCGTTTTTCAATAGTACACCGATTACTACAACCTTAATCGGGCATTGAGGCCCACTCTGGAGAATAAGGAGACCCATCCAATATGGCGGCGATACTGTTACGCCCTCTGGTCCCCAATGGGGCGTCTAGTACGGCAAAGGGTGGTCACACCAAGTATTGATTTCATTTAGATTTCTCAAATTGCAAGTCACTTTTTGTTGATTGATGAAAATACATAATTAACACTTCCATTTTTGAAAACATTATTTGTTTACAGCCTTTTTTTTTTCTTTCTCTGTGCAGAATTAAACAGAGGATGAGTCTGGCAGGCCAGACTAGCATTTTTTACCACACCTGCCCAAATCTTTTGCATATGTTTCAATAATATACTATAAGAACCACTAAGTTTTTAGTCAAGTAATATAATATTTCAGGAATGTGCCACAAGGTTTTACTCTGAAAAATCTGTTGTACAACTTATCCTCCTCATGATGGCACTGTGAGAAAGCTCCGGCTCACCAACAAAGAGGGTACAATATACTCTGCTGAAATTAATCTCCTGAGGAACACAAAAGCCAGTAAAAAATTTTAATCAGAATTTTACTTTGCAATAGACCTATTCACTTTCCCTAAGCGTGATTGACAGCATTTTAAAAATATATTTATTGGCTAATTTTGTTACAATTTCTAGACTCTGTGAGTTGGTACCTTCACGAGGATGACAGCAAAAATTACAAAAATGAAATCCAAATGTTGGTCAAATAAAAGTTTTGATGTTTTCTTGTAGATAGAGGCTACAAACACAAGAAAATGCAAATGATTCATTGTTCTTAACAGGCGCATCTGATGATATAATCCAATAAAATAACATTTACAATGTCTATTGCACACTTTTAAAGGCTTAAAGTCAGGAAAACCACAACATTACCAACCAGTGATGCACTCTGAGGCAGCTCGATGCTGTATGTTCACGAAAAGATCACAAAAAAAAAATAGATTAAATATTATTTAATCTGTTTAAAATAACATATGTTGAAAAAAGTGGAGGACTTTCAGGTTTTAAATGGACCCAAAATGAAGATTTTCACGTGCATCAAAACTGGCAGGAGTGAGCTTCAGTGCATGGAAGATCAGATCAGAAATCAGACGGAGAGGAGGCGAACCAGCCTCCAGCTCCTGTCTCCTCTGTTTCTCCTTCTCCACGCGGAGCAGGCCTAATGGCCGCCAGTTTCGACATGACAGCTTCAACTTAATCCTCATTAAGCACTGTAACAATGCAGGAAGTAGCTGCTGCAGTCACGATTAGACGGGCTCACTATTTGGCAGGAAATGACTCCTTTCAGCTGCGGCGACCAAGTCACCGAGAACGTCCCAAAACTTTTCACTTCTCACAAAACCCGTAACCTCCTTTAGCGGAACTTTTCCGACAGCCGAGGTTTAAATGAAGGATATATAAAAGATTTATCAGTTTAATGGAAGTAGAGTTATTTATTAAAATAGGTTTGATAAGATTTCGGAGACCTAAACGAAGGAATGACTTCTAACGCCTTTTTCAAACTAATCGAGTCAAATGCAAAAGTTATGGTGGATAATCTCATGAGTAATTTACAATATGTTTTCATTTAGGAGGACAACATTTCAGAAATCAAACTGAAAACGGTACTTCTAAGTAATAACAACCACTTTTACCTTTGATAATTAATTCCATTTATTAGAGCTCATGTAGCCATTAGTCTGTGTCCCAATTAGGAAAAATCTAACTCCACATTTTAAAAAAGTTTTAATACAAATTTCCAAAATATCCCCAAAAGTGATTGAAATCTAAGGCTGATCCTTTTCCCCACTCATATTATGACTATAATGATATTTCATGAGAATGACATTAACAAAATTGTTTTAACCCTCCCAATTTAGCTTGGTAACACTTTCCATGAATACAGTATCTGTGATACATCTTAAAGGAATCAGGCCCAAATGCTGCAGTTAAATTAAACAGTGGGGGAATGTTTTTGTGCCATTTATAAAGTGTTAATATATCTTAAATAAAATCTCTAAATTTTCAGTCACACAGAAATCCATTTCAAAATATGCAAACTATTCCTTTAATACTGTAGTTTTTAAACTGCGTGTGTGTCCCAGCAGCGACTCTGCAGGTCGTATGTTCTTTCACTACAGTGGCGGCACCAGGGGGCGCTAGGGGGCGCTATAGCTACCCCTGGATTAGTCATTGCACCCCTTATCACCCCCAAGTAAATATTAGATAGTTTTTTTTTACAATTTAATTTTAATTTAACGTGTGGATGTGATAATATTTAACATACAAAACAAAAATAATCAGTGAATTATCATATAGATAGTAAAAACTTAAACCAAAACAGGTAATTGATGTTAACCTTTGACCTCATTTTCCACCTGCAAACGAGTGAAAGGTAGAGCTAGTGGTAAAATGGATCGGTTTTTGTTGCCCAAATTTCCACAGGTTCAGTCAGAAACGGATGAATCTTTGGAAGTGATCTCAGACCCACAAAAACCTACGGATCTGGATGAAGAGTCAACCCTCAACCACCGCAGCAGTCGAGGGTTTAGCTGCTGGAAATGCTAACACTAACGTTAGCTAACCTTGCAACATTATAGCTGGTTTTCTGTGTGGCTGTATGTGTTTATGATTTCATGGAAAAGTCAGCGATTGTTCATATGTTTATGATGCATATTAATGATTGTTTCAGGTGTTGTTGAGGTTTTGTGCACGCATGTGTATCTGCTAGTGATGAAGGTGTTTTAGAGAACAATATGTACGCATGACCACTTCCTTCATAGCACCCTCAATAAAAAGACTAGCTCCTTCATAGCACCTGCAGAAAAAAAATTCTGGAGCTGCCACTGTTTTGCCATAACACCTTTTTACCCTTTATCCCTTGAGTGTCTTCATTATCCCCCCACACTGTAGGACAAGGTAGACGTGATAAAACAGCAGCTTCATAATTGTGTGTCACAGAGGGGCAAGCAGCTACATCATCCTGAATAAACTACAACCATCTTGAGTGCAAACATCTGGTGTTGCAACATACACCACATTCTTCTTTTTTTTTCTTTTTTTACCCAGGATCCTCTGCCGCTCATTCATTCAGACAACCTTAAATAACCTAGCAGACAGTTGGAATTACCCCCTCTACCTCAAAACACGTGGCGACGTTTTCCCTCAAACACCTGATTATGGGTTAGCTGTCTGAATTTTTAATACAGGCGTTTGCGGCTTTGGTCCTGATGTCTGTCTATCATCTCAAGTGCAGGAAAATTGTAGAGTTTTACCAGTTCTATCAAATATTTCTTTTCCTATATAATATATTTATTTATTTAAGGTTTTTCTAAGGCTTCATGATGCACCATAGATGTTTAATAGGAGACTGATGAAGACTGAAGACACATTATGTCTTTGAAGTTGGCCTGCTTCATGTCATACAGGATGAGATAATGTGACATCGTCCTGCTGAGGTAACTGACCTCACCAGAAAAGATGTCACCCTGATGGTAACTTGTGTCTTTTTAAAGATGATATTTATACACCTCCACCTTCACACTTCAGTCACAATTACAGCAGCTGTTAGCACCTTGAGCTGATAAAAACCTTCATGCTCTTATCTCTGTAGAACCAGCTTAGCATGTTTATTTCAGTTAAAGCATGGATGTATTGTCCAAATTGTTTGTTTATTTCGGTATTTCTCAGTAGTTTGATACAAAGTGGGGAACGATGATACACACTTTATTGGATAGATTAGTAGAAATTTTACCCAGTCTCACCAATCAGTCTGCATATTTTAAAGTTTTCAAGGACAGTGATATTGTTTAGATGTTGGTGCTTTTCTTTGTCCTTCACTTAAAAGAAGGTTGGTGTACGAATTATAATAGAGGCACTAATGATAACATGTTATTTGGTGATGTTGGTGCACATTCTTAGTTATTCAGGATATGACAAAAATGAAGTCTGTAAAACTGAAAACAGACAACTGGACATTTCTTCTTCTTGGAAAGCATTTGTCGTAAAGTCCAAAACATGTGAAATATAAAATTAGTTTAAAAAAAGTCAGGTTTACTTAAAATCAACCAACCAACATACAAACAAACGTGAAAGCCATTCACAAATGTCCCAACAAAGTACACAAATTAAACATTAAATGTTAAGAGTTCTCATCCTGGAACTTCAAAAAATGGAAACTTAGTCAATCACTTTATCTGAACAGCATTAAAATACTGTCAGAGAACAAAATAATGAACCTTGGTGTTATCTTTGACTAGGATATGTCATTCAAATCCCATGCTTAAGAGGTCTGTAGGATTTTCTTCTTCCACCTCCTGAATATTGCTAAGATTAGAAGCATCCTTTCCAGGAGTGATGCTGAAAAACCAGTTCATGCATTTGTTACATCAAGACTGGATTACTGTAATTCATTACTATCAGGAAGTCCACGGAATGTAGTTGAAAGTCTTCAGCTTGTCCAAAATGCTGCAGCTAGAGTTCTGATGCGAATTAAACAGAGAGATCATATCTCTCCTGTCTTAGCTTCCCTACATTAGCTGCCTGTAAAATTCAGAATAGATTTTAAGATCCTCCTTCTCACATGTAAAGCTCTTAATAATCAAGCTCCATCATACATCAGTGATCTGATTATAACCGAGCACCTCGCTCTCAGACTGCAGGTTTACTGGTGGTTCCCGAAATATCTAAAATAGGATGGGATGGGAGGCAGATCTTTTAACTATCAGGCTCCTCTCTTGTGGAACCAGCTCCCAGCTTTAGTCCGTGCGGCAGACACCTTGTCTACTTTTAAGACTAGGCTTAAAACATTTTTATTTGATAAGGCCTATGATTCAAATCTGATGTTATCCCAGATCTGGACAAGTGGGGGAGTAGAGGGAGATGAAGTGTACAGTGGAGAATACAGTCGGTAAAGAATCATAGAAACACTGCTTGATATGTTGTGTGTGTGTGTGTGTGTGTGTGTGTATGTGTGTGTGTGTGTGTGTGTGTGTGTGTGCATGGGTGTTGATCCTCTGGAGGTTTCTTCCTGTTAAAAGGGAGTTTTCCTCTCCACTGATTGCTATAAAGACACTGACACCAGTCAGCGACTCATTGCTATCTGCTGGGTTCCTTGTATAGGAAACTTTTTACTGGTTGGCCTAATGAACTGAACTCTTTTGGAATGTTTACTCTGTGAAGGGTCTTGTGACAATTCTTGTCATGATTTGGCGCTACATGAAAAACTGAATTGAAATTGAATTTAATTAATAGAGCATGGGCAACCATGGATGTAATGAGAGTGGGGTTGCCACTTTTCATAGGGCAGTTTGATCTATTCATAGTTTCTATGTAAAGCCTTGTGTCCCTCTCCATTTTTTTAATGAAAATTACCTAATTGTTGGTAACACATATTAAATAATAACATATTACACAGTTTTACTTTTTTCAAATGATATCAGTCATCAGCAATGAGCCCTGATTCATATCTCCGCCAACCATAGGCGTCATTTTAACCGGGGACGCCGGGGACATGTCCCCTGCAAAATTTGTGATTGGCAGCTGTGTCCCCCCCACTTTCAAAAAAAGCCTGCTGATGAGGATTTTTGTTTTACCAGCTCAGATCTTATACCAGGGGTCGGCAACCTGTTCCCATCAAAGAGCCATTATTACCCGTTTCCCACAGTAAAGAAAACACCGCAGCAGCCGCGGTGTTGTGGGCAGGGCCTACCCTCAGACAGCAGAGAGCTGCTCACAACCAAGTGACAGCAGCAGGTATCGGTCGCCCGCATGGACATCGCACCCGTGGGGGATTCAACACCCACACTTTTCCAGCTGTTTTGCTCACCTCCACACCAGTCTGGTTTCTTTACGTCGCACTAACTCTGTTTGCCTCATCTCCTTCTTCACCTCCCGCTTCTGACAGCTGATGTCGGGTTTCCAGAGAGCAGGAGAGAGAGGGAGGGAAGAGCTCAACTGAATTCATAATTTTACATCTTGACATTAGCTGTACAAAGTCTGAGTTTGATAACGTGAAGAACAACAATTTGCAGAGGTTTATAACAGGCGAGGTGCCAGGTTTTCATTTTTGGGTGGGCCACGGTAATTTTGGACGGACCTTAATAAGCAGTGACTTAAGTGAAGCAGGCAGGTCGCGCTAGAAAATGTCGTTTAAAAAGACGTCATAAATGTGTTCCCACGTCATTTTTATTTCTAAAATATGAAGTAAAAACTCCCAATTTAATTTTCATTTATTTGTCATTAATATGTAGTCTACACCCGTGCGTTAAGTGGACCATCTTCCAGTGAAAGCAAAGGATCCAGCCCGCCTCTCCAAATGCTTAAAATGTGCACCACAGCCGTTAGGCGCGCTGTGCGCACCGTCAGCTACATCAGTCCAGACAAGAGCAGAGCAAATAGAATAGAGGATCATTCTGTCTGTATGTGGATGGAGATTACATTTTACAGCAGCCTGATCATCATTTAAATAAAACCATCACCTGTCTTCTAGTCCATCAGCATTATTTTAATTGGTGTGTGTGTGTGTGTGTGTGTGTGTGTGTTTTCCACTTCCAACACTGGTCTAACCAACCAGACCTGCATGTCCAGTAACATATTAATGTTACAATTAAACAGTTTCACTTCATGTAGGCTAGGAACGTTTCACCTGCCGTGGCCCGACCGCTTCTGCTCCACATAAACTTTGTGCGTGATCAAATGTCTCTACAGGTGCTTTCTGAGCTGAAGAGCTATTCTGCCTCAGACTGCGTCATGCGTCTCCATATTAGAGACGGGAAAAAGCGCTGTTCAGCCAAAGTTGAATAATTTCATAAAAAGAACATTTTTCCAAGCTCATCCATGCGCATCAGTGTGCGTCGGGGTAATTCTTTCAAAACAGCCAGCATCCTTGAGTTTATCCGTCAAAATAAAAGTCTAATATAAATATCTGTAACCTGCCATTTAACTGTTTTGCCTTCTTGTGAAGATTGTTGCAAAGAGAAACAACTAAACTTGATTAACCCCAGAGCCATGCGCACTGCCCTGTGCGTCGTGACTGTAAATGAGGGGAAACGATTTAATCGGATCCTTTTCTTTTCAACATGGTTTAATGTAAAGTTTCATTCAGTACAAACTTTAGTTACACCAATCTAACGAGACAGAGCCTGGATTTGTATTCTGAACAGTTTAAACATGTTTAAAACGGAGACATGCGTGACGCGTCTAAAATTCGCACCTGCTCCGCTATTATGGAAATTAAATTAACAAGGTGTATAACATCAAATTATTTTAGGCACAGACAACATCTCCCACACTTTTGAAAATCTTGCAACACGCCTGGTCGCTCGTGTACGTCAAAGTTATCTTTCATAAGAAGATATTCAATAAAACGATTTATATAAAGTGGATCCAGAAGTTGTAGCCCGTCTCTGCCTACAATATTTTGATATTTTTCACCCTGTTGGTGGTTTTACTGAGCAGGTGCCACTTTTGTCATACGTTTCTTTTAAAAACATGTTTAGACTGTTCAGAATACAAATCCAGGCTCTCAGAACCAGAGCGCATGTGAGAAGGTTCCTCCCACTGAAGCGAGTGTTTTCCAAACCCTGTCTCTCAGAGACTTGTCACTTAGAAAATGTTCCCTGATTATGAAACTTTGGCTGAATAGTGCTTGTTCCTGTCTCCAATGTGGCGACGCATCCAGGAGCCGTCTGAGGAGAATCCCAGAATCTGACATCCTCCAGCTCAGGAAGCGCATATAATTACGCACAAGCGTGACGCGTCAACCCGGTCTCACAGTAAGACCGGGTTGGACCTGTTCAGGTTTACGCAGACAATCTTTACATTTAGAATTAGCATACAGATGTAAAATTAATGCAGTAAAATATTAAGCTTTTTATTTAAATATCCATTCATTATTTTACAAGCACAGAGCATCAGATGGATGGAAGAGCCGCATGCGGCTACAGAGCTGCCGACCCCTGTGCTAGCCTATATTGTCCCCAGCAATTTTTAAACCCCACTCAAGTGTATGGTTATTGTCCCCAGCAATTCTGAAAACAAACTGACGCCCTTGGCGGTACAGAAGTAATTAATTACTGTAATGCATTGCTTTTTGTTGTGATGTGGTAATGTAAGGCATTACAGGGAAAAAAATGGTAATATTTACTCGGTACAATTGTCAGTAACGCAGTAATTACAATGCATTTTAAACCCAGAATCAAGATGCGTTTCTTAAAAATTCAAATTGCGGGTAACCCGAAGAAAGATCCAGTATCTGCATATATTACGTCATTTATGGACTCCGCTTTGCAGGCAGAGAGGACGCAGCGGTACCGGTGTTCTTTTCTGCACCCGGCTCAAATACTCCAGCTGCATCCTCCACGCGGCCGCTGCAACATTCACAAAATCGCTCCACTAAAACAAAATAATTCACCTGCGATCGTTCATATCAGCGCATGCTCTCTGGTATTCTGTACTTTTCTGACGTGCTTTGCCTCAGCTGAGTTAATCTGGGCTCCGGTGATTTTAACTCATTGCTGCTGGAGCGCCGCGCATGTGACGATTCCTTTGGCTGATAGTTAGAAAGTAGGAAGTCTAGGAAACAGTTTTTTCTGGAATACAGAGAAAACATGCAGCATGCAGGAAGGTTAGAGAGAGAAAGGGCAGGAAATAATTCAAATAAAATCAAGAAAACAAAACAAAGTGCTTGAAAAGAAAAAAGTAGGTAGATTTATCCCCAATACACATTTTTACCAGTGAAAAGCAATAATATATAAGCATTCAATATTTATACATGTGATAGAATCAGATCACCCCAGAAGCCAGTCCCACATCCAGGGCCGTATCAAGGCATTTGGGGACCAAGGCTAAATAGACTTGGAGCCCCCACCACCTCACTCCCTGCTCAGTTAATCTAAGATGGCAGCATGTTGAGAGTACAGATTGTTGTTTCATTTATTTCATAAACAATCCTTCTAAAGAACTGTTTTTAACAGCAGTCCTAGCTCAGACACCACATCACCTTCCACCGGATGTGTCATGAGTTCACCGGGCATCAGATTACCAAACTCATACTGAAGTTGTTTTGTTGAAAGTAACTTAGAGTAATGCAAAAGTAGTGTAATGCCTTACATTTTAAAATCAGTAATATTGTAATGTAATGAATTACTTTAAAATGAGGGTAACAAGTAATAATTAATGTATTACAGTTTTGAAGTAACTTGCCCAACACTGGTAAGGGGCCCATGTCTGTGTTCGCCTTGGGCCCCTAAATTGCTAAATCCGCCACTGCGTGAAACAACCGTCACCTGGTGCCAGAAAAACAGAACAATCTCTAAGTACTCATTAAAATGCATTTAAGACCCTCTACCTGTGCCAGAGTGGTGATTACGCACATTTACTAAGAAATCACAATGTAACTATAGAAACATTACTTGGTATGTATAGGAAACTTTTTACTGATTGGCTTAATGAACTGGGGCCTCATTTATCAAGCTTGATTACGCACAAAACAGGGTTGGAAAACTGCGTAAGCAACTTTCCACGCAAACTTTAGGATTTATGAAAGAAAACGTAGCGGAAAAATGTGCGCAACTTTAAGCTGACTAAGGACCTGGCTTATGCACAAGTTGGACATGGGCAGCACCTGCAGTGCTGCTGCTGAGAAGATACAATTATGAAATCCAGCAGCATTATCTCTTTTACAGCTTCGTTTTCACACAGACAAGCGCCCCCCCCCCCACACACACACACACACACACACACGCACGTGCACACTCACACTCACACACACGCACACACAGCCTGAAGCGCAGAATACGGAATGCAGAATATCAGCAGGGGGGCAGATTGAGACAGAATGTCATGCGTCTGACAGTGCGTGTCCTTTCACTGTGACCCGATTGATCATGCGCCCTGGCTAGTTGAACAGGGGAGATTTCTGTTTGGCTGACTGGTTAGCGTGTGTGACTTTCACCTGGTAGTCTGGGGATCGAATCCCAATTGGACCATTTTTTTTATATCCGCCACAGATCTCTCTGAAGAATTAACAACATTGACGGCTTCAGCAACACTGTGCCACTCTGTGGATTTTCTCTTATTTGTTTTGCAAAAGCACTTCCTTTCATTTCTCCACCTCACCAACAGGTACCAATTTCTGCTTCTGTGAAATTGCGCTTCCTTGATCTGCCTTGATCTACGGTCGCCATCGTCATTGGCGGAACGCTGCAACAGCCGGCTTATGTGTATGCATGAGATCCACAAGGCACTTTGCATTGACTATTTATGGCAGTAAGTGGGCGTGGTGAGGGCAGGATGTGACTAAAATGCAGCTGAGAAACATTCTCGTTAGTCTCTGATTTATGAAGCGGAGATTGCGTGCAGTTGTGCGTACTCCATGTTTGATAGATCACAAACCTACTTGGGGTAAGTACTTTTTTTTTGCTGAGCTTAAGTACGGTTTTAGTAAGGATTCTACGCAATGTTTGACAAATGAGACCCCTGACCTGTATTGGAATGTTTACTGTGTGAAGTGCCTTGAGACGACTCTTGTCGTGATTTGGCGCTTTATAAATAAACTTGAATTGAACTGAATTGAATTGCTGATGGGAAAATCAGCCACAGCTGAGACTCTCCGACACACCCACCTGCAACAAGCTCAGTGGAGCAAAACATGATGAGTCCATGTAGAGAAATACAGATCCATGAAAGAACCGTGACAATGATCTTTAAAACCTATTAAATTAACTGGATTGATGTGAGATGTTTGATAGAAAGTATATTTTCATCGTGTTTAAACCCTCAGGAGGCAGGCGTTGCAGATTTGCAACGTATAAGCCTACCTACCTGGTTACTCCACATACGTGTTTCGTGAGCACTTTTAACTCAGAAGTACCCCTGAAGGATTTAGTTGTTCGTCCTTTTATCAAAACTTATTTTGAGCCTGAGAGGGTTAAATGTCCTAGCGGGGAATTGCTTTGCAACACTCCCCAGGAGACAGAGAAGTCTGAGGGCAAATTGTCTCCATCCGTGCGAGCGTGCCTCTCCCTCGTGGCGATGACGGAGAAGTATAAATTAGGCTTAACGTGTCAGGATTTTAGGATTTGGGGTTGGGGGTGAACTGGAGCACCCAGAGAAAACCCCCACGCAGCACACGGAGACACAGAAATGATTTGATCGGTTGAGATGTCACCTGTGCTGCGTTTTTTTTTTTTTGTGGTAATTTTTTCGTTTGTATTTTAAGTACCTGGTGGTGGAAGAAGCTACATCTTAGACACATAGTGTAAAAATTCTCTAATGTAGTGGCATTTTAAATCAAGAGCCAACCCATCTAAGGTACTGACTCTTATGGGCCATTCCCATCCGTACCTGGTCGGCCCTGCTCGGATAGCTCCAGTCGGCCCCACTTATTTTGAGCCTGAGAAAGTTAAATGTCCTAGCGGGGAATTGCTTTACAACACTCCCCAGGAGACGGAGAAGTCTGAGGGCAAATTGTCTGCGTCCGTGCGAGTGTGCCTCTCCCTCGTGGCGATGACGGAGAAGTATAAATTAGGCTTAATGTGTCAGGATTTTAGGATTTTGTGTTGGGGGTGAACTGGAGCACCCAGAAAACCCCCACGCAGCACACGGAGACACAGAAATGATTTGATCGGTTGAGATGTCACCTGTGCTGCGTTTTTTTTCTTCGTTTTTATTTTAGTACCTGTTGGTGGAAGAAGCTACATCCTAGACACATAGTGTAAAAACTCTCTAATGTAGTGGCATTTTAAATCAAGAGCCAACCCATCTAAGGTATTGACTCTTAGTCTACGGAAACTAGAAGCTCTGATAAGCGTAATTGTTAGAGCTAAAATCTTTAACCCATTCCTATTTCCTCCTGCAGAAGCTCTTGAAGAACTACAGGTTAATTTTCTGCTCTTCTAAACTTTGAGCCTTTGTTTAACCCCTCGTGTTACTGTGTGTTACTACTTACTAAATTTAGATTGGCTGCTCGTATTATTTCCTCTGCCTGCAATCCTGTTCCTGCAGGTCTGCAGCATCTACTCTCTCACCCATTCAGTTTCTTCTCTCTGAAAATTTTACGTTTTCCTGATTCAAATTCTCTGTTTCCTAGTTTTAAAAAATCTAAACCCATGCCAAGCTCCCTACTTCACTTTTATATGCTTTTCTGATCTTCATTGGTGTTCTGGAAGAAGTCGTCTCTAGTAGAAGTCGGAATAGTCCCAGCTGGATCCTAGGCCAGATGTAGAAGGCGTTGGCTCTTCAGCCTCCCAGTCTTCTTCAGCCTCCCATTCTTCTTCAGCGCTCCCATGGGCAGGCCCGGGGTTCTCTGGAAGCTCGTCGTTATCATCATGAAGACTGGGAACAGTTGGGTTCCCGTCACTGGGTACCTGGGTAGTCACTGTTTTTTCTAAATTCAGTTCCCCCAGATCTTCAGACGCAGCTGTGGGACTGTCTGACTCGTCCTCCACAGGTGGCTGCTCGTCTTCGACATTTAAAAATGCTGCTTCCAGCTCCTGCACAATCTGATCTAAATCCCCCTCTTCCTCTTGAAGAAGCTGGAAACATTGTCCAATATGTCTGTCAATTTCATCCATTCTCGCTTCCAAAGAATTAATTACCTCTTGAGTCAAAAGTTCAACCCCTTCTTCCAGAGCTTGTTGTTTCTCCTTTAAAAGGTGAGTTTCTGCTTCCCTTTTTTCCATAAACTCTAGTTTCTCTTCCTCCAGGTTTTGTGGGAGCGTTACTAAACAGTCTCTCTCTTCCTGAAGAACCTGTTGAATGTCTTGAATGACCTGCTCTGAGTTTATGTTTCTCTCTTCAGAGTCTGTCATCTGTTTGATGAGAGTTTGTTGCCTAATTTGGAATATTTCCAGCTCTTTTGCCTGTATTTCCTTATTCCCCTCTTCCGATCTGAACTTTGTTAACTGGAAATTTGTCTTTTCTTCCTCCAGAGTTTCTCTCTGAAGTCTCAGACCCTCCAGCCCTTCTTCTAGAGCAGTTTCTTTCTCTTTTAAGATCTTACCTGCTGCAGCAATTTCTTCCCTAAAGTCCGTCACTTGTGTTTCCAGACTTTGTTTTCCCAAACGCAAATTGTCTAATTCTTCCTGGAGGAATTTGTAAATCATCCCTTGTTCCTGCTCTGATTCTGACTTAGTTATCAGGAAACGTTGTTTCTCTTCCTCCAGGTTTTGTCGGAGCATTACTAAACAGTCTCTCTCTTCCTGAAGAACCTGTCGAATGTCTTGAATGATCTGCTCTGAGTTTATGTTTCTCTCTTCAGACTCCATCATCTGTTTGTCTAGACTCTGTTGCCCAACTCGTAATTTTTTCAGCTCTTGTTGGAGGTAAGCCTGTATTCCCTTATTCTCCTCTTCCGATCTGAACTTTGTTAGCTGGAAATTTGTCTTTTCTTCCTCCAGAGTTTCTCTCTGAAATCTCAGACCCTCCAGCCCTTCTTCTAGAGCAGTTTCCTTCTCTTTTAAGATCTTACCTGCTGCAGCAATTTCTTCCCTAAAGTCCATCACTTGTGTTTCCAGACTTTGTTTTCCCAAATGCAAATTGTCTAATTCTTCCTCGAGGATTTTGTAAAGCCTCCCTTGTTCCTTCTCTGATTCTGACTTGGTCATCAGGAAACGTTGTTTTTCTTCCTCCAGACTTCTCTTCTCAAGACTCAGAAATTCCAGCTTCTCCTTCAAATCCTGTAAACTTTCGTTGAAATCTTTCACAAACCCTTCTGCTGTTTTCATTACCTCCAATTTGTCCTCCTGCAGATTTTCTCTCAGAAGTTGAACATCTAGTTTGTCTTTGAGCAGAATCTGTCGGATCTGCTCTGATTCAGTCTGAAACTCAACGATCTGGTTCTGTAGAGTAATTTTCCCAGCGTTTAAACGCTCCTTCTCATCGCGGAGAGCCTGCTTTTCTGCAGTTAACTCCCTTTCTGTTTGTTCCTTAGATTCGATAAACTCTAATTTCTGTCTTTCCAGATCTCTTTTCAAGTTGTTAATTTCTTCTGTTGATCTCTCTTCGCTTACCTGTAAAGCTTTCCATAAATCTCTGACTTTCTCTTGTGTCTTATTCAAGTTTTTGGCCATCTCACAATTTGCAATTTGAGTTTCTTTAATCTTATTCCACTCATCTTGAATTTCTTGTCTTTGTTTCTGCAGTTCCCTGTTTTCCAACTCAATCTTTACTCTGTGTTCGTCGAGTAACTGAGTTGAAACAAAATTATCTCTTCCTTTCTGAGAGCTAGTCTTTAGTTCATCAACATGATTCGTTAGTTTCTTTTGTTGATCCTCAAAGTGGCATTCTCTTTTCTCCAGATCCTGCGTTTTTGTTTCCAATTTCTGTCTTTCCTCTTGGAGCCTTTCCCTGATGCAAGCTATGTTTTTCTCAAACGCATCCACCCTTTGTTCAAAGTCGCGTTCCTGGTTACCAAAAACTAGTTTTTTGACTTCCAGATCTCGTAATTCTCTTTGTAAAATGTCATATCTTTGGTCTAATTCAGCTTCATATGTGTCTGAAAATACCTCCATGTTTCCCTCGTGTGGTCCACCAGTAGCCATTGTAGGTCTGTTCAGGTCTAAAACCAATCTGCAAATGAAGCTGTCTGTGTGCCTGCTTTATGTTTGCCCTTTATATAGGACTGTGCCCTTTATGACATCATCAAAGGAAGCTGATGCTGGCAGATTCCGTTTCCCTGACCATTATTATCATTATTTTTTTTGTTCTCCCGGAACTGCACTGCTCTGTGCGGCTGCATGTTGGAGTAGCTCTGTTGACTATATGTAAGTTATGCCTTTTCTTGGACATTTTTTCTTCCAGTTTCTCAAGAAAAACTGTATTTTTTGGACACTTTACTTTTCTGTTTCTGGTGCTGTGAAGCTTGGAGGATTTTTACTGCTATTTTTTTTAGCTTTTTTCAGTTTTTGAACATTTGTTATGATGCGTAACCATGGCAACAAGCTGGTTTAACATCGGGAGCAGCTGATTGACCACTGGAGGAGATAATGCAAAGGAGGATTCTCCAGAGAATCAAGAAAATTATGGACAACCCTGAGCATTCTCTTCACAAGACTGTCCGACAACGGAAGAGTGTCTTCAGTCAGAGGCTTCTTCAGTTTCGCTGCAACACTGACTGCTACTGGAGATCCTTCCTGCCAACAGCCATTGTAATATACAATAACTCTTTGATGACTTGATTATTATTATTATTCTGAGCTACTACAGCAATCAATTTCCCTCTGGGCTTAATAAAGTATTTTTTGAATTGAATTGAATTGAATCTTTTTTTCTTTGTTGTTATAGTTCTGATTACAATTAAACATGTCCCCTGGTGACCTGTTGATGTTGTGGTGTTGTGGTCCTTATGCCTGATGCTTTGTACCATCAACAGAACATTTATCGTATGGATGTGTGTGCTTATTTAATACATCTGATTCCTGGTTGTGTTGTAGAAGATCCTCCAGGTCTGGGTCAGTTAGAGACTGGGACATTTACAAAATAACACTGATTATTATTTTACGAAATATACAATATTTTAGTCATATTCTTTGTTTTTGGTTGTCAGCTGAAAAACTCAATTATTTAAAAGTATTTTGGCCATAAAATGTTTGAACCATTGCTTTTGTTCTTTTGTGATGAAGTGGAGGAAACTAAGCTGCTTTTTTCTTCATACAAAATGGACCACACACACATTAATTAATGCTGCATTTAGTTTTATCCATTTTAATTAAACAGATTTTCCATAATGTGTTTCATTATTTAAAAATAAGGGGTGTTTAATCATTTACTGTCAATCTGAATACAAAATGATAAATGTTGTATTTTTATTTGTATGACTTTATTTTCAGGACAGATAACTGCTGCTGCTGTCATGTATTGATTTGCAGGAAGTGCTCAGACTCCTGTTCCCTTGTGTGTCTCTCACAGTGTGTGTGTGTGTGTGTGTGTGTGTGTGTGTGTGTGTGTGTGTGTGTGTGTGTGTGTGTGTGTGTGTGTGTGTGTGTGTGTGTGTGTGTGTGTGTGTGTGTGTGTGTGTGTGTGTGTGTGTGTGTGTGTGTAGGACAGAGGACAGGTGAACACGCAGCAAATTAATTAAATAGTTTGGTTCTGTACTTTTCTCTTCAGCAAAGGTTTATGATGGGTCAGTTCTCCTGCATGCTCAGATAATTCCATTCCCTTACTTGAAAAATTGTTCCAAAATGAAGTTGAAGCCACATCTTTTTTTATCTGTGAATTCAATGCCGTTCGGCGAGTCTCAAATAAAAATTTGGGCATCTTACTGTAAAAAAATATATAATTATTGTAAAAACGAAATTCTGAAACAACTATGTTCACATCAAGAATCAAACCCAGGTCATCTGCACAAAAGCAACAATTTACTAGGCGAGCTAAATCACCAGTGGCATCTTCTTCATCTGTAACATTTATATCCTTGATGACAGCTGAAACAACGTTCAAAGAACGGTTCGGAGGGCTGTGCCTGAGCGTGAACGTGCATGAAGCAGCCTGCGCGACCCGAGCAGCTCTCTTTTTCTGCGATTTTACAGAAAAATAGGCAATCACAATAAAAATGCCAGGGCTCATTCTACAGGACCAGGGCATTTCAGGAGAATGTATTAAGAAGAAATGTATTATTTCTATACATGTTTTGGCTGTCAAACTTCCATAATGCCCCTTTAAATTTCAAAAAGTGCTGAAAAGATTAAAAATGGGGCTTTTCGTACATATACAATGCATTACGGTAGCCATCGGCATTCCCTGTCTTGAGCGCAACAATCACAACACAGATTCAGAGACGTGCTGAGTTTGTCATCCAAAATGCTCCGTTTTATAACTATTCAATGGCTGATCAGATTCAACAAATTCCAACGGTTCCTAAAAGTACATAAAAGCAGCTTTCCAATGATCTATAGCATGAAGCAATCAGAGTTATGGAAAATATCGCTACAAGGGGAAATCCTGCTGTACAGCCTGATTGAAAAGGAGCACAGCTCAGCGGTGAAAGTGGATAACGGAACAGGGAAGCTAATTAGCATAAAAAGCCGGCATGAGATTATGGAAATGCCTCAAAGAAAAACAACACGATCTATTAGGTGTCCCAGAAGGCTTATATCTGAAGACAGTGACCACGAAGAAGGACAGATCTCCGGTGAACCAGGGTATGAATGTTTGCTCAGTCTTTTTTTTTTTATTTGAACAACCCTCAACTATTTTCTAATTGAAAGATTCAGCTTCATTCCAGCATTATTTATCTTTTTACAATAAATGATTATTTTGCTAAAACAAAATTTTTTGGTATAGCAGTGTACGGTGTGCAAGAGAAGCACCCCATGGTAGTGGGAGGTGTGCAGAGTGGGACTCTGCCTGCAGCTGGAGAGAAACTGCTTCAAGGTCTACCACATCAAACAAAACCGTCTGAAAGTTTACAAAAATAAATGGTCTTAAAAACTGCTAAAAAAGATACCAAGGTTCAAACTTTTTTAAGAATAGATGCATTACAGTTCGAAGTTTAAAGTGTTCGTTCCAAATTGTTTGCCCAGTAATTTTGAAGTTCCTGTTCAGTAATAAATGTAAAAAATTCTAATCATTTTTTGCTTTTTTCACCTTTAAGCAAATTTTTTAAAGGCTTTAATACAAATAAATTCTAAATACAAACCATACACTGAAAGCTGAGGTTGTTCTGAAAAAAGGAGTTACACACACTTTGCACTTTTTATTACAAATTTACAGCCATAAGATTAAAAAAAATACCATGCGGCCCTGTTATAATTATGGTCATAAGAGGGTTATTAAGACGGTGATGCACAAACAGGAAGTGATTGGTAGTCATTCCACTCCAATCCAGTTGGTGGTGGTAATGCACCAAATGGTTTGTTGCCAAGTGCCATAAGACCACAAATAATAATAATAAGAAGAGAGGCGGGAGCATTCGTAACAAACTCAAAGCGATAGCCAAAACATTAAGCATGAAATTGAGTTATCCTAGTGGCTCCAATAAGAGAAAGAAGCAGCTTGCTTCATAAAAGCTTTTATCTTCACTTCTGAAAGTGACGTCGTTTTTCGATGTAAACATCAAAAGGAAGCAGAAAGGAAAGACAATGGAAAATGTTTAAAGGGAGGAAAACATGGACCAAAATGGAAAATAGAAAAAAAAAACAAAGGCAAAAGCACAGGAGCACTGACAGGAAAAAGAAAGCAGAGCAAATATTGAAAGCGCTCAAAGGGAGGGAAATACAGGAAAAAGAGGAGGACTAATAAAAAGGGAAAATAATTCATGTCAGAAGAGGGGAGAGTTTCGCAAATCCAGTTAAAGGTAAGATTGTCGAAAATTTTGTGTAAGGGGCAGTGTTGGGAGTAATGCGGTACACATAGGCGTCATTTTAACCGGGAGCGCCGGGGACATGTCCCCTGCAAAATTTGTGATTGGCAGCTGTGTCCCCCCCACTTTCAAAAAAAGCCTGCTGATGAGGATTTTTGTTTTACCAGCTCAGATCTTATACCAGGGGTCGGCAACCTGTTCCCATCAAAGAGCCATTATTACCCGTTTCCCACAGTAAAGAAAACACCGCAGCAGCCGCGGCGTTGTGGGCGGGGCCTACCCTCAGACAGCAGAGAGCTGCTCACAACCAAGTGACAGCAGCAGGTATCGGTCGCTCGCATGGACATCGCACCCGTGGGGGATTCAACACCCACACTTTTCCAGCTGTTTTGCTCACCTCCACACCAGTCTGGTTTCTTTACGTCGCACTAACTCTGTTTGCCTCATCTCCTTCTTCACCTCCCGCTTCTGACAGCTGATGTCGGGTTTCCAGAGAGCAGGAGAGGGAGGGACGGAAGAGCTCAACTGAATTCATAATTTTACATCTTGACATTAGCTGTACAAAGTCTGAGTTTGATAACGTGAAGAACAACAATTTGCAGAGGTTTATAACAGGCGCGGTGCCAGGTTTTCATTTTTGGGTGGGCCACGGTAATTTTGGACGGACCTTAATAAGCAGTGACTTAAGTGAAGCAGGCAGGTCGCGCTAGAAAATGTCGTTTAAAAAGACGTCATAAATGTGTTCCCACGTCATTTTTATTTCTAAAATATGAAGTAAAAACTCCCAATTTAATTTTCATTCATTTGTCATTAATATGTAGTCTACACCCGTGCGTTAAGTGGACCATCTTCCAGTGAAAGCAAAGGATCCAGCCCACCTCTCCAAATGTGTAAAATGTGCACCACAGCCGTTAGGCGCGCTGTGCGCACCGTCAGCTACATCAGTCCAGACAAGAGCAGAGCAAATAGAATAGAGGATCATTCTGTCTGTATGTGGATGGAGATTACATTTTACAGCAGCCTGATCATCATTTAAATAAAACCATCACCTGTCTTCTAGTCCATCAGCATTATTTTAATTGGTGTGTGGTGTCTGTGTGTGTGTGTGTGTGTGTGTGTGTGTGTGTGTGTGTGTGTGTGTGTGTGTGTGTGTGTGTGTGTGTGTGTGTGTGTTTTCCACTTCCAACACTGGTCTAACCAACCAGACCTGCATGTCCAGTAACATATTAATGTTACAATTAAACAGTTTCACTTCATGTAGGCTAGGAACGTTTCACCTGCCGTGGCCCGACCGCTTCTGCTCCACATAAACTTTGTGCGTGATCAAATGTCTCTACAGGTGCTTTCTGAGCTGAAGAGCTATTCTGCCTCAGACTGCGTCATGCGTCTCCATATTAGAGACGGGAAAAAGCGCTGTTCAGCCAAAGTTGAATAATTTCATAAAAAGAACATTTTTCCAAGCTCATCCATGCGCATCAGTGTGCGTCGGGGTAATTCTTTCAAAACAGCCAGCATCCTAGAGTTTATCCGTCAAAATAAAAGTCTAATATAAATATCTGTAACCTGCCATTTAACTGTTTTGCCTTCTTGTGAAGATTGTTGCAAAGAGAAACAACTAAACTTGACTAACCCCAGAGCCATGCGCACTGCCCTGTGCGTCGTGACTGTAAATGAGGGGAAACGATTTAATCGGATCCTTTTCTTTTCAACATGGTTTAATGTAAAGTTTCATTCAGTACAAACTTTAGTTACACCAATCTAACGAGACAGAGCCTGGATTTGTATTCTGAACAGTTTAAACATGTTTGAAACGGAGACATGCGTGACTCGTCTAAAATTCGCACCTGCTCCGCTATTATGGAAATTAAACTAACAAGGTGTATAACATCAAATTATTTTAGGCACAGACAACATCTCCCACACTTTTGAAAATCTTGCAACGTGCCTGGTCGCTCGTGTACGTCAAAGTTATCTTTCATAAGAAGATATTCAATAAAACGATTTATATAAAGTGGATCCAGAAGTTGTAGCCCGTCTCTGCCTACAATATTTTGATATTTTTCACCCTGTTGGTGGTTTTACTGAGCAGGTGCCACTTTTGTCATACGTTTCTTTTAAAAACATGTTTAGACTGTTCAGAATACAAATCCAGGTTCTCAGAACCAGAGCGCATGTGAGAAGGTTCCTCCCACTGAAGCGAGTGTTTTCCAAACCCTGTCTCTCAGAGACTTGTCACTTAGAAAATGTTCCCTGATTATGAAACTTTGGCTGAATAGTGCTTGTTCCTGTCTCCAATGTGGCGACGCATCCAGGAGCCGTCTGAGGAGAATCCCAGAATCTGACATCCTCCAGCTCAGGAAGCGCATATAATTACGCACAAGCGTGACGCGTCAACCCGGTCTCACAGTAAGACCGGGTTGGACCTGTTCAGGTTTACGCAGACAATCTTTACATTTAGAATTAGCATACAGATGTAAAATTAATGCAGTAAAATATTAAGCTTTTTATTTAAATATCCATTCATTATTTTACAAGCACAGAGCATCAGATGGATGGAAGAGCCGCATGCGGCTACAGAGCCGCCGACCCCTGTGCTAGCCTATATTGTCCCCAGCAATTTTTAAACCCCACTCAAGTGTATGGTTATTGTCCCCAGCAATTCTGAAAACAAACTGACGCCCTTGGGTGAGGGGGTTTCTCAACTAATTTACCCATGTCAATCCTTGTTTACCTCTAATCGGAAAATTAAGAAAGTGAATTCAAATTTGTTTCAATTTTTATAGAGGAACAAAACTCATTACCTGAAAAGATCTCAACTTGTTAAAGTTAAAGACACAGCAACTTGGTATTACTACCCTGTTAACATGTCCCAATGCTCCATATTGCCAGTCCACAAACTGACAGTATGCTGCATGTCTGAACTCACGATTACTCTCACCAGGAACGGGAAGATCTTCTGCAGCACAGATGTCATTCAACATTCGTCTGGCAAGCCGGAGGACCCCCTTCTGCAAAATGTATGCTTCCATTTGAGGGAGGTTGGAAATGCAGGATTGAGGTTGTTGATGACAGCATTTTTTATTCAATGTCTGTTGGCATTTCCCTGCAATTTGTGCATATACACTAAGGAGCATCTGATGCAGGAGGACCCACTGGTGGTGCACCTGATGTTTCATCCATAATGTCAAAATGAAGACTTGGGTCTCGTGTTAAGCAACACTCCAGCAATCTGTGTGATGACTCCAAGTTTAGGGATCTGATTTGTGCCTGTTGAAATAATTGATAAAAACATGACTTGGTTAATTATTTGCTACATGCTTATGAATAGTGGTACAAACTGTGCGAACATAATATTTACTTTCCTAATGTAGAATGTCTAGAAAATTGTCAAGCTCTAAGCAAATTAATTATACCTATTTTATTATCTTTAAAAATTACTAGAAAAAATTAAGAAGAGCTATAACATTACACCAAATACAACTACGACGACGATGACGATGTTGGTATATGAATGCTTTTAATAATAATTGATGTGATGAAGTTTAATTTTGATCCAGCCTGCGTAATTAAATAAATTATTTTTCACAAGCAGGTGACTCGGTTCTGCACACCAGTACACAAAGAAAAAATAACTATAAATTAATATACCCTCTCTTCAGCAATCCTTTGTTGTTGTAACTCCTCAACTCGACGTGCATCTTGGATAGACAGACTTTCTCCAAGAAGTCCTCTCACACCTGATCTGGTTCTCCTCCCTCTGGACTGTTGCTGCGATTTTTGAAGAGCTTTTCCAATTCGAACAGCTGCTCTAGGCTCCGGTATATATTCTGTATCAGACCATGCGAGGCTCTCGTCATGGAAACTCTAATGTTGAAACAAGAATAAAAAAGAGAACCCATTTCAGTAAAGAACAAGAGGCCACAACAACATTTGTCAGACAAAACAAGCAGTAAGCAGTAGCTTACTAGCAGGCTACCATGCTTTTATTACTCTGTTCTGAAAATAATCAATAAATTAATATTTTAAAACATACTTCGTTACCATATGTATGGGATTAGATTTGTGCCAATAGGATCAAGAAAAAACACTTTGGAGAGCAAACAAATTTTAAGACATTGAGAGAAAAACACATTTGTTTCAAAAGAAAAACTTACGATCTGAATAAGATTCTTAAAATGATCAAGAAAAACACTTTGATGGTCAAACAAAAATTAAGAAATTGACAGAACAAAAATATTGACTAAAGGAAAAAAAAACATGTTTCAAAAGTAAAACTTACTATCTGAATCAACTTCTTAAAATGAGTAACAAAGTATGTTTCCTTTTTCTGTTTGCCTCTATGTGTTTTTGTTATCAATTTCCTTAGTTTCGTTCACGCAGCTCACAGCTTAGCTCTCTCTACCAGATTTGCACTTACACTGTCTGGCTTTCTCCTTTGCAATCCCTGAGTTTTTGGTTGCAATTCTGACACAACCATCGGACACAACCCTTTTGGGTCAGAAGTAGTGTTGTCAAAAAAATCGATACCTAGATATAAATCGATACTAAAAGTGGTATCTAAATTAGATATTCCATCCCTGTGGTATCGATATTATGGACTATTATACACAGCCTTCTTCAAGTACACCGACACGCACGACAGCCAGATGCCGTAAAGCAGCCTCCGCCTCCCAGACAAACAGAAGAAGATGCCGCATGGCTACATTGCAATTTCCCACGCGAGTTGTCTCCGATCCAAGTTTTGTCTGCCAAATAAATAAACAAAAACATAAACAGCGAATTTGGGAGCCGCTTCACAGCCCAACTTAATTAGCATACCAAGTCCGACACGTAGTTGTATATTCACGCTTATGTGCTTAAAGGAAACTCCCGTTTATTGCAACCCGGACTTAATTTCTAGCATGCAGTACGTTTGTTTACTCACGCTGACAACTTTGGTGCTACTTGGATTCCCCGGGGTATTTAGATCATTGGCGAATCGCCATCAGTGTATATCCATATAACGGGTGCGGACGGGCACCCATGGTGCAGCCTCGAAATAAGACATTATCTGCACCAAAACATCTTCATGTCGAAAGGTTTTGTTAGGAATCATTAACGTGATCCCCCTGTTCGTTTGGAGCGGGTCTGGTCTGGGATTTCTAGGCGTAAACAGACTAACTGCGGCTAATCTAACCGGCGCTTTTAATGACGTCACTGCCGTGCGCCAGTCTGTTTTTATTAAGATTACCGGTAGATGTACCTTTGTCCTACTGTGGAGAAATTCGTTTTCTCCCTTTATTGACCAACAGAGTTGTTCAAAAGTACAGAACAAAACATATGGCATTACATCTTATGACAAAAATGCACCTTAAACAGAGTTTAAGCAGCAAAACATCACTGTGCAAATAGTGTATATATAGTGAGACAATTCATGATTTAAAGTGTTAACTTTCACCAGTTTTTGTATGCACGTTTTAAAAAATGCTGATACTTGAAAGGTTTAAGCACTTTATACACTTAATTCTTAACATTTAATTTTTGTAATATAAATTGAGGAATGTTATTTTTTTAATAAACTTGTTCGATAAATGGGTGTTTTTGTAAATAGTATCGAAATCGAGTATCGAGTATTTTTTCAAGTATCGAATCGAGTTTGAAATTTTAGTATCGTGACAACCCTAGTCAGAAGTCCCACCCACCCGAAAGGGTTGTCTCCGAATTGCAACCAAAAACTCAGGGATTGCAAAGGAGAAAGCCAGACAGTGTAAGTGCAAATCTGGTAGTGAGAGCAAAGCTGTGAGCAGCGAGAACGAAACTAAGGAAACTGAACAAAAACACATAGACGCAGACAGAAAAAGGAAACATACTTTGTTACTCATTTTAAGAAGTTGACTCATATAGTAAGTTTTTCTTTTGAAACAATTTTTTTCTCTCTCAATGTCTTAATATTTGTTTGATCTTCAAAGTGTTTTTCTTGATCCTATTAGCACAAATCTAATCCGATAAATATGAATAAGTTAAAACAAGTTATTAAAGTTAGATGTTCATATTGTTTATTTTTCACCTACCGGTGACTCCACCATATTGATTAACGTGAACAGTGGCAGAACCACATCTGATGTTACAGGTTTATTCACAAATGCAGTGAATTTCTGTTTATGAAACAAAAAAAAATGTTGAGGGTTTAAATGACAATGAGGCAAGCACAAATAAAACATTAATATAATCCATATCCTTTAGGATCTTAACATAAATACAAAAACAGTTGTTTATATTTTAAACATACATGAATGTGAATCTTCATGCAACTAAATAAGACATATTGTTTAATTGAAATCAAACAGAATAGGAGTGTGTGTAGTCTTTATGCAATAAGTCAACATAAGCATTCTTTTTCTAAGGAGTCATTTTATTATGTATCAAACCTCAATGAGGCCAAAAACATAGTTAAATAAATGCAGAGCTGCAGCGCCATCATCTGGAGAAAAGGAGGTAAAAAGGTTTACATGAAAATGATGTAAATATATAAGCAGCGTTTCATTGGGTAAACTGCGCCCAGCATCTCATACAGATTTAGGCAGTTTTCAAACCTTTTTATTCACCCAACGACACCACTAATTAAACATCAAGGACGCAAATGCCAGGAAGTAAGCATTGTTTTATAGCATTTTGGGAAAAATGTAGTTCATTATTAAGGATAAACTCGTGTTATGATTGAAAACTATATTAGATTCAACTTGGGGAAATATTTGTATGTATGTTTTTTAAATGTTTACTGAACATTTCTATTTTCTTTCGTTTTAACCATAAAATCTTTAGTACCATCATACATCAGCAATCTTCTCAGTCCCTACACCCCCAGCAGGTCCCTGAGGTCCAGTGACCAAAGCCTACTGGTTGTGTAGCGCACCAGGCTAAAGACCAAAGGTGACAAATCTTTTGCTGCTGTGGCCTCCAGACGCTGAGCCTGAGATCAGTGGACTCAGTGGTCTCCTTTAAAAAGCAGCTGAAAACTCACCTGTTCAAGCTGGCTTTTGTATGACCTTCTTTACCATTCTCACCTTATTCTACTCTCCTTACCTGTTCACCTTCCTCATGATCCACTGATTTCCCTCTCTCCTATTCACTCTCTTTCTTTACATTTTTTAATTGCAGTTGTTTATTTTTGCTTATTTTAACACTTTGATGCATGCATTATGAAATCTTCAACAATGATTGGTTGTCGTACTGGAACCTCATCTAATACCGGGATCTCATGAGTTATTACATTTGTGCATCCCACATCTAGATCTGTTTTAGCAAATACTCCCTTGTACTTATTTAAAAGTACCCTTGCTTGTTGTTTTTCTCCTTCATCTAGATGTTCAAAGCCATGCAAATCCAGCTCTGTTTTGTTAAGACTAACATTCTGAGTTACCATAAATGTTGTGCAGCTATGTGCATCAACCATCACCCGTACACACGGATCATCCTCCAGCACAGCACCAGCTGTCTGCACCGTGGCAATGACCCTACGTGGTGTTAACCATACATCTGTTGTGCCCACATTAGTGACTGGGACATAAGCTCGACCCTGATATGCCCTTACCAAGGAAGGTGAAACCAACAATCCTTCAGGCAGACTATTGTACTCAGGCCCAAGAGGTTCAACCATAAGGTATATAGACTGGTGCAAAGGTGTCTCGGGACAGTAAACTGGGACATAGCTTAAACTACCCGCCGAGATGCAAAAAGACTCCTTACCCTGCACTCCCACTAGGTAGGGATCTGGAGAACTGGCCATGCTCTCCATTATCTGGCAGTAACTTAGCACCTTCCTCAACCCCGGTGGCGCTGACTTAATGACTGCTGCTTCCCAGAGGTCATTGCCAAGGTGCCTGTGTAGTTTGGAGTACAAAAGACTAAGCACATTCATCCCCAACACTCCTGGAACAGCAGCTTTCTTCTTTTTCATATTATCAGTTGGATCCTTAAGAATCAGGGGAGAGGCACACCAAAAACAGTTACATCCAACTCGATATAGCCTAGATAAGGGATATTTAACCCATTAGCAGCTTTTAATCCGATCCACCCACAATCCCTTAAACCCTCTTCAGACAAATGGCAAAAGTTATTGTTGAAAAAACACTCAGTCACTGTGGTAACCACACTGCCACAGATTATTTTAATTTTCCTCAGGATTTAGAAAATACAGTATGTCTTTTGTACAAATTAACGCATTTTATAAAAGTCAATACAAAAGTTCATGATCAAAAATGCCTCTTTTATTTTGAAAAAAAAATTGTCAAAATAAAAACTCTCACTTTAGTTACTTTCTCTAGTTTCATTATATTCCGTAAATGTATCTTATGAATTAATTCACTTGCCTTTAGAAACAATTTTTATGCTAAATTTATTTATTTAAATACTTCTGTAGTCATTCAGCAACATGTAAAAATGCAAGTAGGAACCAAGAAGCATGGTCTTTGTTGCGCCGGAGCAAATATGAACGTTTGGCGGAATTTGCTATTCACGACATCACTACGCACAATTCTCTACATACTGCGCTCATGATTCACATGTGTTCGTGTCTGTGCGTTACAGCCGCTGCTACGTAAAGTGCGTAATTTCATTCATAACAGAAGAGCTGGTCGTCTGTTGCTGGGCGGAGGTAACTGTTCGCTCTTTTATCCGAATTTCATTTAAGGGAATATTCTATAAAAAAATATGTTTTTACTAAATAAACAGCTTAAGTGAATGATACATATCGGAAGTGAAACCGTAATGGGTGTGGAAAACGTTCAAACTAGCGTGTTAAAGCTAACGTATCTAGCGCATCCTGAGTTTAACACCCATTCCCATACTAATGAACGTATTTAATTTTCTTACAGGACAGTTGTTGAGAGTTTTATAGTGAAAAAGAAATAAAGCGGTAAAATGGCGAAACGAAGGATCACACAAGAAACGTTTGATGCTGCTGTCCGCGAAAACATGGAGGAGTTTGAGATGGATCCAGACGAGGCTCTTAACGATGCAGTGGAGCAGTTTGAGTCACAAGGTAAACGCCCCAGAAGGTTAAGTATGATGTATAGCCAGGAAAACGTAAATAAACACAGTTTGGGCGGTAAAAAGAAAATCTTTAAAAATGGTCTTGATCAGTAGTTCTTTTGGCTTACTGGAGGGCTTTTCAAAATTGTTGGGCTTTGGCATTTCCCCCCCCCCCCCTCATTTTTACTTCAATCTTTCGACTTGAACATGCAGAATTGCGTAGATTGTCTGCTAAAATTGCATACCAGTTGGTGACTAAACAAGAAGTGTCTAAATAAAATTATCTAAAGATAATCAACATTATCTGGAAGTCGTGTTCCAGATACAACTTGTCCTACTTGGAAAGTAATCCAAGAAGGACATTACACAATCCGAATGCCGAATCTTCCATCAATTGATCATCAGTTACCTAAACGCCTAAAACATTTCATAATAATTTTGTAATGTTAAATGAAAACTTGGTTAAGTTTATACTCAGGCATCAAGTAGAGAGAATCTGTCATTTCTTTCAAAATAAGGACACAGAAGTAATACAAGGACACTCTGCAACCAATATTTGTGTCAACAACAAAAATGAAAGATGAATAAACAACCGATATGAGACAGAAAACAAACACAAGTAAACAGAAAATTATAACAAACAATATAGAATGATGTAAAATGTCCACGTGATACCAATGACTGTAGAACACAATTGCAGACACAGATTTTGTTTGCTTATAAGGTTTTTCAATTTGGATTCCTTTCTTATGGTTACAATGAGAAAGGGGTTTTTGCTTGATCTCTTTTTAGGATGTTTATGTGCCTTTAAACTGTAGGATAATTCATGAAAACAATAATTTCAAATTGTTTATAAAGTGCCTTTCACAGTGTGAGTCAGAGCTCTAATCTTTATATTATCTTTATATTACACAGGTGTAGATCTCAGTTGTATAGTCAAAGCTGTACCAGCTACATCAACTGATGTCAGTCAAGAGGACCAAACACATGAAGTCTTAAAGGTGAGTTCTAAGTAGTTTCAAAGGAGGAACAGTCGGTTGTCTAAATGTCTGTACGCTTACTTTATTTCTCGCCTGCAGGCTTTAGATTCTCTCAGAAATGGAAAAGACTCTGCTCCCATACCAGATGTGACAGCAGACATGATAAACTTCACTGAGCAGTGCTCACTTGGATTTGCACAGAGGTACCTTGCTGCTCAGAAAGATGCCTATCCCGTCATCCTCTCTTACTGCAAGAGGAGTGTGGAGGAGCAGGGTGCAGCGTTGGCTGCTCTGTCTGCTCTGGCTTCACTGACAGATGGACAGCCAGACCTGCTGGATGCAGAGGGACAGCAGTTTCTTTTGGATGTCTTTAAGAAGTACCAGGCAGATTCCTCGGTGATGTGTGTCGCCATCTGTGTGGTGCGTCAGTGCTGCTTGAAGCACGAACAGAACAGGCAGGACCTGGTGAAAGGTGGCGTGCTGCCGCTGTTGACCAGCGCCATTACGCGTCACAGCGGATGTGCTGAGCTGATCAAGCAGGCTTCGTCGACTCTCAGGGTCATGACTTTTGATGATGATGTTCGAGTTACATTCGGGCATGCTCATGAACATGCTAAGAGTATTGTCCTTGAGCACAATGGACTGAAAGTTTTAGTTGAGGCTGCAAAAGGTAAAACCTGCTGCAGATCAGCAAATATTTTTGGCACATTTGATGAATGCAGTGAGTTTATTTCATGTCTTCTTAACAGCTCATCCTAACAACACTTCTGTTCTAAGTGAGCTGTGTGCTACGTTATCCCGCCTGGCTGTCCGGAACGAGTTTTGTCAAGACATATGTGATCTGGGTGGATTAAAACTCATGATGACTCTGCTCGCAGACAGCTACGAGTCAGCGGTAGTGTACAAGAAAATAAAAATTTATGATGCACACAGATAAGAAACACACCTTTTTCTACTCACTGAATTACTTTTGTCTTGCAGGAATTAGTTCGGCAGGTCTTAAGTGCAATAAGAGCCATAGCAGGAAACGATGATGTGAAGGATGCTGTTGTTAACGCTGGTGGCGTCGAGGTCATTGTCATTGCTATGAACGGACACACGAGCAGCCCCACTGTGAGTTGTCATTTCTAAATTCTCGTGAATCGTGTTTCTCGTTATTTACCTTCGGACATTACATCCAAATAGTTTTGTCTGACGCGATTTTCGTGTAACATTCTGCAGGTGTGTGAGCAGGGATGTGCCTGCTTGTCTGTTCTTGCCTTACGTAAACCAAACAACTGCAAGGTCATCATGGAAAGCGGAGGCGCCTTGGCCGCTGTGCAGGCCATGAAGGCTCATCCTGATGCAATCAATGTACAGGTAACATGGAATAATCATAAAAAGAATACAAAGAAAGAGGTCATACCACTGTGTTTTCATGTATGTTCTCTCTTTTACATAAACAGAAACAAGCATGCATGCTGTTGAGAAATCTGGTCGCACGGATGCGTAACTACAGCCAGCCAATATTGGAGATGGGGGCAGAGGCACTGATAGTTCAGGCAGTACAGAACCATCAGGACTGTGGGGATGTGGGTAAAGCGGCCCTCAGAGATCTGGGATGCAAGGTGGAACTTCGAGAGCTGTGGACTGGCAAACATGGCAGCCTTGCTCGCTGAGAGTGGAGCTGAGTGTCACCATAAAACACACAAGTAGAAAATCACTTATGTAACGGTCTAGCTGTAGATATTTATGTGTCTCATCAAAAGGAGCATCTTCACTGTCACAAAAGCCTCAAGAGGATGAAATGAGTCCAATCAAATGCAAACATGTTTTAAATTTAAACATCTACAACATTTTTTTTAAATAAATCCATTTGTGTGATTCCAGTTAATCTGTGCCACATTGTGGGAATTCTTTTAACCAGACCAAATTTAACATGTATTAAATGCCTTATTTTTACTGATTTTGTTAGTTTTTGTTTTTCATTTATGGTTGAATTTTATTTAAATAGTAAAATTCTGACAACAATCATGGACGGCCCACAGTAAACAACATTAAACCAAACTGAGGTGATTGAAATTTTTTGGACAAAAAAAAATCTGCATAAATCAGACGCGAGAATCATTCCTGAAACTTCATGAAACTGTAAAATATGTCTGGTTAAATCATGGGTAGGTCTGGTGCCTATCTCCAGCGGTCAATGGGATATATATATATATATATATATATATATATATATATATATATATATATATAAATTTCTTATTCCACCACAAGGTTTCCACCCGCACCAAAGAGCAGACATGAAAAAGATAAGTATTAAACTATTGTAGGGGGTCCGAGGGCATGCGCCCCAGAAGAAAATTTTGGACATTTTATAAGCATCAGTCTGGTGCATTTTGGGAAAAAATGTAGAGTTACAGGTAAGAATGTATAATAAAGTATCTTTACATGTTCATGGCATAATTTATTTGATTGATTATTTCTCCTGTCCTGTCTAATCCATTTTGATTAAAGCAAAATCCTCTGATGCATCCATGCTGCTCAGTACCAGAACTGCATGATGTCACTAGTTACTAGTTACAGCTGGCAAAAATGCTGTTGAATGTGTGAGTGTGCAGAACTTGCAAAACTACGTGACTCAATTTAAGGAACAAAGTAGAATCCAGCTGCTGTTATTTATTTGTTGTTGATGTTTATAGAAACTAAATATATCTGCAGCGCTTTAGGCCCAGGACAGAGTTTTGTAGACAAAACCATATCCAGACCTGTTATTATTAATATCACGTGTCCTTTACACCAATCAGAATATTCTGTAATGTTCACAGACATCCAAACTTTAGAAATGAAATAAAATCAATATAAAAAAATTAAAAATGTGTAATCTGTGAACACTATATTTGATATTGTCCAGTTTAAGCAGACATCTGCTTATTTATATCAGAGCCAGTGGCAGATTTAGCAATTTGGGGGCCCAAGGCGAACACCGATATGGGGCACCCTTACACTAAATTTTCCACGATCTTACCTTTAACTGGATTTGCGAAACTCTCCCCTCTTCTTCCATGAGTTACAGATCCTGGAGATTACATTTGTAAAGACGGAGAAAAGGGTAATGCTTCCAGAAACTGATAATTAAGTAAATGCACAAAATGAAAATTATGTTTTTAAATAAGATTGTCCTCAAATAAAACACTTGAAGTTTTGTTCACAAGGAAGATCTGAAATAGGTTTTTCTGCAGAACTTTTGCTGTTGGGTCATTCTGTCAAATCTTCTTTTACCTTCTTGCTTTGTTACTTTCATCTCCTTCTGCCTCTTTCTTCTTCCATTTATTCTAAATCTATAGATGTCTGCCTTTCACTCATGTCAGTGCATCCTGTTCTCTTTTCAAGGTTTCTTTATTTTCCCTTTTTATTAGTCCTCGTCTTTTTCCTGTATTTCCCTCCCTTTGAGTGCTTTCAGTATTTGCTCTGCTTTCTTCTTCCTGTCAGTGCTCCTGTGCATTTGCCTTTGTTTTGTTTTTCCTATTTGGTCCATGTTTTCCTCCCTTTAAACCTTTTCCATTGTCTTTCCTTTCTGCTTCCTTTTGATGTTTCCTGACTCCATTCTTCCTCTTTTTTTCCAATTCCATACATACTTATCCCCCTTATATTTTTCTTTGTTTCTCTTTTTTTGGAGTTAATGTGTTTTTCATTCCCTAAATCATTTCCTTTCTCTCTTTGAAATACTCTTTCATCTTTAAGTCTTGTCATTCTCTCGTTTTGATACTGGTTAGGCATTAGGCCTTGCCCAGAGGTAACTCCGCCACTGATCAGAGCTGAGCTGTGGGAGAAAATATTCAGGCTTATTTAATAATTTTCCATCACCTGTGGGTTTAGTGCATTCCCTTAATATTAAGTATAAAATTATAAATAACAGGTCATGACAGTTTGGGCAAAGAAAGTGTTTCTAGGAACTAAAGCTTGTTGGGTTAGGGTTAAGAGCAGCGCACCTGTTCCACTGACAGGAGAAATCCTCTCATCAGCAGCAGCTGATCAACAGAGTAACACCGGCCCTCAAACCAAGCCACCGAGAATTTCCCTGGTCGGGGCCTGGTTCCGCCCGCTGCTCCCCTTAGACAGGAGCTGGTCATCTTGTTAATGCGACACCAGAGCTTGGCTCCGTTGGCGCTCATTAGTGCGACTATAGATTCTACAAAGTTTTCATAAATAAACACAACTTAGATTTGTTGCTTAAATAAAACCAAAACCAGAGCTCACTGCATGAGTGAGCTTGTAATGAGCTCGCACATTTTTGCCGCTTGCGGTGCGGAGCGGTGGGGAAATGCGTGTCATCAATGGAACTGACCAGAATACTGACGTAACACCGGAGAGCAAAGGTGTGGGTTTTAATTAGCAACAGGAGAGGGAGGGGGAGAAGGCAAGCACAGTGACAGAAATACAAAGGGACCAGACTGATACTAAAGTTTTTGAGCTAAACTGCGGGAAGAATGTGTGTGTTCAACATCCTCGTTGGAAAAAGTGTGGGTACACCCACATTCCCCATGGGTGCGACGCCCATGCCAGCCATCCCCGTGCTTCATTATTGGAAGCATTTCTCTGTGTACAATTAAACAGAAGACGTCTGGCAGGCCAGGCAAAAAGTGAACAACTTTCATGAAAAAAGTACATACTTTTAGAAAAGGAACTTAAGCCCTTTCCCACGCATCAATGAATTGTGAATAATAATAATAATAATACATTTTATTTATAATGCACTTATTCATTTACAAAAGAAATCCCAAAGTTTTACAAGGTTAAGAGATTAAAAGAAAAACAACTCCTAAGGGTAGATAAAAACACATCCATTACAGCAGAAAACAAGCTATATATAAAAGGACAGCACAATATAACAGGTCACACAATAGGTCATAAAAATGGCTCTGAAAGGCCTTGCTAAAAAAAATATCTTAAGATGTTTTTTGAAAGCCACAGATTGTTGGACCCTTAGAGACTCAGGGAGAGAATTCCATTGTTGAGGGGCCACTGCCACGAAGGACTTGTCTCCCATGGTGGAGAGTTTTGCCTGTGGTTGGTGCAGGTGGTGAGAGGAGGCAGAAGAGCAGAGGTTTCTTGTAGCAGTGTGTGGAGAAAGAAGTTTGCTCAGATAGACAGGGGCAGTTCTATGAATGCACTGGAAGGCAAGAAGGCGAATTTTGTACTGAATTCTATATTGAATAGGCAGCCATGAAGGATCTCGGAAGGGGAGTGATATGATCATATTTACGCTTTCTCGTCGGGACCCGGACAGCAGAGTTCTGAATGTACTGGAGCTTTTATAGACTCTTGCCAGGGGTCTCAACGAGGAGGGCATTGCAATAGTCCAACCTAGAGGAGGTGAATGCATGGATTAAGTTCTCTGCATCTGTCTGAGTAAGAGAAGGACGAAGTTTGGCAATGTTTTTGAGGTGAAGAAAGGAGACCTTGCAGAGGTGACGAATGTGGGTTTTCAAATGTGAGATTAGAATCTAGTCTGATTCCAAGGTTTGTTATAGAAGAGGAAAGGAGAATGTCATGTCCAAAAAGGGGGATACTGCTAAGGGGAAAAGACTGTATTTGATGTGGAGTGCCAATAATGATAGCTTCAGTTTTATTGCTATCTAACTGTAGAAAGTTTTTAGCCATCAATGCCTTAATCTCCTCCAGGCAAGCCTGAAGAGCAGATGGGAGGGCTGTAGTTATTGTGGAGTCCATTTTCATGTATAACTGAGTGTCGTCTGCATAACCATGAAATGAAATATTGTGTTTATGGAGAATGTGTCCTGGCGGAAGCATGTAAATTGAGAAGAGGGTAGTCCCAAGAACAGATCCTTGTGGAACTACACAATTTACAGTGTGTGGGGATGACTGACTCTGTCCTAAGGCCACATATTCTGTTCTGCCTGTAAGATACTCCTAGTATCTTAAAGGCAATTTATTATTTGATGTGGTTACAGAAAGGTCAACCACCCTCTGGAGCCTATGGAGTAGAATGGTATGGTCCACAGTATCAAATGCAGCTGACATCGATGCAGACTTGGGTGAAGTGCGGATCAAGAGTGCAAAAGGTGCGTGATCAACTTCTGCACTTGAAAATCTGGACGCCCAATGCACAAGTATTGTGATTGGGCCTAAGGGTGTTTCTCAATGTCAAGGCGCCTGGCTTTGCAAGGTGATGTCTTGCTAGGCCAGGTGCCTTCCTTACAAGGACACTGTCCTTTCTTGGTCAAAGAAAAGGGATTAATAAAACAGACTTACATCATGTGGTGTGATATATACCCATAACCTATAACCTTTCTCAGTGACCTAGTGGTAGAGTGTCCGCCCTGAGACTGGGAGATCAGGGGTTCGATTCCTGGTCGGGTCATACCAAAGACTTTGAAAAAATGGGACCCAATGCCTCCCTGCTTGACACTCAGCATTAAGGGGTTGGATTGGGGGATTAAACCACCAAATAGTTCCCGAGTGCGGCTGTGTCTGCAGCTCACCGCTCCCCCAGGGGATGGGTCAAATGCGGAGAACAAATTTTGCACACACACCTGTGTGTGTGACAACTAATGGGACTTTAACTTTAATATGAGGTAATGTTATTTTCATGAGCTGAACTCAAACATCTGAAACTTTTTCTACATGCACAAAACACCCGTGACTCTCAAATATTGTTCTGAAATCTGTCTACATGTGTGTTAGTGAGCACTTTTCCTTTACCAAGATAATCCATCCCACCTCACAGGTTTGGCATATCAAGGGGCTGATTAGGCAGCATGAATAATGTACAGGTGTGCCTTAGACTTTATTGATCCCACAGTTGAGAAATTCACTTGTTACAGCAGCACCAACACTTAAGAGAATAATTTGAAGATAAATAATAACAAAGGTACATGTATTTATACACATAGGTGGTAATCTAGTATTGTAGCCTTCTGCGATTGTTACCGGGCACCGTGGCCTCAAATTATATCAGCTCTTGCTACATGGTCGGAGATAAGCGGGACACTAGCTACATGCTAACCCAAAGCTAACAGAGTTTTTCTAGCTGTTTTGAGCAAGAAAAAATTTGGTAGAGCGACTCCAATCTTTAGGCACCTCCGGCCTGCTTAGTATCGAAATCATAACTAGGTAGATATTCGGGCTTCGTTGGTCCACTGCGGTGAAAGATCTGCGTGTCCGCCGTTGTTGAAGTTCCCTTCTCTGGGAGCCGGAGATCAGCGGGACACTAGCTACATACTAACCCAAAGCTAACAGAGTTTTTTTTGGGTGTTTTCAGCTAGAAAAATGCGGTTGAGCGTCTCAAAAGTGAAGCAGCTTCAACAAAAAGAGTTGCGGTGTTTCTGTGGTCTCCCTCAGAAATCCAGCATGATTACAGCCTCGCTTTGGAGCTGGCCCGGCTGCCTCGGGAAACGGGAACTGCAACTGCCTGCTATTCTCATACAGGAAAAGTTGGGCACCCGCTCAAGTTTCTTATACAGCACCACTAACATGTTTGACAAAGCAGTTAATTTCCCCCCATTCATCCAGCAAGATAAAGTACAGAAATATAAATTTACTTAATGATAAAAAGAAGCAGAAGCTGCTTGGATGGTCTGATAGTAACCACAGTTTGCCCTTTTGTCCAAATAATTCCATGATTAACATCCAAACACAAACACACAGACAAAACTAAAGTTCAGAGAGTCGAAAGGGTCAAACATCTATTAATGTGAGGCCAAGGCCCAGGCTGAGGTCACTAGGATTCTCATTAATTATTCAGATTTTAAAGAATTAAATTTCAATGAGGATTTGCTCTCTTCTGTTGCCAGACCCTAGTGGATGAGGATGGAACTGCAATGTTCGCCACTTCCTTGCTGGCTTTATATGTGCTGCAGAATTAACAGGGCTTGGTTCCAACACTAAGCAGCATACTGCAAGAGACACAGACATGCAATGAGAATCTGGTTTTGTACGAGTATTGAACACATAATGAATATTGCATTGGTGTTATTGTGTAACAGGATAATGCCAGTAAAACTTAAACTGAGTAGTTATACACTCGTACTGCAGAGGGGATGAAAGATCAACTGTAGCGTTCTGTTTTAAATCTGGGATGTCTTAGTCTGCCTCTGAAGTAGCTTTCCATTGTTTCCACAGTGGAATGCAGTGGGTGGGAGGGTTTTTTCAGATGGTGTTTCGCCATCCTTTTGAAAATACCACACTGTATTCTGGAAAATTTTTGACCAACGCCAGGCTTCAAAGGCATCCTTGCTCATCTAGCTAAATGGCTAACCAACAGAGAACAGACGCCTCTGTAGAACAAAAACATTGGAACACGCCTTGGTGGTTCTTGATGTTGTATCGCCTAGGCAACGGGGGTGGGACCAAGATAACAAGGCATGTTTCCTTGGCAATGTCAAGGCGCCTTGCCTTGCGAGGCGATGTCTTGCGAAGCCAGGCGCCTTGCTTACAAGGACACTGTCCTTCCTTGGTAAAAGAAAACGGTTAAATGGAACAGACTTGCATCACGTGACCACGGCTTCCACGGCGGTCACGTAACGTCACGTGACACGGGAGATAACATTATATTTTATATGTATATAACAGCCTTTTACTTTTTAAATTGTGTATATACTTATCTAATTAAAAATATAAGTGAGTTACTATCCGCTAGCCTCCGAAGCTGCAACTACTAAGCAACCAACCAACAATAGATAACTTCTTTGGATCTAAAAAAATTTTTTAAATTAGCTGACTTACTTTTAAACTTGAAAATTGTCCCCGAAGTAGCTGCCGGCTTCTGATCCGCCGTCCTTTTGAAAATACTGTGGTATATTGTGGGTAATTTTTGGCCAAGGCTAGGCTACAAGACACCTCCCGTGTGTCCTTGCTCAGCTAGCTAAATGGCTAACAAACGGAGAACAAATACCTCGGTAGAACATGAACATCAGAACCGAATGGAACACGTCTTGGCAGCTCCTGATGACGTATCTCCTAGGCAACCGGGGCGGGGCCAAGACATCAAGGCAAGCTTCCTTGGCATTGAGAATCACCCCATGTTTCCTTCTGGCTGGCTTGGGGTCCTGTGCCTGTTGATGACTTCACACTAGATGACTGGCTGGACGTACAACCTCCGGTAGTTAAGTTACCATGTTCAAAAACATTTAGGTATTAAGGAACACAAAGTTACTAACAAAACTACTAAACTCTTTCCAAAACATATGTGAAATAACAGAATTAAAAAATGCAATATATTTTAGTTGAGCTGTATTGCCATAGAATGATGATGTAATCAACAGGTGCAGGACCTCGAGCAGATCTAAACTACAACGCCAGAAAACTACAATCGGTATTGCATTCTTTCAATGGAATTAACTGAAGGACCATTAATGTCTGAGAAGTCACGCTGAAATTGCAGACTTTCTGTTCCACAGGTAACAGCATTTACCGTACTGTTTTTTTAAACTAGCGGCACTCACGGCAATATGGTGTAAAACTACCCTGAAATGTTTGTACTACTCCCTAGTGCCGGGAAACTACACACTGCCACTTTAAACAGTGTAATCTTTTTTCAGACTTTCATTGTTTACTGAAAAAAACATTTAAAAATAATTTATAGAGAATATTAAACATTTAATAAAAGGTTATCCAACATCAAAAACAATTTCAGGCGATTCATTTCTCCAAACGTTTTGGTAGTATGAAGATCATACTCCATCTACTCAGTATGTTATCAAATAATATTAAGGTATATTCTTCTGTAGAATATACTTTAATATTACTCTTTTTATTTTATGTAGAAATTCTACATGAAAAACAAATTCGTTTGTTAAGATAGCTGCCAGGTTTTGATCCCATTCACGCCCCTCCAACGGACCAAACAGGTTCCATTTCATTGAGACTCAATTTCCCACAATGCAACTGTGCTCTTGTCCTTGTCAAGCTAGCGCAAGCTGCCTCGGCTTGCTGACAGGAGTAGCAACCCCCTGACATAAAAAGGCATGTAAGGTAGTGTCTCGTACACGAAGACACTGCTGGGCGGTTAGGTTAGAGAAAATATGTGAAAAATAGCACCTTTAACAGCCCGACATTTTTTATGTCAACATTTCGTTTCACGGTTTTTAAATTAGCGCTACGCTGTTGACAGGAGAGTAACACTGAAGGTTTTGTAGCGATAAGCTAACAGTTAGCTTACGTTACACCAGCTGGCTAAGTTTGAAATATCTGAAGACTCTACTGACGAGTCTGAATAACACACTAAGAGAGCTGTACCAGAAGCTAAGAAATCTTGGAGCTGGTGTCAGGATCACCAGGTAAGAAGTTATTTAAATCTATTAAAGGCTGCAAAGATTGTGAAAGAACGGTACTTTTAAAACAAGCACCAAACTGGGAAGAAAAAGGGCATTCATGATAGCACATCTGATTATTCTGGAATACGGTTGAGTAATTATTCCGCAGTTTAGATATTATGAGCTAAACTTTTTATGCAACTTTTGACAATCTTAAACTTTAAACTTCAGACAATGAATTAACCGAGCTGGTCACAGAAGGCACAGAACATTATTTTCTAGATGAACCTTTAAAACGCACAGGGCTCAGACTGGAGTGTGTTATGTAAGGAAAGTGGGGACTGATTGTGTGAGGAGGAAGAATGAGGGTTTAAAGAGGCCAAACTTGGGAGCTGAGTGCACATTTCAGTATTTGTTGCACTGCGTCCAGAGTTAGTTGCCCTGACAACTGCTTTTTAGGAGCTGCTCTGCTTGGACACTAGTCTCAAAAGCACGTCTTGTTTTTTATTCCCATTTTTATTTTATACAAACAGCAAAAAAATGAAGCATCCAGTAAACCAGTTTGTAGATTCTCAGATGTGCTGCATTTCTCAAAATCCCTTTTCCTTTTTGGACCTTTATGTTGCTTTTTTTTTTTTTTGCACCAAAACTTATTTCTGGTAAAACATCCGAACATCTGCTGTTTAGACACAGTGGTCTTGAAATAACCTAGATTTTACTAGTGTAACAAATAACTCACTTTAAAAACTGCTGCTCCTCCTTTACTGGGAGTTTCAGCTCATTGAATTCCTGGCTGGCCCATTCCAAACACCTGATGGGCCATTCCCATCTGTACCTGGTCCGTCCTGCCCGGATAGCTCCAGTCGGCCCCAGCCTGGCCCAGTTGATTCCACACATCCTTGCTTAGGTATGCAAGGAATGCAGTCAGACATTTTCAGCTTCTAGGTAGTCAGCATGATAATGAATGATAATGAATTGAGCATGCCTAAAGGTTGATTTATGCTTGGCGCGTCCGCGAGGTCCGCACGGCTCCGCGCGGAAAAGTTGCGTCATTTTAACAACCACGCCCCTCCACCGCGTCTCCGCACAGCCCAAAATTTCCGCAATGCGCACCTAGGAAATTTTCTAACCACGCGGACGGTCGGACTCGGAAAAACATGGCGGACCGGCAAGAACTAGTATGGCAGAGGTTCGTAAATACAGACATTTGTATGATTCAGCTCTCAGAGATCACCGTGATCAACATGTTGTTAATAATTCTTGGAGAGAAATAACTCGCACTGTTGGAAAAGACAAGAACGCTGTTAAAAATGCTGAAATGCCATGTTGTAAACAACAGTTTTTACTTCTACTATGGTGTAGTGTTGGATGCATGCCATAGAGCTCCATGCTGCCCCGTTCAGTTTGGGAGAATATTGGCTCACCGCAGAGACGAGCCGCATGAACCACAAACGCTGCGAGTTGTGAAGCGCGTTCCATCCGCGAGCCGCATCACCAAGCGGAAAGTGAATGCATCAAGCATAAACCAAGCCATGTGGGCTGATTCGACCCACCAATCAGAGGCTTGCTGTAATGGAAGGCGTGAATTTGCTGTCAGCAGTGGGTGTGTTGGCCCTGGTCAGCCTGAAGCAGACCACCTCAGAAAGAGGGCTGAAAAACAGTCTTGTTGCACCCTGAAAAAAGGCAGGCCACCAAGATATGTAATGGGCCATTCCCATCTGTACCGGGTCGGCCCGGGCCGGGTAGCAAGCTATGCTATCCGGGCCGGGCCGACCCGGTACAGATGGGAATGGCCCATTAGTCGTTGCTTTTTTTTCAGGGTTTTGGTGCCAAGAGTGATCTCTATGCCACCAGCTCACTCAGCCACAAAGAATAATCAGTCTTAGTTCAACATTAAAAGATCCTGCAAATGGGACAGCTTTTCAGAAAGCACATTTAATGACAGCGAATCAGGCAGCTTTATGCCTTCTTTGTGTTTTGCTGTTTTGCTCTGCGGGGTCATGCTGCAAAATCATCAGAGTTGGACGTTATGCATTAGAAAAATTCATACACATGCCTGTGACTGTATGTGGGGATAGCTCAGAGCTAGGATGCCCCAGAATTTAACAGTTAGCCATTGTAGCGGTCAAAGGTTGCATGAATGGTTGGTCTGTGTGATGAGATGATTAGCTCACATGAAAGCATGAAGATGCTTTTGTTTCTTAAAGAAATGAGATCAACTCTTTCTAATCCTGATTAGATGATTGTTCTGATTGTGAGAGCGCTTCAGAAACTGAAATCTGATATGCCAACAAGGAAGGTGTCTGAGTAGGTCTCATGTCAGTCAGAAGAACACCTTTTACCTACTAACTCTGTTTTATCCTTAAGAGGAGCATTTGGTGTCTTTAACTGAGTATTTTTATATTTGTGTCAGTTAAAGAGGGAATGGCTATGAGGATTAGTCTTTAGTTAGCTGTTCTGTTGCAGTTTTTCTTTTAACCCTTTGATACATAATGGTCACTACAGTGGACAGGTACTCAAAATTGTTATTTATTTATTTCTGCTATTAAACACAGCTGTTGAAGACTTTATTGCATGCGAGCCCCTCCATTTGAGTTTCAGCAAGCCAACACATTTCATGTTCAGAATGCACGCTGTCCACTGAGATGGACATGTAATAAATTATTTGTAAATTAACAAAATGTTACAAAAAATATTTGTTGAAATTTGTTTCATTCACATCTAAAGATGAATGAAAAAAATTGTTTAAAAAATCATGGTTGAAGATTTCATAATTCATGCATCAAAGTGTTAAAGAAATTCACAGTAATGTTATGCTGATGCATTTGCCTGAAGGAAAAAATGAACACTAAACAGATCTGTGTTGCTGTGACATGATGCAAAATCAGATTTGTTCACATGAAAGTCTGTCTGGTTATCGTTGTCTGTTCTGAGACCTGCAGCAGGATAAGCGTACCAGGCATACAGCATGATGTTTGTTTTATACTTAGCCTGATGTAAAAATGGACCCTCTTTCATATTTGTTTTTATTTCTCAGGTTGTGGTGGTACTACCCCACCCCCCATGGGGATGGGAAGTGGAGTCCAGGAGCAACGGGCCTCACTGACCCAGGGAGAAGTGCTGCCGCTGACTTCCTCCAGTCAGCCAAATGGCAAATATGAGGTCTAGTGCATTTTTAAGTTCACCATCTTTTTCGGCATTTTCTTGTATGAACTCAAATTAGTTAACATCTCATTTATTTATTTATATATAAACTCAAATTGATGTCCTAGGCCACTCAAAGTTACTCCAAGGGCCAGCCCATGAACCGTACTTTGGACACCTCGGCCTTTATCTGCCCAGTGTTGATTTACCAGAAAACATCCTCATACTTGATACTTTTGGTTTTATTCTGTTTGGCTGTGTGACTTTTTTGTGTTTCAGAAGTTTATTGGAAACCTTTTGACATTTAGATGCATTTGACAGAATTACTGTGGTTCAATAAAATCCTCTTTTTGGGAGTTCACTTGTATGATTCTCACAACGCCATCACGCTAATGAATCCAAAGCAACGGTGTAACATTATTACCTTTAAGAAACCAGGCACGTTAAAGTTAAAGTCCCATTAGTCATCACACACTGGCGACATTCATCTCCGCATTTGACCCATCCTTGAACCTTGGAGCTATTTGGTGGTTTAACCCCCCCAACCTCACCCCTTAAAGTGTCAAGCAGGGAGACATTGGGTCCTGTTTTTAGTCTTTGGTATGACTCAACTGGGATTTGAACCCTGATCTCCCAGGGTGGACACTCTACCACTAGGCCACTGAGTAGGTGATTGTCATTATTTCCATTTTTTTTGCAGATCCATAGAGACGTAGGTTTTTTAAATTACCCTCATGTACCTCTGGCTTAATGATCAACATGTTCTCAAGCACACCTCTGTTCTAATCCCAGTTTCCTGCTGGTAGTCTTTACTGTGTTTTTATTTTTTATTTTTTTGTGAACACACAGGGCACAAGACACACTCGATCTGTCCTCAACTCACTTTTCTCTGGGGCTTTAGCAGGAGCTGTGGCTAAGACGGCCGTTGCTCCTTTGGACAGAACTAAAATCATCTTTCAAGGTAAGCAGGATGCTCTGCTGATCTACATGTGGCTCACCCGTGACCTGATTTAATCTCACAGAGCTCAAATCCTTCAAAGAATACGACATGATCATTATTTATGTTGTTTGTTTATTCATTTTAGTGTCTTCAGCGAGATTCTCTGCCAAGGTGAGTTGGAGCACAAGGATAAAGTATTCAATTTGTCTGCAAGTGTGTTTATGTGTGTTTGCTGCCTTACAGGAAGCGTACAGGTTGATCTACCGTACCTACCTGAAGGATGGCTTATTCAGCTTGTGGAGGGGGAACTCTGCCACCATGGTGCGGGTCATCCCATACGCTGCCATCCAGTTCTGCGCTCATGAGGAGTACAAACGTCTGCTGGGAGGCTATTATGGCTTTCAGGGGAAGTAAGTGTACAAATTCCTCTTTTTGCTTGTTGATGAACATCTTGTTTATGTTGAGCTGTGGGTAAAACTGGTGTTTCTTTTGGTTATTGTTGCAGAGCGCTACCTCCAGTCCCCAGGTTGTTTGCTGGGTCTATGGCTGGCACCACGGCAGCAATGCTGACCTATCCGCTGGACATGGTGCGCGCAAGGATGGCTGTAACGCCAAAAGAAATGTAAATATTAACTGTTAGGGAATATTCATCATGCAAAGTATTTTTTTTTAGTCATCACTAGGGCTGCACGATATTAGGAAAACCTGCGATATTCGATAACAGTGCTTAATATTGCGATATCGATATTACTCGCGATAAATGAACAAACACTGAAGTATGCAGTGTTGATGTCGTCTGGCGTGTGACGTCTGCTCTGGGTTCAAAGCAAACAAAAACTAATGCATGAATTCCATTACAACATAACATTTTTATTGCAAAAATATGCAGCTGCACCTGCTACTGTATTAGCAGCAAAACAACAAACTGCATGCATGCAGTTTCTCAGTGACTTTAAAACATCACTACCACCATAAAACTTTTTCTGATGCTCCAAAAACAGAAAAACATCCCTTACCAGGGTTTTTGAATAAATAAAAAAATCAGAAAATACGTTTAAATGTTAAATAATAGTTAACATCACTTAAATGCAACAGCAAATTCTCTCATTGCTACTGAGCATTTTCTCCACTTATGTGGTTATGATATAAGGCTGTTGCTGCAATTGGGAAGTGAACTGTGCTGGGCCAAACTAGGAGAATATTAAGATTTTCTGAGGGAAAGAGAAAAACAACTGTCTACCTTTCAGAAGAGGAACTGGCAAAAAAACTACATGGAAAATATGTGAAAACGTTTGTTTTTAACCCCAAATTGAACAAGTTTACCTAGATCTTAAAAAGCAGCTCAGATGATAAAACTGCAACTATGATTCTGATAACAAGCTAACAAATTGAACTAAGATAACCGGCTAGCAGAGCTTCTGACTGACAGTTTATGTGCAGCAGCAAATCAACTATCCTGATTAACAAGGTTATAAAAGCTCTTAAAGGAAAAATCACTTTGATGTGTGGAGGAACTTTTCCAGGCCCTCTTTAGCAGGGTGGGACTGGGAGGAGAGTGCTGTAGACTTTTAGCTGGAAGCTAACCGGAGCCTGGGGCTAACATCACCACCCGGTGGAACACTAGCGACATGAAGGTGGGTTGGTTCACCGGCACATGTCGGAGTCAGCCCGGTTACTATCAGCTGCTTAACGACACCGAGCGGACTCACGTTCACGTTTGAAAGCAGCGCTGAATCCAGAAACCTCATCACAAAGTGCGTTCGTTGCTCTGAGCCAGCATGACCAACAAGGGAACGGCGCCGCTAACTCAGTTCGGGTGTTGCGTTCCACCCATCCTAAGGGTCTACGTAGGGGGCGGGCGTATTACGTGAACGGACCCATCCGATTGGCCGCATATCAGAAGGGCTACATTTGATTTGTCAAATAATACTTCCGCGTAAAAAACAGAGCTGGTTTACAAAAAGGTGATGTATGACACGGATGGAAATGTTTGAAACAAACGTTTATCGCCGTTTTTGATGTGCTTTGCGATGGGCCTATCGCACGTCCTGTTATCCCGATGACGATAATTTTTCAATATATTGTGCAGCCCTAGTCATCACCACGAAACACTGCAGGACAGATTAGTGTTGAGCTGTGATGTTGTGGGTTTCTGTCCAGGTACAGCAACATCCTGCACGTTTTTGTGCGGATCTCTCGAGAAGAAGGCTTGAAGACGTTATATCGAGGTTTCACCCCCACCATACTAGGCGTCGTCCCTTACGCCGGTCTCAGCTTTTTTACTTATGAAACACTAAAGAAGTTGCATGCAGGTACCACATGATCACCCCCTTTCTCCCCATACGGTACATGTATGAGCAAACGTTTCAGTAAACCTCACATCTTCCTTCCTCCTTGCAGAGCACAGTGGGCGCTCACAACCCTACTCATTTGAACGTCTAGCTTTCGGAGCCTGCGCAGGCTTGATCGGCCAGTCGGCGTCATACCCTCTGGACGTGGTGAGGCGACGAATGCAGACGGCAGGAGTGACGGGTCACACGTACGGCACCATTCTAGGCACCATGAGGGAGATTGTGTCTGAAGAGGGGGTTATCCGTGGACTTTACAAAGGTCTCAGTATGAACTGGGTCAAAGGACCTATTGCTGTGGGGATCAGCTTCACCACCTTTGACCTTACACAGATCCTCCTGAGGAAGTTGCATCAGATGGGCTACACTCGATAGTGCCGACAGAAACGGGCTCTTAGAGGAACGATTTTTCTGGAACACACACACACACACCCTTTCAGGATGTGTTGAATACTATTATGGTGGTTTTTGTCAAGTGCAATACAATCAACCTTTTTATGGGCACACATTAATTTTAAGGCTCCACCCCTATTGAATTGGACTTCTCAGTGCGTGTGTAAGTAGTTTAAAGGTACACACACTTACTCCACTGAAATGAGTGTGTGTTTACAGCAAGCACATCATTAGGCAGTAATACCAAAGGTTTTGAGTTTTCGGGACGTCAGTGGAAGTCAGTGCTGTGTTTCTCTCCACAAAGAAAAATATTAAAGTATTATTGAATGAATCGAACGTTTGAGCCGATTGTCTTCCAGTGTGGCCCCAGACGGCTGAACTCATGATTGTAGTTAATCTGCAGCTCAGTAGTAAGGGCACCCATGTGTTCACTGCAAACATATTGTGGGTTTTTTGAAATGTGAGGTGCTTATATTGATCCCTACATATTTTACTCCCCGTTGAACCCCCCACTCATCCTAAGTAATGCACTCGAAACAATAAGTTGGTTCGTTTTACGACGAGGGGCTTTATTCTGCACTGTTTAAACCGCCGTCGTGACGTTTACAGCCATGCCGCCGCTGACACAGTTCAGAGGTTATGCTTTAAATCTGCCAGAAATGTGAACATCTCAGCCTTGTCGTTAGTTACCAAGTACACCCAGTGTACAAGTATCGTCTTCCACTTCCTGTCGGTGTGACAGCCTTGCTTCGTGCCATCGATTCAAACAAAAACTCTTGCATTCTCACAGTGTCGGTGTCTCTGGCATCAGCCTTCAGTCATACCCTTGCCTGATTGGTGCGTGTTCATTTTTTAACTCTGATGATCCGTCTGGAGGTGGGTCTGGCACCTTAACGTTGGGACAGCTGCTGAAGACAAGAGGGTCGGTTTCTATACTTAGAGCTTACATACTGAGGCAGGAGCCAAGTGGAGCAGAGGGCACGTCGTGTCATGAGTGCTGAGATGTTGATTAATAATGTTATTAATTTCCAGACTTCAGAGATGCTTTATGATAAGTATTTTAGGGGGAAAATTAACTTAGAATTTTATGGAATCTTTTACATTGTGTTTACCCGTGTCAGATTAACAATCAGAACTTTTTTTAAACTTTAAGAACTTTATTGTTAAATGAATGTCTCGCTAATAATCCTGAAAAGTGCTCTTTCTGATATAAAAATGAGAAACTTTAGAGCCAGAAACTGTTTTTGAGAATTGAAGTTGGTGAGTTATCGCTCTTTAAATCAGAAATGAGAAGAAATGAGTTTTATTTATTTTTTGTCCCAGAAGAACAAAATTAGAACTCTTCAGTTTTAGGGGATGAGACCCTTTATTAGCACCAACATAAAACAGACATTTGTCTGTTTTCCTCCTCCTCTTCTAACCATCCCTCCTCAGCTGTGCCTTGTTAAATCAACACCGAGCAACAAAGTTTGAGCTCTACAACGTTAGAAACACATTTTCGTGTGCAACACTTTGTTTTTCTGTTTCCTGTTGCAGCCTGTGGAGTGTCCCTTCAGCTGCAGGTAGCAGATAAAATATCCTTTCTCTAACCTAAATAATCATTTACAGCTTTGTCTGTAATCAGCACATCTTCTGATCTGTGTTACTTAAACAGTAACTGAATGCTGAGTAAAGAGTTACTGACAAGTGCCTAGAATGGAATAGTGGTGTTTTTATTATACTTGAGCTAACTCTGCTAGAAAGGCAGAAGGTGTTTGGGAGTGGTTTTACATAGTATCTCAGTGGCTGAATGTACTTTTTTATCTGTCTAGGTTTTAAGTGTGGATTTGGTGAAACTAACACTGCCTTGTAGAGCGTTTCTGTCTGGGTTGATGTGATGTCATCTCAACAAGACTTGTAAAACAGTTTCACCTAAAAAGCATTTTTAAGTTTTTTTTTTGTACACCGTTGAGGTAGCTCTGCAACAGAGAAGACGTAGGAGGTCTGGACAATCATTGAATGCCAAAAAAGTGTCAGATTTTTTCAATTGGAAAAAAATCAGACAGCAGCCTAATTAGAAGTGCTAAATCGTTTAAATTTCCTGGAGCATTACATGTAATTTTCTACTCTGTGTTGCAGCAGATTAGCTTTTAGGACGTTTTCTGTGTGCAGTAATGATTTAATAGCTGTTCTGTAAATCCTTGTGATTCGTGCCAACTACGTGTAACATAAATAACCACATTCTTTGTTCAGTAATGGTGTATTTGTGGGAATATTTCAAAATCACTCTTCCAAAATAAAACAGGAAGTTGACCACATGTTTTTATTTTTATTTTTTCGTTTCTCCTTGACTGTAACTGTGTGTTTAGATTTGGAGATATTACTGGGATGGAATGACTTATTGGTTTGTAACGCTAAAGACAGTTGTGATTTTCCAGTGCTCCTACTTGTGGGCGACGGTGGCACAGGAGTTAAGTGCTCGCTCCGTATTCGGAAGGTTGCAGGTTCATGCCCCGCTCAGTCTGTCACTGTCGTCGTGTCCTTGGGCAAGACACTTAACCCACGTTGCCAGCTGGTGGTGGTCGGAGGGATCGGTGGCGCCAGTGCTCGGCAGCCTCGCCTCTGTCAGTGCGCCCCAGGGTAGCTGTGGCTACATCGTAGCTCATCCCCACCAGCGTGTGAATGTGTGTGTGAATGGGTGAATGACTGGTTGTGTTGTAAAGTGGCTTGTGGGTTTCCAGGACTCTAGAAGGTGCTATATCAAAAACAGGCCATTTACCATTTCCAGTGCTCCTACTTGAAATAGTTTGATTTTTCAAAGTTTTGAAGGAGCTGGAATTTGAGCTAAAATATCACAGAGCAAAAAATATATTCTTGTGCTAGAAAAATGTAGGAACAAGTGAAACTCCAAAAATTAGCACATGGTGCAAAAGTCCATTTATTTCAGTGATTCGGCTTGGACTGAGAGACCATCTAAAGGCTCAGGAAACGTTTGCAGGTGTTTCACCTACAAACTGGATTCATTAGCTGATTCGAATGTGACACTTTGAGCCTTTATTAAACTTTTTAAAACAATATTGTAATTGTCTCATTTATTTATTATATAAATACATTTGACCAAATTCACCTTAAAATCATGATTTTTGAAAACAAAAGAAAAGATTAATATTTTCCAACATTGTAATGACACAAGCTCTCCACTAGAGGACAATCTGTTCCCGCGATACAACGTTGGGTGTAGTGTTTAGTTTCTACCAGCAGGTGACAGCAGCGCCCTTGTCTAAGGAACTGGGTTCAGTCGCTTGTGCTCGAGGCCGCGGTTTGAACTTGACCATGAACGCACCGTAGCAACATGAAAACCCAACAAAACAGAGGAGACAATTTTAACACTTCCATTTATACAACTACTCGAATATTTTAGGTAAAAGCCAAAATATATTTTTATTTAAAATAAACAGATTCTTGTATCGACCATACTTTCAACAAACAAATTTATGTAGTATTTTTATCCTTTTCAATTGAATACGGACTTTTTGTTTGCATTTTTATATGAAAGAGAAAATAAGCTTCAGAAGAAAGCAACGAGAATTAAGGCTAATTGGAGAGTGAAGAGGGAGGGAACGCTGCTGGAGGATACGGTTGCTATAGATACATGGCACGATGCCGGATGGGGGCAGAGTCGATTTGCATCCATTCAGATGATAGTCGCTCTTACAGTCTGTCTCTCTGAAATAAAAGCAGCACTGAAGCCATTTTTCTCATTTTAATTTCTTCTCCTGACTCAAATTAAAATTTTAATTACTATTTTAATACAAAACTGATTTACAGCAACACTTAAACTTTTTGATGCTTAATGAAAAACACATTTAGCTTCTTAAAAGTATTTCTGTTTTCTTTTGTATAAGAAAAGCAGTTCTGTTCAGTAGCAATGGGTATTTCTTGTTGAAGGCTATTTTTTATGTAGAAAAACTTTTAATATCAGCTCTAACTTCTTGATTAAATGATACGGTTAACATAAAAAATGAAAACAAAACAGACAACTCTACATTTCTGCACAGAGGCCTGTATAGAAAAGTTTAGGCCTGAATTTCCAAGCTTTAGAGAAACAAATCTGTTGTTTTGGAATAACAAAACATGAAAATACTAAAACGTAAAACAATACTTAATATTTTTATTTGAATATCTTAGTTTTTTTATGAATTTGAATGAAATGCTCTGTGTGTTGTTATAAGCCATATACAGTAAAATGTCAACGAGTGTTTACTGGGCCTTTTGATTATTAAGAACCGTTATTTCTGTGCTTTATTTACTAATATTGTCATTTTATAAAGAGTGTAAAACAATTGATAAAATAACGAGTTGACTAGAAGGCATCAACACAAGTGTACAGAGCAAAAAAACTAATTAAAAACAGCAAGTATTGATTTTTTTAAAATTTAAATCATACTAGATGTTTGCTTAAAACTCCAATAAAATAGTTGACACAACACAAATTTGTTTTTGGAATATTTCTGGATCAGAAACATAATTTTAGTAAAAAAAAATACAAGGAAAAAATAACAAAAGAAACTCAAAAGTAGATACACACACACACACACACACACACACACACACACACACACACACACACACACACTTTTTTTGGACTGAATTTAACAAAAAGAAACCTTTTTACACATCACAGAAAATACCAAATAAAATTAGAAAAGAAATCTGTCCACCGAGTAAAAGTTTGCACTCAGTGAGGGACGACTACTGACAGAAATAAGTAAAACAACTTTAAAATCGGGTTTATTGAAGCACATCCTGAACGATAACCGTTACAAATCAGGGAAGATTGTGTTTGACATGAAATGTAAAAAAGCAGTAACAAACATTCTGATTAATCAACAAAAAATGGAGGAAATAAATATGATTCAGTATATTTAGCAGAAAACAAAGTTCATTCTTAAAGTGCAGGTAAAACTCACATCGGGGCATTTGGGAGCAAAAGGTTGACACACATTAATGTTGGAATGTTTGACAAAAGGGATTAAGCTGGTCTTGTCACTGAGACAAATATCGGATTAAAGAATTCCCAGTCAATCAGAAATCTGTAAAACAAGAAGAAAAACCTAATTAGTAAGAGACTCTGAGTGAAACTAATAGAAGAAATAACCAGAAATACACACACACACACACACACACACACACACACACACACACACACACACACACACACACACACACACACACACACACACACACACACACACACACACACACACGACTGGTTACAGGAGGCAGTCCAGCTTTTTTCACACTTTTTTCATAATAAATATAAACCAGAAGCAGTTGCAAGCACGCTTTAGATGCTTTAAAAATCTTTTTAGTGCAACTAGAACCACTTTTATTTTTGTTTTCTGTTCCAACAGTCTAGATTTTGCAGCGCTGATCTGTGGACGGTAAAATCAAGGTGTGTTCAGGTAAGAATGTGGAGGTGAAATGTCCAAAAAACGGGTTCCAGTCATCATTCGAACCAGACTCATCTCATATTCCGTCTCCAGGATGTTGTTGTTGCAAGACACTGGAGGAAGTCCTTACAGGGAGTCGAAACACTTTTAAGAGCTGTTCTAGAGACACGAGGTCAACGAGCTGCAAGTACACAACACAACAACCCCCCACACCTCACGATGCAGCAGAGTGGAGAGGGAGGAAGAACGGACAGAAGAATGAGGAGAAAAGGAAAATGGGGAGCATAAACACTCAAGAGACACTGGGAACAAACAAACCAGCAGGGAATTAAACAGGATCGGGGGACAGGGAGTATCAAAATAAAACAAAAAGGAATAGAAATATTTGCAAACTTAAATACAAACAGCAAAAAAGACCAACACAAAACAAACAAACAAACAAAAAACAGGGAGGACACATTTGAGACTTTAAAGACACACACACACACACACACACACACACACACACACACACACACACACACACACACACACACACACACACACACACACACACACACACACACACGCGCACACACACACACTGCGCCCATCCAACAAAGACGTCCCTTCAGCTCCCCTTCATTATAAATACATGTCATTGGATCACAGCTAGTCTGAATCCCTGAGTCTGCTGCGCTCTAAGTGGCCGTGACTGAGCCCTGAATGGGTGGCCGAGCGACAGTTCTACCAACAAAGCCAACTCTCTCTCTCACTGTGTGTGTAGCATCAGCCTATGGGAATGAATGCCTCACAGTAGGACGAGGTCGGAGGTCAGGGCGTCTGTTATGTCCGAGCACAAGTGCACTCACACACATTTAGCTTTCTGGATTTGGGATTTGCTGAAACAAAACAACAAAAATGAGGCGGTTTCAAGTAAAACTTTTTTAACAAAGTGAGTTGCTGCCTGTGTGTGCGTGCGTGCGTGTGTGTGTGTGTGTGTGTGTGTGTGTGTGTGTGTGAGTGAGATGAAGGTTCACTTTAAATCTGGAGCAATATGTTTCCTGCTGCCTAAACAACAAAGCTGCACCAACCAAGTTCTAGTTCACATGCAAGGAGGGAGGTGAGTGTGTGTGTGTGTGTGTGTGTGTGTGAGTGAGATGAAGGTTCACTTTAAATCTGGAGCAATATGTTTCCTGCTGCCTAAACAACAAAGCTGCACCAACCAAGTTCTAGTTCACATGCAAGGAGGGAGGTGAGTGTGTGTGTGTGTGTGTGTGTGTGTGTGTGTGTGTGTGTGTGTGTGTGTGTGTGTGTGTGTGTGTGTGTGTGTGTTTTAAAGAGATCCTCCCATCTTGTTATGCAGTAGAAACATGAAAGTGTCTCTTTCCCTGTGGACCCACAAACCAGGCCACAGCACCGTACCCTCGCTCCCCTTCTGGGTGTCACCATCAAGTCTTCTATTTCTGAGTCAAAGCTTTAATTCATTTCTGGGTTTAAAAAACTTCTCCTTCTCCAGACTTTCACTCAAGCTTCCAGCCTCTGCATGGATGACCAGAGAGTACATCCTACCTGTACAGGATTATGTTGCCTCTCTGATTTGTAACAGAGAAACAAACATCTTAATCCCCGTCTTGTACCGTATACTGCTTCTCTGAGAAAACTGAGGTTTTCTCAGATTTCAAATCAAACTAAACTGATTGAAATGATGTCATTTATGCAGAGATCCTCTAGAAAAGTAAAATAGAACACGTTGGTGCTTGTGGGACAACGAGAGACAAAACAACCTGAAGAGACAAACGGGTAGCGGCCAACAGAAAAGAGAAATTTGAGGAATCACATAGTCTTCTTTAGGCATGAGTAAGAAACTATAGACCTGATGGCATATCAGTTGCTCAGGAACACACACTTTCACACACACACACCCTCCCACTGAGTCCGAGGCTGTCCAGAGACAGGTCTATGGGTCTATTGAGGGAGCTGTCCCTTTCTGTCGAGCTAATGAAGCCTGGAGCCACAAGCATAAAGGAGAGGAGAGAGTTAGTGCCGTGCTCCTTCATCCTTTCACTCACTTCCTCCCTTCGCACGGCTCCTGATGAGGTAATGTGGTCTCCCTTAAAAGGACACCATAAGACTTTTACGCTCGCGTTGCTTTATGACAGGATGGAGAAAATAATTCTCTTTTCTCTGTTGCACTGGAGACTAAATCAGGCTTCTGACTGGCTGAAAAACACTTTGTGTTAAAGGAGGTAACGACCTTATGTTTTGTCCAAAATAAAATCCCACAACCAGGTCAGATCATTCCTGTTTTCGTCCGTTTACGCAACAAAACCTAACGCAGAGCTCCACATAAATTTGAACTGATCCAGTTTAAATCCAGTTATAAACATTCTGTAAGCTCCTGTTTTATGTCTTTTTCTGGATATTTGGGTAAAATTAGCAGCATAGGAGTGGTATTGGGATGCTATAATACTTCTGGTATGAATTGATTGATTTGTTTTCTTGCATTTATAAACATCTCTTTCTCAGACTGTTTGTGGACTGAAACACATCAGAGGTGTTTTTTTCTACTAATATTCATTCATGTTGGTTTATTTCTAATTTAATATTTAAAAAAAATTAAGAGATATTTTCCTTTAAATGAAAAGACAAAGGACCATTTTATGACATCACAAAAAATAATCTGCACAATTTCCTATATTAACAACCAAATTTGTCACATCTGCATCTTTTGTAACTAAAACGGCGTGGTGCAGGTAAAAAGACGCGGTCTAATCTGGTGCATTCTCGGCAGTTTCCCCATGGTGGAAGCGTGGCTCTGAATGTGCTGTCAGTCAGTGTGAAACAAAGCCGGCATCTCACTGGAGAGCCTGAGAGCAGCACGTCACTCAGAAAAGAAACGCCACAGCAGCAGAGATGCAAGGAGAAAAGGCTACAGCACAATCAGACTTTTAGCGGGGAGGTCTGACTCCTGCTGCGGCTGCAACACGATGAAGAGGCTCTCGTCCAAAACCAGCTCCCAGTCTGGTCCCTTCTGAACAAACACACTGGGCTAATAAGAGACAGCAGTGCTCATCAAACAGTCCGGAGTCTTCATTTGCATTCAACAAGACCCAGACGACAAACACACACCCTCATGAACCAGACAACCTCTCCACTGGCCTTGACCCTTGAACTTTAGGGTCCTCTTTCACCTGCTACCAGACTATTTATTCATGCTAGCAGGGCTGTCTAGCCAGCGCCTGGCTGCTCTGCATATGTCCTCCTGAGATTCCCACGCTCTGAGCTCAGACCTGCAGCACGAGAGGCCATCACAGCATATTCATGAGGAACATTATGGAGATCAGCATTGTGTCTGCCTGTCTGACTGCTTCTCTCTCTGTGATGAAGATCTCTCCTCCTACTAGAATAAAGTTTTTCCACGTGAACATACCTGACAGCCACACAAAGACCCTGACTTTGTTTTTATAAATCTACACGACAGGTTAACGCTCTCTTGCGTGGTCCCTCCCCCTCCCATCATGCTTCACTTTGCTCTCTTTGTTTGCATCCTGTACTTGTTTTGTTGTCTCTTCCTGCTCTGGCACATCAAGGGTAAACTGGCGACTCGTCTCTCCTGTCCTTCCTCTTCCTCCTTCTCGACGGTTTGCCATTGGCTGCGGGCGGCGTGGTGGGTTGTGACTGGCTGGCCCAGCCTACAGTAACAAGGATGCTGCTAACGCGAGGCTCCTGTAGAGTTGGGGGTGTTTTTGAGAGCACCTTCTGTAGATAATCAGAGATGACTGAGCTTCACCGCCGTGCCGCGCGGCATATGGACGCCTTTGATGCTCCGTATGCAAATGACCGAGGCGTGGACACAAATGCAGACCGCCCCCCCTTACCCTGGTTCTTCATTAATCGTTCCTTCTAAAACCAGACACCCCCCCCCCCCCTTTGCCCCCTACTCAAATAATAACCTCTCCACTTACACCCCTGCTCCATCTCCCCCTCCATCCCAACAGTCTGGACCCTGCAACCCCTGCGTCTCACAAACCAGACACCCCAAAACCCCCCACCCACCACCTCCCTATCTCCTCAGCTCCCACGAACCAGCAGACAGAGCCGATGATTCGCGTGACCGCCATCTTGCTGCCCACTCCAGACCCAACTGTACAGCAGAGCAGCTGCCCTGATGGGCAAATGCAAATCCAAGCACCGCTTTGTTGCCCCGCCACTTTAATCAGAGGAATCAACTTCCCTAAAAACAGGACCTGCTTAGTGAAACGCAAAGATAACTGAAGAAATGTGATTCTTATGAGAACTAAAGCATCTGGTAAATGTATCATGAGTCCTTAAATCAGAATTGTTCTGTATTTTCAATCAAAACGGTCAAATTAACACGGATAGCTTCAGATTCCTCTCATTCGTTGAGCTAAAAATGCTCTTTCAGCAGCAGTTTTCTTTCTTTTACTCCTCCGCCTATTTATATATATTCCACAAAAAGCTCTTTTCAAGTAAAAATGACCACTTTTTGATTTGTGTTCAGTGCCATGGTAACCAGTTACCCGTGTGCATAAAAATGAGACCATCACAGTCTGAGCCTGAACGTTGTTGGACCTGTGGGTCTTTTCCTAATTAGAGGGCATCTGAGCTTCACTGTTGGCTTAATCTGCATTCTGTCAAAGAAAAATAAAGAGCGGCGTTTGTATGCGGGACAGAGCTTTATCTGATTAAACAAGGCCTCAGCCTAATCTTTTGTACAGTGTCACATTTGCATACGAGGGAATCACACAGAAACACGAGCACCATATGGCACAGAACGTCTAATCGCTCGATTCGAACACTTACTGAACGCGATGCAGAGAGCAAATGTTGCAAATTATAAAAACAAAAAGAAAATATGGAATGCACTTTAAAACATCTCCCTGCTTCTTGTCCTTTGCTGCTGTGCCACCGTCCTCGCCGGAAGAATAATCAACGTGACATCAGATGGTTAAGAGTTTATGCAAATGCAATTAGCCTCGATTTGCATCTAGCAATCGCTAACAGATGCACAGATGGCAGACGACAGCGAATTGCTCGCCATGTTTGGCAGAAGGAGAGACCGGCGGCCATTTTGTCTGAGGCTGTGCCCATCTGGATGAAAACGACCACACTGCATCACCGTGACGACGACAGCAATTTGTGAGCTGTGGTTGAGCGCTGCTGCTGCACGTGCTCTCAAGGCCAGGGAAGTACAGTATGCGCACACACACACACACACACTCTCTCTCTCTCTCTCTCTCTCTCTCTCTCTCTCTCTCTCTCTCTCTCTCTCTCTCTCTCTCTCTCTCTCTCTCTCTCTCTCTCTCTCTCTCTCTCTCTCTCTCTCTCTCTCTCTCTCTCTCTCTCTCTCTCTCTCTCTCTCTCTCTCTCTCTCTCTCTCTCTCTCTCTCTCTCTCTGTTCTTAGATAATAACACCAGACACCGTGGAGCTGAGTCACGTGATTAAACACGTTTGAGTTTCCGCAACATTTTGGAATGAAATCAATGAAATTGAACTCACTTTTTAGGTTTAGTGAATTCTAGGTAAATTTTCCTAAAGCGTTACAGTTATACTTGCCATTTTAACGTCTCCACTGCAACGTCCTCCTGTTCTGAGGTCTTTGTCCCACTTTCCTTTTCAGCCTGACACCACGCTCAGTCTGAAAAACATCGTGCAGGAAAAAAAAGGAAATCGGGTTTTGTTTCCCAGTGCGTTGGTTTTTGAACGACGTGTGTCTGCAGCTCATCACAGGAGCAGCAAGTCAAAAGTGGAGGAGGAAATAAAGATGGTAGGGTCTGTTTGTCAAACGTAAAAACCAGTTGGGGAATAAGCAGCAGATGAGTTGAAGTTGGAGAGTGAGTCAAAGGCAGAACTTCCAAGCTGGTTGCCAGAGGCAGGAGGTGGAGGGATGTGTCAATCTCATGATGGGAGGAAAAAAACAGAAAGGAAAATGCCTCTCAGCGGTCTTTTGACATTGTGGATATCATTTGGAGCGAAATGCCTTTCAGCAGAACCCCACACAGCCAGTGTAGATCAGGACTGAGGTACAGTACGAAGCTGGGGCTGCAGCCACACTGGGAGTGTCCTTTGGAGGTCTGCTGGCCCTTTAGGCCACTCGCTCAAAAACACAGGAAACTCCACTCAGAGCTGTGATGATTTGTGTTTTGTATTGATTTCTCCTGCATGCCGGCAGCTCCAGAGGTGATTCTAGCCTTTAGGGACCTTCTCCATCTTTCCCAGCCCACTCACCAGCTCCCCGGCTGGGATCCACTGGCTCCTCTAGACCTTCTGGATGGTGGTACGAGCCATGGGAGAGGAGGAAAGAGACAGCAGCCGCCGGCAATGATGATGAGCTGCACCGGGTCTCCGAGTTCAGTCATCTACCAGCCTTCATCCAGCCTTCCAGCCACCCACCCTTGTTTCCATCTGAAAAAAGGAAAAATAGTGTTTTTCAGAATCTCACCTTTAGCATTCAGCATCCCTCTGCTCAATGCAAATGCAAATGTAAACACTAGCACTTTGATTAAAAATATGTGGGAAGAAAACACCAAGTTGCTCTTTTGTAACCCGCCCCAAGGCTCTCACCGCTGCACAAAAACAATACAAATACTCAACACAAAGGCAGCCATTTTGCACCCCATGTTAAACGCTGCATGTAAATATGAACGCTCACGTCTCAGCTCCACTGTTATCATTAACGAGAATAATCTCATGTCGTTCCTTTGTTGCGATGCATCTTCAAATGTTCAAAAAAGCATTCAGAATGCTGTTATCATGCTAATACGATAAGGTCCTTTGTGCGTCGTTTTGTTCTTTTCTCTGAGAAAAATGAACTGCAGGGGCCTCCTTTTGCAAGCCTACACTCAGAAACTCAAAGTTTCTGTCAAAGCAGCCACAGAGACACATGTGAGCGGCTTCAAAATGAATGAAACAAAGAAAATTGTGGACAAGGTGGTTTATATGATGATTTCAGTTTGCTCTTTATGTTGTTATCACATGTCAGGGGGAGCAATGGTTGTTGGAGGGTGATACGGGGTGAGACTGGGGGAGCTTGAGGAAGATTCAGACACAATGCTCCCATTGAGGGGCTTCAGACATGGGTTCCTTCACACACAATAAGGCCCCCACTAGAGCCAGCGCGAAGGACAATGTTGGTTCAGGGCAGTCCTCCACTCAGAAAGAGAAAGAAAAGAGCGGCATTATTAAGATGGGAGCGGAGGGAAGGCATGGGGGGGGGGGGGGGGGGGGGGACACAGAAGACAGAACGATGTGTTTGGTAGGAGGAAAAGACAAGAGAGGAGCACTGTGGCTTTGGACATGAATGTGGCACACACACACACACACACACACACACACACACACACACACACACACACACACACACACACACACACACACACACACACACACACACACACACACACACACACACACACACACACACACACACACACACACACACACACACACAATCGTAATTTAAATAAAAAATAATTGAAAATCCACTTCCTGGAGTAAACTTAGAGCGCTGTGTCAAAATAAAATGAAAGCAAACAAACAAACAAACAGTTTTAATTGATGCTTTTTATGTTCTTCACTTGTGATTATTTGACTTGACTAATGATTAAAAAGGAGGAAGAAGAGCCCAATAATCTATAATATCACCAAAGTGAATCAGAACCGATCACTGGAGAAGGTCGAGATGTTCAGATGTTTGTTTTTCAATATCTTTTTTTTACAATTTCACAACACAGCTGTTTCATGACTCCTGCACAAAAAATACTTCTCTTTAAGAAAGGCACCTTTAACCCTCTGGAGGCAGGCGTTGCAGATTTGCAACATTAAAGCCTACCTACCTGGTTACTCCACATACGTATTTCATGAGCATGTTTTAACTCAGAAGTACCCCTGAAGGACTTAGTTGTTCGTCCTTTTATCAAAACTTATTTAGAGCCTGAGAGGGTTAAAAATCCTATTAAAACATACGACTTAAGCTTTGCTTCGTCTAAATATTTCATCTGACATTATAACGACAAATGTACTCCAGCGGTGCAGAGTTTCTGTAAATAAATGAAGAAAGGATAAATTCAGACATCTACAACTCACTCAGCAACCTATTTTAAACTGTGAATAGCACATCATTAAAAATTTGCATCTCTTTCTTTCTATTTGGTGTTCTTCTCACTTGTGCAGCAAATGAAAAAAGCAGCATCTTAGTTAAATTTGTTGCAAACTATTTTGGACAAAACAGCAAAAACATGAAGCTAAAAAGCCCACCGCCTCTTGCTTCTCAGTAATATTTATGCATAAACCAAAGACAGGAGACATTTAGGTTCATCCATCCCAAACAGTTCTGGACTTGTTGCTGTTTTGGAGGTCCGGCTGCCATGTTAACAAGCTGCTGCTGTTCTAAGTCTTTAAGCTCTTGTTTTACATTCCTTTTCCAGACAGGTAAATCTCTCCTAGCAGAATGAGGAGGCGGGCTTGTGTGTAAAACGTATAGGAGAAGCTATCAGTTTAGCTGTTTGAAGCTGTGAGGTTGTATAGGCGGAGAGGACGGGGGCGCAGGACTAGCTGGAAAATGTTTATGGAGATCCCGTGTCTCTCTGTGAGCCTAATAGAATCCTGTGGCTGGAGTGAAAGCTCATTGTGCCAGTGTAAGGGATTACACTGGTAAACTGGTAAAACAGGGGAATGAGCCCAAACACTCTCCATGCACCTCCCATGGAGAGGCAACGAACCATCAAACAATGAAGGGGAGAGAGAGAGAGAGAGAGCGCTGCAAGCTGACTCATTTCATCAAGAGAAGAAAATCTATTGGAGGGGATGTGAGTTCATATGCATGCATGTGCACGGGCAGAAGCAAAGGATGGAATAACAGCTGCAGACAGAGAAGAGAAGGAAGGGATGTGTGAGCGGCAGCAGCATTAGAGGGTAATGTGGGCAAATGATTTCTGTCCTGCTTCTCCGTCTGCATCCTGAGTGACAGTTTACAATCTCTGAGGCAGCAGGCAGGCCCAGCAGGTTGGCTCTTTGGCTCTGCACAAGCCCTCATTTCCCAACCAGTTTTTCTTCTCTTTTAGTATAACCACCACCTTCTTTTGTTTCCAGCCATCTTTTACCACTGTTTTTTCTCTTTTTGCATTTTAAACCCCCAAATCATCGGTTAATTTATCCACCACTCCGTTCTCACACAACAAACACAAATATTCTTCAGTGAATCTCTTTATTTTTTTATAGCTTTTTTTAAATGCAAGAGACAAAGGAAAGGCTTCTCCCGGCTGAGATCCCTGCCCCTCATGCCCAACCAGCAGGATAGTTAGCTGCAAATTTTTCTTTGTGGAATAATCAAAACCACGAAGGGTGGGCGCCTGGCAAGCCCAACCACCTCGGAATATTTCCTCCAGTTTTTCAGGGACAACGTGCAAGCATTACTCGCCTCTCATTTGCTGCTGAACTGGAAACCACGCTGGGCGTAATGCATCATCTGCATTCTGCAACCTGCCATCCTGAAAGACTCCTCCTTCTCTCTCTTCGTCTCTGTTCCTTCAAAGGCTGCCGAGGGTGCATTCAAACAGCAGGACACACACTCAGCTAACAAACCTCATTTAGGGCCCATACACACACTCTCAATGCTAACACTAGCTGTCGTACACCTCCTCTCATCACATACACTGGTGACCACAATGACCACGACAAAGCACCTTTACAGAGCTAATTAGGAGGGTTCCCCCTCTCTTTTTGAAACTCATCTGAATAGGAGGGAACATGATAATGAGGAGTGGAGATAGAGGAAGAAGGAGAGTCGCTGGCAGAGAGTGAGGAAGAAGACAAGATGCTTGATGATGTATTCACAGAGATTGGGAGAAGGGTTTTCTGTTTTTTTTTGTGTGTGCAGAATTCAAAAAAGGGCTCAGGCAGGCAGGGGGAACCAAATTAGTGTGACACCGCTCTGTGAATCTCTGATGCAGCGATGGAGGTGAGCGGGGAGGGAAGTGAATGCTGCACCATTTTGTTTGGTGAGCCATGCCATTTATACGGAGAGATAAAAAGGGAGAACGGGGTGGGACGCCTGCATCCACCGAACCAAATACAGCAGCTACAGCTACACTCAGATTTTTGATGGAAAACAGAGTCACAGCTGATCACCGAGCTCACAAAATCCACCCAATTTATTTTCTTTTAATGCTAACCGAAGAAAATAATAAAATAAATCTATTAAATGCTTTTATTATTCCAGCTTCGTTTTCATTCTGTTTATAGAAGCAAAGGAGGTCACACTCTGAAATAGTCTGTAAAATGTGAACGTCACATAAATCAGCTCTGCTGCATATGTAGGATGCTCGTAGTTCAGCTATTATGATGCATATATCTGTCAACACAATAAGATTATAGGATGGATTCAAGGTAAAAAAGAATGTCTTCCTCACATGTAACAGGTACAGAGATGAATGTGTGTGTGTGTGTGTGTGTGTGTGTGTGCGTGCGTGTGTGTGTGTGTGTGTGTGTGTGTGTGAAAATGGTCAAAAAGGAAAGAAAAGAAATTCAGCCTCTTTTGAGTCTTCATCAGAATTTTAAGTTCAAGTTGAAGTTATGACCTCACTCTTGTCTCATGAAGCCGGCTGACCCCTGACGGGAGAGCAAAGCATTCTGGGAGAGTAGCAGGACCCCCCTCCCCCGTGTCACAGTGCTTCTCAGACAGCTTGTTAATTTGCAAAACTTTTGCACACAATCGCCGCCTCCATGTGTGTATGCGTGTGTGTATATATTAGCAACGGGACTTGACCCTGGCGAGCTGCGGCTGTGTTTCGCGTCTCGCTGGGCGTGGGAAAAAGACGGGACCCCTTTTCACAGCTGCCTGGCTGAGGACTGGGCTGCTTGGGGGCCCCCGTACCCCCCTTTCCATGCAACCCCCCCTTTTCTCTCTTGTCCAAGCCTCTCACCCTCCCTTCTTCCTACTTCTATCTCATTCAGACTCCAGCATACCGGCTTTCAAAAGCAGAACCCTCTTCCCAGCCCTTCATAAATACATCTCATTATTCAAGTCCCGGTTTGCATAGAGTGTCCAAACAGATCTCCACTCGGCTCATGAGGCCTGAAGCCCCTCAGCCTTTTGGACCTCACAAGTGCAAATTTCGACTTAGTAATCTCTCTGTGTTAATATTGGTTTTTAAAAAAAGATGTGTAAACAGTTTCAAAACAGCTCCATCAACGATGCAACGGGACTAAAACGTCTAATCTGATGCAAACTCACCTTAAAGTAAAAGAATGAGTCAGAAAATCTGAAGAACTAAAGTTAATGGAGAGTTTAGCGTGACTATTAGCAAGTGCTTTTCTTGTCTGTATTCCATCTGTCACATGCAATTGTACAGTACCACACACACACACACACACACACACACACACACACACACACACACACACACACACACACGCACACACACACACACACACACACACACACACACACACACACACACACACACACACACACACACACACACACACACACACACACACACACCCTTCAACCCCCACCCTCATCCTGCAACTTGCTGCGATGCATTTCTGCAGAGATTTATCTCCTATCAGGTTGTATAAGACCGTGGTTGTAATTTACATCCACTTTAGAGAACAGCAGGACAGGCTGGTTCTTGCATATGCTAATATGAAGCTTGGGAAAACCTGGAGGATTCAAAGAACTTCTCAGTAAATTTGAGTAACGGAGCTTTTCACTGAGTTCCAAGGTTGTGGAGCCATGATGATGCGACCTTGTGAAAACGTGAAAACTGGAGGGAAAATGTGAACAACCCTGGATCCAGGAATGCTCCTGGATTTTGGCAAACTATGATCCACTAACATTTAAATTGAGTATACATTTTTGTTATTTAGCACAATTGTGAAAGCATCCATCCATCCATCCATTGTCTGAACCCACTTTGGCCACGTAGGCCCCGGGGGTGGGGTGGGGGGTCGGTCAATGTCAATGGGCAGTCAGGTGGGGTACACCCTGGACGGAGAGCCAGTTGAAAGCATTTTGACCTAAAATTATTCCAAAATAAAAAAAATAAGGTGCTGAATGTGTTACAAATTTATGCAAATCTGATAATCAGCAGACACTGGACAAGGGGAGGGGGCTCGTCGAGGTCTTAAAGGACAGAACCACCCAGACGCTCTTTCCACACGAGCATGTTCAAACCCCGGCTAAGCATCCGTGCTCCTAACCGGATAAAAAACCGCAGCAAAGATTACATGGCAACCTCTCCCTCACCTACTACACACTCTACCTGACAAATAGGATCACACTGGTTAAAGGGATAAAACGTTGAATGTCTGAGAATAAAGAAAAGGAGAAATACGGAGGATGATGCACGAAATGGAAAAATACTAATAAAGAGAAAACAAATTCAATATGGAGGCCCTGTTTGTCCACTGAAACCAGGCTGTTTATTCTCACTGTGGCTGCAGCATGAAGTCCACTGCTGCTACATATGTTGTGTATATTCTCAGACAAAAATGGATTAAACTGATGTGCAAATAAAAATGCATTGTGCTCCTCTCCAGCCTTATTGTGGTGGTTGGTTTTACAAAGATTTCACAGATAAATAAAAAAAGGATGTGGATGGTAATCAGCTGCTCCATGCTGCCTAACTCTCAAAATAAATAAATAAATAAATAAATAAACAAGCTTCTTTACTGTTCAGTTGCTACACAGGACCCGAGTTTAACAGACTTTATTTTGAATATTCACCTGCTGGCAGTTGTGTTCCATCCCATCTGCAGACCATGTCCTGTATCCCAGTGTGAATGCAGTCTTCAGGGTAAAGGTTGCTGACATGTTCCTACAAAGACAAAAAAACACCATCAACACATAAAATCACAAACCACTTAATGAACATATTGCAAAAAATCAAAGGAATGTTTCATTTTGGTTGACTCTGCTGCAAAATTGGTCAAACTTTCTTTACTTTCTTGTGCCTTCTCGCACCCTTTTGCCTCGTGGCGAGGCTGACTACGACATTTTGTGAATGCAAAATGCCACGCTTGATCTAGAGTCAAATTTAGTCACAAAGACTCATAATTTCAGCAAAAAGTAAGAACAAAATAAAATAAAATCAACGTGTCTGCTGGTGAAACACAAATGACACATTCCCATAATATCTTCACTCACTACAACACAACACAACAACATTCCATCTGCACCTGTTTAACAGTGCACATCAAATATTGTCAGTCATGGTCTAAATAGAGCATGCTGGGACTTCAGGGATGTTCAGTCATCTCCGAGCCTCGCTACTGCTCTAACAATAGATCAAACTCTGAGCTGATGTCCTATTTTTTCCTTATGGAGCTGGAAAACACAAAAATAATCCATACTGAGTGAAACACAAATTAGACGAGACCTGCCGTGTCTAAAGCAGATTCAGTGTGAAAATATAACTAAATGTGGGACCCCCCCCCCCCCCCCCCCCCACACACACACACACACACATTGTGTCTTCAGTCTCTGGTGCAGTAATAAACACACCTTTGGTTGAGTTCTATGTTTGAAACATCATGCAATAATAAACAAACCTCAACAATTACTGAGATTAAGTCACTTCAAGCCTATAATCACAGTAATAAACACAGAAAGCAATCTGATGCTGCTGCTGCCAACACAGTCACGTGAGTTTGGGATTAACCAATCCAAGGCTTTAACTATTTCTGTCTCAGCCTCCAGATATCAGTGGTTAAACACCCACACAGTTATGACAACTACACAGCAGCGTGAGTTGTGAGGTTTTAGCTTTGTTTTACACACGCAGCTCTCCTCTGAGTGGTTCTGAATCACCGCTCTCCATCGGCTGCAGCATCACCGCGACACCGAAACCAGGAGTTCAGGCAGCAGCAGCACTCTTCTCTGGAGGTGCAAGCAGCTAAAAAGTGGACCCCCATTTGCTAAAACGGTGCTGGTAGTAGATCCATCCATCCATCTCGAGGCGCTCAGCCTCCCTTGGCATCCCGGTTCCTCCTGCTGCTGTTGCGCTTCTCCGCCTTGGCACATCTCCTCCTCCATGCCAAGCGACAGGAAATCCCCCGGCTCCGAAGTGATTGGTGTCAGCTCGTACTTTCGGTTCTCTAGCTTTATGAAATTAAAACTCATACAGCTAGATAACCAAAGACACCAACTGACCCAATTGTCTCTTAAAGGGGCCCAACCGCCGAGAAAAAAAAATAAAACGGGATGAAGCCAGAATAAAAGAAGGATGAGCCTGCTGGAATTATTCTGAGAAGCCCTCTCGGCGCGCGCACACACACACACACACACACACACACACACACACACACACACACACACACACACACACACACACACACACACACACACACACACACACACACACACACACACTTTAACCCTCCAATTTAATGAAACTGTGCAGCCATTGCTGAACTAGGTTAATTTTCAGCCTCAAACTTTGAGCGGTCATTAACATCACATCACTATTTAACACACTGTAAAAAAAGAATTAAGTCCAAACGCGTTATAAACGCACACCAGCCCTATTTATTAAACAGAAGCTGTGTTAAAACAGCATCAACCATAGAAAGCTTACTTACACTCCTCCGTTTCACTGCAGCGAACACGGCGCGCTAATTGAAACACTCCTAATAGGATTTTAAATTAATGGCAGAATGACTTCATCCGTAGAGAGCCACGCGCGTAAAAACCAGAATATTATCAACGCCCCAAAGTGTCCTCAGTTATAAAACGGCAGCATCCTCTCCCTCACGCACGGAGGCTGCTACTGACAAGTGCGGAGAGTCCACACGGTGAGCTGAGGGCGTACACTCCGCCTCAGAGAGAGAGAGAGAGAGAGAGAGAGAGAGAGAGAGAGAGAGAGAGAGAGAGAGAGAGAGAGAGAGAGAGAGAGAGAGGCGGGAAGCGCGGATTATTAGAGCCGATTTGAAAATAAACGCAGGTGCATCAATCAGAAAGCTGATTCTTCCAATTATCCTCATCAGTACGCTAAAAGCGCAGAGACAAGTGCGTCAAGTGGGAGCATTGATGTAACGGGAGCGAACCTGATTTTGTAATTTCACTTTTGTAAACTGTTTCAATGAGTAAAACATTTATAAAATATTCCATATTTCCTGCAGCTTTTAAACGTGACACGTCATTATTAACTGACATAATTTGTTGTGTGTCTTTGAAAAATGCTGAAGGCTTCCTGTGATTTATAACAAACACAGGAAACTATTGCACGTGACCCACTTCATTTCAGGTGAAAGAATTTGGTTGAACTCATTATCACTAAAATGTATTTTAAGACATTAAACTGCACATTCAGCGACTTATCCCGGAAAAACGACAATTTGTATAACATCCATTGTTGTTATTGCAAAAACTCGCCGTTTAAGCCCAAGTGAGTCTAACCATGACCTGCATGCAGAGACAAGAGGTCAGACCAGAAGGAAAAAATCTGTAATGTAGTTCACATCTGCAAGTCTGAGGGAATGAAAGTGCAGGAAACTCTTTGTCAGATGGTTATTGCGCACAAGCAATTTGATGAAACAACTCTTAAACAGATCCAAGCCGCTGCTCTCTGACACCATGAGATTATAATTTAATCGCTTTTAAAAACACAAATAATTCTTAAATCAGTTCTGCATCTTGGAGAAGAGCGCTGCAGCGTCATCACTGATCCTGAGCATGCGCGCATTTGCATCAATCATTTCAGGACGCAACAGAACTGGAATTCATTTGTAACACAAAACAAAACATATAAACAATTTTTTATTGTAATAATTATTTATTAATTATTTATCACTTGTAAGTCGCTTTGGACAAAAACGTCTGCTAAATACATAAACATAAACGTCAACATTAAAATGCCATTTAACATGATTTGTGTTTGAGTTAATGGCGCTTGTTGTTAAACGAGTTACATTAAAATGATTAAAATACGTGGATTGTGTTATTTAGAGTATTCAGGAGCAACAGTAGGGTTTACACAAATGTTTTACTGTTGTGTGTGTGTGTGTGTGTGTGTGTGTGTGTGTGTGTGTGTGTGTCTCAGATTGATTTTCCCACAAACAAGTGACAGGGGAACCCCCTCACACCCCACCATCTAACCAACTCTTTTCAGAGACGAAAAAAAGCAAAAGAAAGAGAAAGAAGTCAACATCAAGTTCAACAACGTGCTGAAGAGAAATTAACATGACAATCAAGTCTGGGATCCTCCAAGTCCTCCCCTCCCCTCCCACCTCCACAGAGTCTGGCGTCAGCCCCACTACACTTTCCCAGGCTCACAACAATATCTCCCTGCTGAACTCTGCACTGCAGCGCTGCTGGGGCCTCCTACACCTCCTCCTCCTCCTCTTCGTCCCTCTACATACTTCTTGCATGAGCACATGGCAGTGGACACCCTCATTAGATATTCTAGAGTTTTGAAACTCTAAATTTTGATGCCGTTTACTATTTGATCCAAAATCTCAATCATAGAAATTGAGAAAATATATAATTTTTCATAAAAATAAAAATAAACAAACCTCCAGCAAACACCAAGATATGTCCTTCCCAAAATAAAAATTGTAGAAGTTAATAACGTGCATCATGCTGCATGCACACAATTATCCAAAAATACCCTTAATTAATTTCAAAATAACTATAGCTGCATCCAGGTTTAAACATCACTATTCAGAGTTTGTTCCTACATCTCCCTCCATCTTCTCCCTGCATCCAGCCTATCCAAACCAGAACTTGAAGAAGCTGGGAATTCCAGTACTAATCCTCAATAATGCCAACAGAAAAATTAGCCTTAAAGCACATTTTACTGGTTAAAGCAGGTCGGCCAGGAGGGCGAGAGCTGCTGCTGCTGCAGACAGCGAGAGACGGGATGGAGCTGCTGGGGAGGATGATGATGACGAGCAATGGGAAAGGGGGGTTTACAGGCACCCCAGGGCCTATCAAATTTGTCAGACAGGCCCTGGACTATTTTAGGGTGAATTTACAGAGCTGTAAAATAATGCAATTATGCATGTTTTAATTTGAAATCACAATGAAATGAAGATGAAGAGAGGATGATGGGATCAGAAAGATATTCAATATGATAAACAACTTACTACGTTTTAGTAAAAACTGTTAACTTTATTATTTATTTTCTAAGGATCAGAAGAACTTGCTTCAGTCTCTCCTTGACCCAATATTTTAGGTTATAAAAGTGCAATAAAACGTAGACAATGAAAGTGTATTCTTTCATTAAATGTCTCCTTTAAAGCATTATTGTAGCAAATCCAAAATAAACAAATATAAAATAAGCCAAATATTAGTTTATGCTAGTTTACAATTGTTCTTACAGTTAAAAGAAACAAAAGCACAAGAAGACGAAACAGTGACACCCTTTGGTGAAGAACAGAATTGACAATATTACATTTTAACAAAAATCGTGTGAAGCTTGTGTTTATTCAAAATTAAAAAGAATATATAAACTAAAATGAATATAAAAATTATAAGAAAATAAAAAGGAAGTAAGTGGTAAGACATTTCCTAAAAGTCAAAAGGTTTTAGAAACAGAACAACTATAGTGGAATCGTTTAACAGAAATCACTGAAAAATCTCTATAACATAAACAATAAAGTTATGCAATGAAACAAATGGAAACAGATTTTAAATAATAAAACTGGTGTTTATAAATTATTACTTTATTCGAAACTGAGGCTCATATACAAGGTAAACTTTATTATTATTATTATTATTATTATTATTATTATTATTATTATTATTATTATTATTATCTATGTAATTTATATGTGAAGTATCAGGTCAGCATTACATCACAGCCCCTGTTACAATTTTTTTACATTATTATTTTAAACCATTTATCAACTTAAACTAAATAGTAAATGACTCTGATATTAAACTCTCATTTTCTAAATCTCATTTAACCACTTGTCATAAAATTCTCAAAGTCTTCAGTCCTGTTTAATCCAATGTTTGGATAAGTCACTTGTTTTTGTATTTAAAGCATATAGTCCTCTATTCTACAAAAGTCCCACCTTAAGATAGATTTATTAGATTCAGATTCAATTCAAAATTCAGAAACAATTTAAAGTTTAATACTTTTTTTATCCTGTCAATAAATGGCCAACAAGTTGAGGAACTGAAAGCATGGACTTCTCACTGAATGGTCCATTTAACTAATAAAAATATAATTTAGAATGATGCTTTTGTCTACACTTAGAACCATATTTGTTTAATATGAACATTTTAAAATAAATGTTCATAATAAAAGAGAAACATGCCATTGACGCACATAATGCAATTGTTAAAAAAATAAAACAAATATTAACAGAAATATCATAGTTGATATTATTATAGTATTAACTTGTATTATTTTGTTTAATTTCACTCTTTTTGGCATTGGCCTGTTCGGAACAAATTCATGTTTTATCACAAAAAATCAGATAATTGTCAACGACCTGAACTAAAATATTTTATTTTCTGTGAAACAAGATGGGTGAAGCGTTTTTAGATATCAGGGTTGCATTTGATCACTTTCAGGCATCTAAATCAATTGTAACGAATTAAAGAGTGAATTAAGGTCAGGAGAAGCATCAGGATGATCTGACTTCTTTAGATTAATATTGATAAATATAAATAATGAAAAATAAAACAAACCAAAACCAAAGCTAAGTTTTTATTTTATTTTATATTTTTGCTAGTTTATTCATTTATTACTGAAAGCAAAATAAAGAAAAACAGCTAAACTTGACCCCAACATTTTTTCACTGTTTTGAAGAAAAACAATATAATAACCAGATTTTCAAATATGATTAAATATCCTTTAGAGAACTTATTTTCTACCTGTTTAAAACATGCAATTAATAATTAAGCTTTTGACCCAAACAACAACATAACATTTAAACAAAGGCTTGTTCTGTTTGCAGTTAGAGCAGAATAATTATATTTAAGCTAAGATGTAGAACAAAAACAACTTCTGAGCATGAAAGATAAAATACACTTACAGCTATGTTTTAGTGACGCCATGCCTGCTGGGTGTAAATGGGAGTAATAAAAGTTCTTACCGCAGCGGGCTCGTGCAGGGGGACCTGCTAATTCTTCCTCTGCCTCCTGTGAAAGAAGGAGCGCGATCCGGAGTCCTCGTGCCTTCATTTGAAGCCGGCTGGGTTTTATGATAATCAGAGCTGACACCGGCCTGTGCGGAGGGCACCCTCGAGCCCCGCGTTCCCACGAGCCGCATTCCTCCACGGTCAAGTTCAAGCTCAGAGCGCGAGACACCCCCCACCCCCCACAGCCATTACTATGCGAGGCGTGCCGCGTGGCTAATTCCGAAAAGGCGCGCGCTTTCCGTCGTGGGAGAGTTTGTCAGCCTGCATTCAGATGAGAAAGGCCCAGTGTGAGTCCGACAGCCGCGCTCTGAACAAACAACAGATAATATATGCTTGTTCTCTCTTTGACCCAAACTTTAAATGAATACGAAAGTCATACAAAAACACCGATGGTAGTAGTATAAAGACATGTTTCAATTAGAGCATTCATTTTTGGAATTTTTAGTGATAATTTAAGATTTCTTCTACTTTTGTCATATCATATGACACCATCTAAGCCTTTTGTCCTCCCATAAACATCCTTCAGCAGCCCTGCAACACATGTCTCTAAATGGCATTCTCTTGAACATGCATTTACAGTTTGAAACAAAATAAATTTACTTATTAAGTTGCAGGAGGGAGTTTTTGAAGTTAAAAAATCATTGTTTCATTAATGCAAAAGAAAAGTAAAAATAAAACTACTTTTTATTTAACAAAAAGAGCTACATGTGGAATGATTACATCCTGAGTGAGTTTTAGAGATGTCTCAAACAAAACAACTCAAATGGAACCTTAAAAACATCAAACGAGACAAAAAACAAGAACGAAACCTTCGCTGATGATGCTGCCCTTCCACTTTCATCACACAAACACATCTGATCTGATACAAACTCTTCCTTCTTGTGTATTTTCTGTCTCACTGAGCCTAAACATCTGGCCTTTTTCCAGAAAACGATCTGCTTCATCACTTTTATCCTGCTCATGTGGAGGATGTGGCGAGCATAAGACATTTAAAGACAAACATCCTTGCATCTGGTGTATTTTTCACAAATGAAGTTGTGATTTTTTCTTTTTACTGATGAGACAACTTCAAACTTTTGGTGATGCTAAAATGTCACCACGACTCTGGCTTTTATGAAAAAAAAAATATTGGAAAAGCTTCAATTTGTGAGCAAAACATCTGAACTGACATGATTTAAATTCCTATTTAATGTTTTTTTCAGTCTTTCTTATATGGGATGCTTAATTTAAGACTTAATCAGATATTTATACGTAAATAATTTGCTATTTAGTTTTTCTAAAATCTTATTGAAATATTGTGATGTTGCACAAATACGTAGATATACTTAAAATGCTATCTTGTCCTCTGCTAAAAGTCAATTTAAATAAAATATTTAGCAATACTGTTTTTTTTCTTCATTACGTCCTTCCTGCAGTACAACCGTGCAGATTTGCATCACACCGTGTGACTTTTGGAGTTTTTGTGTGTCTAGAATTAGAAGCTGGAGTCTGAATGCAGAAGCAGAACCTCAGCTGATTTCAGGGGAAGTGTGAGGCGTCTAGCCGGAGTGTAATTGGCTGGCTCTGTCCCAGACAGTCCCGTCACACCCACCCCATGTTCCTGCTTTTAAGGTCCCATATAACACTGTCTGGCTCACTGGTCCCATAAACCACAGGGGAATAAACTGTTCACTCATGAATTATATTGTCAACTTTTCCATAAAAAGTCACTCTTTTCATTTACTCCAAAAAGCATCATTTAGTTCAGGATTATGTTAGAATAAAATATAACTTCATGGATTGTCACAGTTCCATAACATCTAGTGTCATCAGGATCATTTGTAACAGAATTAAGAATAAAAATTAACTATCTTGTATCCCTGTTATTGGGTCCTGTTTACAAGCTTTTAGAGCTATCAAGGTGCTCTTTAAAGGTAAGACACCCTCGTAAAGAGATTCAATGCTCAACTCTCTGAGGTCCTATTGAGAGAAACTAATTGATCAGTGTGGAGGGAAGCGTCTTATTATGTGTTGATGTCATGGAGGGCCGTCCAGGTCAGAGGTGAAATGAACCTAATGACCCACCCTGAGCCGCAGAGCGTGCTGCTGACCACAGGCGGGTTGATGGACTTGTAAACAAGTGGTGGACATTGCATTTCCTGACCTTTGGTGTCAGTCGCTGGTTAGCAGATGGATGTGTGTTTAACTGGCTGATCGGTTGACCTTTGGAGTCAGAAAGCACAGCGATAATGACGTTAAGATAATTGTTGCATTTTAGATATAAGTCTGATTGATCAATGCAGGTAAGAGGTGCTAAGTGACATTATTTAGGTTTAATCCCTGATGATGGCATTGCACGTCATTGGCTCCAATAAATAAACATGTTAAAGGGAAACCAAGCAAAATTTTTCATATTTTTAAATCATTTTCTGCTTCACAGGGTTAATGAAAAGTCACATACCTCTACTGCCCCCTGTGGCCAGAAAACCACACTTGCAACTTCAGTCTGGTGGGCTGCCAGCTGTGGATTTAGGTCCAATCCCAACACTCACACTGTGTCCTATACGGTTTTCAGCAAAGCACACTTCGAGAAAGTGAGCAGTAAGGCTTTAAGTACATGGTACACAAGTGTGCAAATAATTGCTGAATTGAGATGGGGAGCACAGCGTAATCGACCGTGATGCAGCATGGATGCTGGTCACGTGATACTTAAAAAAAACACCTTTCAAACAAACAACCAAACAATTATTTGAAACAAATTTACATTCATCGCTGCTTTGTCTAAAAGTTTCAGAGCATCAAATACTCATCCGAAAATGAATGCCTTTCATTAGAAAATACATATTTTCAGAAAAGGCACTTGAGCCTTTTCTCCCGCAGCAATGGATTGTGGGTAATGCCCTTCACCCAAGTGTGCATCGATGCAGACTTGGGTGAAGTGCGGATCAAGGGTGCAAAAGGGACATGATCAACTTCTGCACTTGAAGATCGGGACATCATACAAACTCGCACCCCTCGGGGTCGCGCAATTGAAGGGGGCAAACATGGAAGTGCGAGTACTGGGATTGGGCCTTAGAAACAAAAATCAGCTGACACACATTGTAACACTGCAATATGTTTCCAGCACATTTCCTGCATGTTTTAGATCATGATTACAGCCGCTTTGTTTCATTTGGTGATGAATCACTCATGTAGACACTAAAGAAGGCTGGGGAGACATTTCAGCAGTTAGATTAAGGTGTTAAAAAGACAAATGGATGGCAAGGAGATGAGTTTCCTTTTCAGCTTAACCAGAGAGAAATCATAATGGACACTAAGGAAGCTAAAAGCAAGCATAACTGCATTTAACTCGAGTGGACATTTCAAAGACTTTATGAAAAGAAAATGTTAAAAAATGCAGTTAAAAAACATTTGCACACCTAAAACTGAACCAAAGTAAAAAGTCCCTCCTGATAATGTCGTAATTTCTTGATTTAAAGTTACAGTGTGTATTTTTCTGGCGATAGGGGTCAGTAGATACATAAATCCTTGCAAGCAAACAGTATTTTTACATTGGAGTAAGCCCTTACCAACAGATGCCCATTAGGGTCAAAAAGCCCCAGGCAAAATGGCAAGCGCATCAGACTCCCTTTCATCACGTAAGTGAAGAGGTAAATGTGTCAAACAACAATGTTCATGACTAATGAAAGTTTTGCAACCATTTGTTACAAATCAATAAATGCATTTTGTCCTCATGGGCCACTGTAGAAAGAATCGTGGCATCTAATATGGAGTCGCCCAGAGACGTAGACCCACTCCCATGTATTTTAGACCTGAATTTTGTTATATGTCACAAAGCCACCAACATTTTTCAACAACTGGACATCGTTTTCCATGTAATTCATTTTTAACAACATGTTGATGGGTATTTCCAGAGATTAACAGTAAAACCTACACATTGTGTCTTTAAAGGTGGAAAGAAAAACAAAAACATCTCTATCATAACGTGATCCTAATTTCCTTTTTTTTTGTATGTCTACAGCATCAAAAATATGTTTTTGATCAATTTTTGCACTGAATGTAGCCTGGTATGTCCTCAGCTCCATGAGATTCAGTAGTTTGTTCATAATGCTACAGTAGACCATAAGCATAGGTAAACAGATATGTTTAACAAACAGAGGTTTTGTGCCTTTTCAAATGATTATATGCTTACAATCTTCATTCTAACTTTGGTGTTCCTTTTGAACAAAATGATCGAAAACTCTCTTTAAAAATACATTTCTAAAGAGCATATGTGTTTACCTGATCTGAAAGTTTAGTAAAGGGCAGACGTTTCTCATGTAACACACACAGACACACACACAGAGACGGCAAGGCAATCATTTTTCATTCCGCCCTGTCGGGCTCTGACAGCTCTGGGAGAGGGTCTGCGTCTGTGTGAGGCAGACTGGCAGGACAGACACCTTCGAACGGCAACGTTAATTACGGGCATCTGCTCGGATGTTCCAGTCTAGGGGCCTTTCCAGGGCCCTGGCTGTTGCCATAGGGACAGCGGAGAACCGTTGGAGAAGACAGAGACCCCGTTATTCTCCTGAGAGGTGGCCAGACGTGACCCCCCACGACTCTCCCCTTTTGATTTGGGTGGGAAGCCGTAAGCAGCCAGCCAGGAGGGAGACAGATTGTTTCAGGTTCATTTTGTGGTCTGCAGATTTAGATCCCGAGAGACCGAAATAAAACAGAAAAAAAAAAGAGTAATTCAGAACTGTTTCACAGTTTGGTGCTGAACAAATGTATGCATATTCATTAGTTTTCATAAAATTATGCAGATTTTAGAAAAGGAAAATGTATTTTCCTGAAAAAACTGTTAATATTTTACAATTTGCAAAACATGTAAAGAGAATTAATAGAGAAAAATAACGTCGTGTGTATTATTTGTGTTTTCACTCAGTTTTAGTCTGACTGGCAGGAAATCAGGTTTTAGATTGACTTTAAAAAAGGAGCTCATAAAAACAAATTACTACTTGATACAGAAACAACCTAAAACCAAGTGAAAGACCAAACTCCAACCATTATTTGACCTTTGATCATTTTCATATCAAAGGTCAAGATAGTTGGGCCACACCAGAAAATTCAAGTGTGGAAAAATCATCTCAAGTTCATGTTTAAAACATGATCCTTCTCAGAATATTCCTCAGATTTTAAAAACAGTTTAAAAGCAGTTCATTTTGAGTGAGACATACATTCAACAAAACAAACGCCTCAGTTCCTACCAGAAGGAGCAGAACGGCTGCATTACTAGACCATTGGATGCTTAAAGCAAAGCAGGAAATTGTTGATTACATTTTATGTAAAAACAGGGTAGGGTTTATCACAGAAGTTGTTTTTAATGAAGCACAAAGACAAAGCTGAGAACTGCTGACTAAAGAAACGGGGTTCATCATGCTTCAGCTTCACTTTTCTTTGAAAGATGATGTCCAGCACTGTTTTGGCTCACAAACACATATGTCTAAATAAACAATTTTAGATGATTAAAAATTAAATGTTGGTCTATCTTTTATAACTACAGGATTCTGCGATACTGTATTTTTCCACAGAAAAACAATTGTCCCATCAACACAAGTTTAGACTAAATCCAAAGGAAAACTGGATTTCCCAGCTTCCACCGAGCATTCAAACGCAGCATGTAAGCACAAATCAATCAGGTGTGAAAATAGTCTCTTTTTTTGTACTTGTAAACTGATCTGTGTGTAATATAGTTTTGTCCGTGTGTACCAGGTAATTTTTGTGTCCGTACTCAATGATTTGTATGTGTAAGAACTGAAGTTACACAACGAAAATGTAAACACAAGTTACAAATCAAGAGTTACACACACACACACACACACACACACACACACACACACACACACACACGCACGCACGCACGCACGCACGCACACACACACACACACACACACACACACACACACACACACACACACACACACACACACACAGATCTTTTGAAACTTTTTGCTCCCCATGTTATGTTTTGTTATGTTCTTTTTAAATTGTAATCTAAAAATCTCACCTTGTGTCCTTTGTTCCTCTGCCACTGATGAGTCATTTGTGACACAAAAAACTTCCACTAGATGGCGATAAAGAATCACTATGAGCCCATCACTTCTGCTGATCCTCAACTCTCTTCTGAATGATACAAGAAAAGAATTAGAGCTGAATAGATGTGTGCAGTCAACGTTTTAAAATCCTAATTTCTATATTAGATTCAGCAGTGACAGAGAGGACATTTGTCTCTGTCCTTCAACAAAATCCAACTGAATTTGAGGTGTAACCATTTAGTGTCCTTTAAGAATGTCCTTCCTGGTATCTATGAACACAAAAGTGACACGCGGGAGCTAAAATGGCAGACGTGATGACCAACAAAGTTGATGCAGTGATGAGACTATTAGTGGGAATGTGCTGTAAACGGAGGAAGACAGAGGGCAAACTGAGACGACCTGAAAGCAGTTTGGCTCCTCTGAGGCTGCTGAGGTTTTTTAATTAAACCATCCCTCTTTACTCCAGAGGTTAAAGACTTGCCCTGTGCACTAATCAGTGAAGCTGTTCACCAGGTGTGTGAATGAGCGTCTGTGCATTCAGGTACACAGGTACAAATCTAGAAATCAATTCAAACATTGGAAATGATCATGAGTCTCATCATTTTAGAGGTGGCACATGAAGAAGGTCAGGTGTGTAATATTCTCACATGAACCTGTCTGATTCACCTTCACCTCCTCCTCATCGTAACACAAGAAGGACTGTTGTCATGGTCTATCTATCTATCTATCTATCTATCTATCTATCTATCTATCTATCTATCTATCTATCTATCTATCTATCTATCTATCTATCTATTTATTCATCCACCCACCCACCCACCCACCCATCCATCATTGATTTATTGATTAATTGATCCATCAATCTATAGATACAACTGCTATTGCTTGGTTGTATTTTAGTTACCCACCAAGGTAAAATATATGGTTTTGTAATGATTGTATTTTTGCTTTGATTCGAGTAAACCTGTGTTGCAGTATGATTGCACTGTAGGGTTTTAGATTCAGAATTTGTTTATTGATCCCACTCTCTCTGAAGTATTCTCTCTACCACTGCAGTATTTCCCAGAGATTTGTGGACTGTACATGTAGTACCATGTGTGATTTTGTTCTGCAAGGTAGAGTTGTAAGCTTGTTAATTTGTTTAGATCTTTTTGTTTTTACTGTTTTTTTTGGCATCTAGTGTTGGCAGCAAAGTAAGAATTTTATCGTGCCGAAAAACATGTTTCTATTTTCCCTTTGCATGTTACAATAAAAATTTAGAATCTTTGATTTATGAAACCTGTATCATTTTTTTATTGTACAATATGACTATTCAAACAATGACTTATTGAAACTATGGGATACTTGTGTGTGGATGATGTAGAGTTTTGTTTCAATGGTACTTCACAGTAAATTTGTTTTTTGAACCAATGTTTGTGCAAGTGCAAGATTTCTTTAAACATGTGAATGCACAATGCAGCGTTTTGAACACTGGACAGCCTGTGTTACAAGTGTTGACCGTTATGAGTTTTGTGTCTAGAGTTGTGAAAAAAGACATCAATTTTGGGAAAATTGTTGTAGAGTGATTGAACAAAAAAAGGTAAATTTGACAAATATGGCCCTAAATTGTTTAATTACATCATACATTTACCTGATATTTTTTCCGTGCTTTGAAATGTAGTAATGTGTTATTTTATGAAGAACAGCTCAAAAAGCTAACTTATTTCTTTACTGTTCTGATTCAATCTCAGCTGATTTCTGGGCCGGTGTAAACTGCAAATGCTGAGATAGCACCAAATATTAAGGACATAACATCTTCAGAGAAAAGCACTTCTGGATTTGGGTTTCCTTGGTTTTAAAAGCCATCTCGAGAAAAGTGTGTAGACTTTTGGAGCAGGAAAACAAATTGTCTGTATTTCAAGCAGTGAAAAAGATAATAATCACATTCTGAAACACCCTTATTATTATTTTGGTTTGGCTCATTTATTGAAACAGAAATTACATTCTCAAACCTCTAAGATCATTTGGGAAAACACTCTTACAGTTTAGCACAACACCATAGCTCACCTACAAAAGCTCATATCTCTCCTAAAACAGTTCACTCAGACTTCAATCTAAATCCCTTTCTCATTTAAACAGTCAGTGTCTCCAAAATGGCAAAGATCCTTCTCAATAGCTTTGGCTCATTTCTCGACACAGATCAGACATTCTCATCATTCTTGGTGTTTTTGTCAAAATAAACCTGGATGGTTGATCACAACAACATGGTTTACCTGCAACAGCTCATATCTCTCCTAAAACAGTTCAATTGTGTCAAAACTACATTTCCTTCTAATCTGAATAGTCAGTGCCCCCAAAATGCATCGTCCCTTTGGCATTGTGTGAGTACTGCCATACAAAATGTTTAGATGTTTTGTCACTATAGCAGAGGATCAACAATATACAACCGAAAAGAGTAGCCTCCAAGGTTTGACATCACAGATAGCACTCACACTACCAAGGAAGTTATAACCATTTTTTATTCACACGCAAAGAAAATTTCATACATATGTAAAAAGAAAATGTACATTACAGTAATACAGTAAATTGTATGAACACAAAATCAAAAAACAAGGATGTATTCAGTGGTCGCTAGGGATGGGTACCTTTGACATTTGAATCGATTCGGTACTAATTCCCGGTGCATAGGAATCGATACCGGTACTTAATGGTACCAATTTTCGATACTTTTGAGTGTTTATTATTTTAATTCTCTTTTATAATTAAATATATATTTTTCTCAATATATAACAATATTTGATAAATATCACGATAAATAACATTCAACTGTTTGTATTCTAACATTGTCCTTGTAGTTTTATAAGCTGATAATTAAACTGAAGCAAACATCTTTACTGTGAACTAAATTTACTGTGTATCTTCATTCCTTTTGCCATTTTTTTTCATTGGTTTTTTCCTACTGGGAAGTTAGAATTTCCGAGGAGAAAGCGAACGCACCATTAGCTGATAACAGCGGTGGCAATGGAAGCTAACATATCAAGCTAACGCTATCTTAAACAGTTTATTTAACAGCTGGAGCAGAATCAAACGATGATGCCTCACACTTAGATCGTTGTCACTGATTTCATCTTCACCCAATCACCCGTCGCATTTAGAAAAGGGAAGCCAAACTTTAGAGTGCATTCATGTTCTTCTAGTCGGAAATTCGGAGTTCCGAGGAGAAAGCGAACGCACCATTAGCGAAACGGAAGCTAACATATCAAGCTAACATTATCTTAAACATTTTATTTACCTACCGGAGCAGATGAGGATGTCTCACTTAGATCGTTGTCGCTGGTTTCATCATCACCCAGTTACCCATCACATTTAGTCAAGTGGACCCAAGCTTTAGCGTGCGTTCTTTCTACCATGCTGCTCTGTTTACAACTGGCTCGCAGCGAGCGACGACATAACGCTCTTGCGCATGTGCAGCTGTCTTGGCAAGTTCTCGTTATGAAGGATGGGTACCGAAACAAGGCACCGTTTGAAATGACGTGAATCGGTGCTCGGTCGGTACCTTAAAAAGTACCTAATTCGGTACCCATCCCTACAGTGGTCGCTGTACTCATTCTCCCGCTCTTGTTCACTGTCTTCACCCTCCTGATTATTTACACGTTGTTGTCCATCTGGCCACAGATTCTCGTCCACATCACAGTGGATACTTTCTCTTGCGATGCAACGAGGGAAGAAACTGCATGCATGCTGCAACCATCCCCTGCATTGATCTCCTGTAATGTATATCTGTGTGTGGCAGCACACGATCATGGAAAACACCTGTGTGTGACACTCCCGGTTTGTTAGTCTAGTTTCACCTGACTCAATGACTGTCATCAATGTATCAAATATTCAAAGAAATTCATATATGGTATTCATGGTATTGTGTTCTTGACCAATTCTGACAATTGAACAGACAGTTGTGCATGCGAGTCCTCATACAATGAAATCATGCTTGTCACGAGTTGGTGTAGGAGGATGTTTAGGACCCAAGATGCAGATAACCAGATGAACGATGCAGAACGAGGCAGGAGTTGGATGATGAAAATAAAATCCTTTATTTAAGAGTAGTCCAAGAGGCAGGGAGCCAAAACCAAAAATTCAAATATGTAAACTGAGTAATCAAAAACAATAGAGAACTCGAAACACTGGAATCACTAGAAGCTAGGAATGAGACGAGACTGACACAGACAATGGACCAACCAAAAACCAAGATACAGACAGGGTTATATACACTGGGGAGGATGAGAGGGAGATGAACTGCAGGTGTGTGGGGAGAGAGAGACCAGGTGAACTCAATTACTAATCAGGGAGGAAACTAAAATGACCTAAGAATAAAACCTAAAGACAAGAAGAGCAGGAACATAACTAATAATGTAAGGGGGAGGGGGGAAGAAAAACCTCAAACACTGATGGGAAAAACACACTAGAGAGACTAATGACATGAACAGCTGTAGCTAAAGGAAAATTACCTAAGAGAAAAACCTAAAGACCAGAAGGGCAGCAAACATAACTAATATTCTAAAGGGGAGCTGAAACTAAAGGAAAAACACTACAGAAAGAAAAACTACAGGGGCGTGACTAAAGGGGGCCACGGGAGCACAGGACCTGGGAGGGGGATACCTGAGGAGGGAAACCTAAAGGGCTGAAGATCTGGGGAAAAATGGAGAACACCAGGAGACAATGAGGAAGACGCAGACAAGGACACATGAGGGCGCTAGGAGACACAAAAGGAGAACCTAGAGAGGGATGGGGAAAGAAGGAAACACATGAGGGGAGACGCGGACGCAGACCATGACAATGCTGACATGCTTTGGAGAGAATGATCACTAGACTGAGGATCAACTAATCCGTTTAGATCTACAAGATCTATTCATTTGGAAAATCTGCTAAATGTGGGCTAACTGTATAACTGTAGGCTACATGTACTTAATCATTTGCAAAGATGCACTGAGACAATTGAGACATGTACTAAGGCATTTGCCATTTGATAAAATAAGTGAGAAATGCTATTCTGTTGTGAACATTTGCCAAGAGGTTTGGAGGTTTGTCCATGTTACTTTGAGAATGCAATTTCTATTTCAATTAATGAGCCAAACCAATGGAGAAAAACTGTAATTACTATTATTGTTGACACATTATTAGTTAAATGATGATTAATAAATATGTTTTCCTTCTGCCAGTAAAAAAGGATGGACCTACATCTTTCTGAGGTGCACCAGAGTTCAGCTGAACTTCTTTAGTGTAGAAACTTCTTTAATAAACACAAATCTTCACAATGCCCAGTCTCCAGTTAGGGTTGTGAGCTTTCAACAAATATGTTGGATTCATACTGCATTCATGCTCCGACAAGCCAAATGTGTTGCAATTAGGAGAGACTAACAGATGGACATTTTCATTAGAAGTGTTAAACGTGGGAGGAAGAGAGAGGGTTAGTCATGAAAAAGTAAATGGGCACCATCACAACGGCTGACTTTTTCACTGGAACCCAACATGAAAACAGATTAAGGCTGAGCATTTTAGTGAACAGAAAAAAGCTTTGTAATGCAATTAAAAAATTCATAGAAACAATGCAGATTTAAAGACAAGACAAACCCTTCTGGACGTGTTTTTATTATAGCAAAAGGAAGTTTTTATATGACCTAAAGCATACATTTTTGGATGCTTTCGTGCAGCTTTTCCAGCTTGTTTTTTATCAGTTTTAAATCCTCCTTTAAGACAATTAAACTAGAGCATTTAACCAAATCCTCCCACAGACTTTTATAATATGAAATGAGATCAAGGGTGATGAGAGGTCTTTTCATCTCCACACTTACTCTAAACTTAGCAATGAAAGCCACATTTAGTGCTAAATCAACATGTTTCTAAACCAGCGACACAACCCCAAATGGTCACATTTCAGCCTCCTGCATCTCTGTTGGTGAATGCTTTTGATTTTCTGAAAAGAGATGACTCTCAGATTAAACCAACAGAACTTGTAACTGTCAGAGTTGTGTCGTTACATTATTTATGCAGAAAAAAATTTAAGGCATCACACTTTGTGCCATTGCTCTTTACCGTTCAATATCGCATTAACCCTCTGATGCATGAATTATGAGATCTTCAACCATGATTTTTTAAACAATTTTTTTCATTCATCTTTAGGTGTGAATGAAACAAATTTCAACAAATATTTTTTGTAACATTTTGGTAATTTACAAATAATTTATTACATGTCCACCTCAGTGGACAGCGTGCATTCTGAACATGAAATATGGTGACTTGACTTACTGAAGTCCAAATGGAGGGGCTCACATGCAATAAAGTCTTCAACAGCTGTGCTTAATAGCAAAAATAAATAAATAACAATTTCGAGTACCTGTCCACTGTAGTGACCATTATGCATCAAAGGGTTAATACAAAGGTCTTAGAAAAAATTGCAACAAAAATTAAAAAAATCTTTAACAACTGATAAAATGAAACATGTAAACAAATAAAAAATTTACATAAATCTCATCTCTATGACTACTGTATTCTAGATCCTGTAAAGCTTTGAGATTCTTCCAGCATCACATACTTTCTGTTGTTGCCGAACCCAGTGTAGTAGCGGCCATTTAAAAAAACAACAACAAACAAACAAAAAAATTAACTATTTCATTTACAGATGATAAATCTTCTGTCAGACTCTTGTGCATTTAACATGTGTTATTTTAGATGCTTCACAAAACTCCTTTTGGTATTTTGCCTCTATGTGTTTCTGTGACAAAAACACCATAAAGAGGACACATTATGCATAACTCACCTAAATTTGTGCTGCCATGTGGGTCTCACTGCCTCTTCTAAAAAAAGACCAGTTCTTCCATTTTCTGTAAGTGTTGGGTTGGAATTATGTGCATTAAATAAAGCATTTTTAAAAAGTCCACATTTGTGACATCACAAACGGGGAAATGAGAATACAACCACCTCTCAAGTGCAAGAGAGACCTGATGTTGGAGGAGCAGTGGCTCTACTCAGAGCTCCTCCAAGATATCGGAGCTTCTCAGCTTATAGCAGTCAAAGGAGAGGAGCGGTGGGCGTGGCCAGTCCCAGCTTGTTTTCTTAAAGTGACAGAGCCCCAAAACAGCTGATTTTAGGAGGTATTGAAATTGCTAAGTGTTAGATCATTATGGCTTCTGAGAATGCTGACCATTCATTGGCCTTCAATATTCTATCTTTTAGGATGATCTGTTCTTCTTAATAATGTCTGGGTTGTACCTGCTTTTCTCTGCCCATATTTACCGATCCAGTTAGAGAGGAGCTCAATTACCGTCTGGGCCCTTTCACACAGTTGTCACATGTGAGGTGGGGTTAGATCCCAGAGAAGGAAGGGTGATGAGAGCTCAGTGCTGGGGTTCATCTTGAGGGTAACACTGGGAGTAGTGCAGGCCCATTTTTCAGACTTTTTCTTTGCTCAGTATATCAAATCAGAATAACTCATTGCTGCTCAATTAGTGGGTGGTGCCAGAGCGACAGGAAAAGCCATTATTTTTAGCATATTTTTCTTGGTTGAACGCTATACCGGCCTCCAGTCACTAGATGGCAGCAGCGCTCAGACTAATCCCCTGGCTGTCTGTCACGCCCCCTTGTCACACGACGAACGATAAAGGAGAAACACTGGATTAATCAAAGCATTTGAATTATGGGCATTATTTAGGTCTGCTCCATCAGACTTCTTTTGATAATATTTTGAAAATTCCAACGGACTCCTCCTAAGCTCCAAAAGAATTGGGCAACGGCAGTTTGACTGGACCACGTCTGGTGTCTGATCACTGTCGCTGGACCATGCTAACTGGACTAAAAGCAGGTGGTTAAAAGTAAGAATAAAACGGCTGAAATCAACTCATGTGAGAGGGATTTATGCACAAAATCCTCATGAACTTGTTCCGCATCGACCATAGAACTATCCTAACTTAAGAATGATAACATGCACCCTTTAAAAATTGAGCTCAATAGAACTCATCTGTCATTTCAACTAATTGCTTCACTGATTGTTTTTATGTCTTCTAATTTGTTGGAACAATAAAGGGGACTCATGTGTTTTTCATGTTATAATTAAAAACATCAACAGTTTGTGTGTCTGGCTTTTCCACCCCTTACACAGCCAGTTTAATGGTTGAAACAACATAACAAAGAACATTTTGTCTTTTCTGCGAAGCTATTTGTTTTTATAGCAGTCTGATCATTCACTGTACCCTGCAGGAGCTTCTGTTACGCTCTTTTAGGAAATAAAACGGTTAGCTTATTTTTTAACTTGTGGGATGAAGACACTGACTTCCCCCTCTTCTAGAGAATCAATTAAATGCATTTCTGTGCAGAAAGCTGCCATGTTTGCAGTGACAGAAAATGGCTAAGCTTCTTTTTTTTCCTGTTTCAACAGCAGGCAGCAGAGAGGGGGCTGATGGCAGAGACGCGATGAAAGCCTTCCTGAGAGGTGTCTACTCTCTTATGAAACATAGTCCTTGAACATTGTAAGGGATGTTCAGAGGCAGAGCTGAGAAAGTGGAGCATGTTTTTCAGCTAAAACAGAAAACATACAGAAGCCTTGAACAGAGAGGGGAAAGCTTCAGTTATAAGTGAATTCAATCTAGATGACTGGAAAGTTGTTTTCCATCAGCATCAGAGAAGCATAAGAAATGAAACACTTAATTTTCTGATGGAGTTGAGTCAAACAGCAGCAGACAGAGACCTGCATGTGTCTTTATTTCATAGTTTTACATTTCTGGTAAAATTCAGGTTAGAACCAAACAGAAAACATGGAAGCTGCTATCAGAGAAATCATAAGTTAAATTAAATCAAGCTGCAGCACAAAACAGAACCATGGAGTAGAGTTTGGGCAACGCAGCATTTCCCTGGTTTAACACCAGTAAGTGATGAGCAACCCACCAAAAGTCCCCATATGTCCAGAGTTAAACTATGTTAGAATTGCCTTTTTTATTAATCTAAATGAATTGTTTCTGTTCAGAGAATCATCGTTTATGCTGAACAAGACTGAGAAACTAACAGCTAATCTTCAAGTACAAAGTTGTCATGACCATGGGGAGTTTCCTGACCCAAGGCATGCAGAATCACACCAAGAGACGTAGGTAAGAAAAAATAAAGTTTTATTTTTTAAAGTAACTAAAGGTGCACCGCCAGATGTGGCGGTGATGCCGAGCACAGCTCTAGGGCTGGGTCTGCTGAGACAAACACTGGTCAGGGTTTGGAAAGAGTGGAACAGAACTAGGAGGACTCAGTTTCTGGGGTTCTTACTGTGGTGCTGAAATCCAAGAGCTTGGGAGAGTAGACAGGACTGGGGGGTGAGCTGTGTCTGTGGTGATTCGAAATCCAAAGGAGGTGAGCGGTGGGAGAGCAGGTCGGTCCAGTTGGAGAGAGAGATCAGGCTCGGAGGTGAAATCCAGGTTATTGCTGAGTTGTCTGGTGGTGAAGGTTCCTGGTGACGACAAGGCGAAGTACATACTAAACAATTACTACAGCGAGCGAGCACAATGCAAAAGACTAATGCTATAGAAAACTATGATGGCAAGAGCTACCCAAAGTGAGTAATCATCCAGCGAAGTGAAGTGATCTCTCAGCTCCTTATAAACACTGGACCGGTTGATTTGAGATGGCCTGCATCTGGCTGCTCTCCGGAACTGCCCACCTGCAGAGGCAGAAGCACAATGAACAGAATAGTGCTGACTCACCCCAGATCCTGACAAAAGTGAAATCTGAAAAATCTCTAATCTCGTAAATTTCACAGCAGCTTAAAGGAGCCACGCAAGCGTTATTTCAATAAATTTGCTGTGGTTTCTAGTATAAATGAATGCCTTGTGTGTCATTTACTGTGGGAAAACAAGCTCTGGTGCTCCTGCTTAAGGAAGTAGTTATCATATTTATTTATTTCTCATTTATTTGTTCTGTTTTCTTTCTTTTTGCTATTACCAGTAAGTTGTTTATTGTTGTTATCAACAGTTTTGTTGTTGAAAAACATTGCCGCCAAAATTGACCGATGTTTATGGCTTTTTCTTTTCTTGGCGTTTTTCTGGTTGTATGTGGCAACTGTTGAAGGGCGTGTGTGTGTCACTATTATTTAGGTGCAGAGAATACTTGGTGACATAATTCTTTTTGTTTAGTGCTCAACAACACTAGTGGCATCTATATTTTCCGAGTTGGAAACTGGAATGCAAAACAAGCCCTTTACGTAATTTGCTGCGTGGAAATTGTGACTTCCGAGGACAACTGGAATGTAGCATAAGGCTCCCTAATACCAGCTTGACGTTGCTACAAATTGGTGGCGTTGATTTCTAAAAAAGTAACACTAAACAGTTTCCAGATTCCTTTCCAACTGTCATTAACAACCCTACAGCAACCTGCTTCAGCTGGCGCTAAAAAAGAGCTAACACTAACATGAACCAACTTATGCTAATTAAGCCCCAAAGTTAAAAGATCCACACTGTTGGACAAAGTCCCATAGCAACAAAGCCAGGTCACCATCAGTTCATGATTTTATAGCCCCCTAAGATCGCTCAAACTAGTGTGGGCTGCTCCGATGTTCACTCTGGTTTTAGCTCTTTGCTTTACCTCTAAAGTCATTACTTTGTAACTTTTATTTCCAGGCTCCACCATGATGCCAACAAACAAGCACGTTTTTTCCTTCTTTATTTATGCTAAAGTAGAAAAGTGAGTAATCGTGAGAGAGAGGGTGGTCTGGTGCAAGGAAGTTTGTCACTCTTTTCTCATGTTTTTGAGTCAAGAATTGTCTTTTTCATTATAATGGTAAACATCAGCATCAGCATGTATTTCAGCAGGAGATGAGTAAAATCTGCTAATTCATTCATCATTCATTACATTTCAATCAATGTGACAGCTAAGAACATCTAATTCAAATCAATATTCACTTCCTGTTTCATCACTGCAGATGTTTATAGAAGAAAGTCAACAAAACTCATAAATATGAGTTAAAGCCACGACAGCAGTAAAAAATATATATGTTATTACATGAGCAGAGTAAAAATAAGAAGTAACTTAAACTAAGTTACTCTGGAGTGGCAAAGAGGAGTGAGGAACTTATTGTGTTTATAGAAAAGTTCTTGCAGAGAATAAAGACTCAGAGCTGAACAGAGTTAATAAATTGGAGACGGCAGTCATACAGTAAAGCTCCTGTGGTGGAAGCTGCTGCATTGATCATGCCTGTGAGCTATTTATGGAAATGATGACATTTGGTGTGTGTTTGTTTCTGTGTTTGAGTTTCTTTTTTTACTGTGTGTGTGTGTGTGTGTGTATGTGTGTGTGTGTGTGTGTGTGTGTGTGTGTGTGTGTGTGTGTGTGTGTGTGTGTGTGTGTGTGAGAGATATCAGAATGCTGTGAGGTTCATCTTATGAGTCGTGTGTGTTTTTGATGTGCTGCTGTGAAGATGATGCCTTTCACAGAAACTGGATGAAAGCAGGAGGAAGAGAATGAGGAGCAGGATGAAGACCGAGTGTGACACGGACCACAGATGCTGCACAGGAGATGTCATCAGAGACACACACACACCCATCATGCATGAGGATGACTTCACACACAGACACACGGACGTCATACACAGCTGCTCCTCCACACATGACCTGAATTCTAATGACCAAGGATGATCAGAGCTTAATTTAACACGTCAAATATTTATTGTTTCATTCATGTTTCTATTAGAGCATGTGTGTGTCTGTGCAGATGTAAAAGCTGCAGTCCAGTCAGATTTCAAAATCTAATAAAAACACAAAGAGGAAGGAAAAAATAGTAAATACACCCAAAATAGTTTCAAAAGCTAAAAGCTCAAACACAAAAGGACTTCAAGTTTTAAATTGGAAGTTTGTGGCTTCTTTTGTTCTCTCCTCTTTCAAATATTTCATTCCTTGTTTGCTTTTATCAGTAACTTTTTAAAAATCAATATTTTGCTTTTAAGGAAACTTCTCCTTTGCCATAAAAATTCCAGATAACTTTAGATTCTTTATCCTAACCTATCCTTAAAATAACCATGATGCAGCTTTAAGCCAACATTTTTAATTATTAGCATTAATTATTTGACGTTTTGGGTTTTAGTGTAATACTTAAGCTGCTGCTGTGTGATATTAAACCAAACACTAATTGCCGCCTAAAGAAGCAATGCATGTTTGCTGTTTTCAAAGACAAGCTAAAGGCATGGTTCCTTCAGGGATCCAATGGGGAAAAGTTCTAAAACTGTAAACATTTCTCTTGATGATGAAACGCAAATGATTTGAAAAACACATTTTCCCCCCAGCTGAACACAGATGAGGCGGTGCCCAGGCGTTATATCCGTGAAACCAGTTACAGATCAAAGGCGTCATCTAGCGTTGGATCTGAGCATCTTCCTTGATCTTTTCACAGCTGTCCACAAACTCAGGCCAGAACTTAGATCATGTGACGTTATATGAACCATTGCCATGACAACCGAGCAAACTGCATCTTCTGACTAAGTCCACAAAATGTTGACACCTCTCAGAAAATTGCATTCCTGCAGACTAGCTGACGATCAGCGGACTCGTTGATTTCATATTGATGAATGAAATGTTCTTTGGAGTTGTCCTCTCACCGACACTGATGGTCAAAGATCCAGAGAGAAAACAGAGATCATTTGTGTTCCACAAGGAAATACAAAGTTGCACTAAAAGCTCCTTATTGAAGTTGTGTATCAGCGGTTGGAGTAATCATGGCTGCCAGTGCCCACCTCGTCTCTGCCACTTCCTGCACAACTGCCCAGATGCCTGGAAACATTTAAGCTCAGCTAATTCAGCCTCATCAGCAGACCCAGATACTGAGTTTATAAAATCCTGTTAGGCAGACCTCTTTCCACCCAGAGATATCCTGTTTCCCCTACTTTTTATGTGGCTCTTTTGATCTCTGCATTTACAACACACTCAGCTGCTCAGGAGCTTAAACTCAGCATCCCGACCGGTGTGTAAAACGCTCGTCAAACTCTCATTAACCTCTCCTTGATTCCTTCTGAGGGACACATGTACTCCTTCTAAGTGTCGTTTTGTTCCTCTTTAGGAGCTTGTAAGAGCTTCCCAGAAGTTGTGTTTGTGTCATCATCCTGCCTCTGATGGGCTCTGTGTTTGTGCGTGTGTTTGGATTGCTGCACCGTTTCTGACACTGTTCATCTGTGAGGCGAGGCGCGTGGCATTTCAGAAAGGCACGTCTGCCTCTCACAGAAGCTGAGCAAAACCATTTTTTCAGTGTGCGATTGTGTGTCCTACGCAAAAACCCAACTATCCATGAATAGAATTCATGAGCAATGTGAATAAACATAAAAGATGTCTTCTGCAGAGAAATCCAACCTATGTAAACATATTTTAGAATCTTCCATCAAAACAGCTTCTGTGAAGCCACAAACGACCGTGAAACAGCGCACAGCAAATATTTTCATTCTGCAGTGTTGGTGCTGGTGATCTAGAGGTGTTTTCACATGTTCCCTGAGGCCTTTGCAGCATGAAGCTCTCGGAACAGAGTTTAACACTCCTGCATGTCTTTCTACTTCAGCCAAATTTATGGGCAATTTAGAGCTGCAGTGAAGCTTCATGAGCTCTGTCCGTCTCCTTTTCCCTCGTCTCCCTCACAGCTCTGATAAGCCATGTCAACACACTCGTGTGTAAGTGTGTTGGCTTGTAAAAGGGAGCAGATAGTCTGGATCAGGAACTGCGACTGTGGTTGTCTTATTGTCTTTTATTTTTAGAACAAACCTCATATTTTATCTACCTGATTAAAATGATGTTTCATTCTTATCCTATCTTTAGCTTCTTAAGAGTCACTTTTTAAGAACATGTCAGAAATAGCAGATCATATTTCATTTATTTAATTTATTTAGAATTGAAATAGTTCATCACCATAGTAGCTAGATCCCCATTGAGCTACATTCATCTTGACCAGTTGTTGATTGCAGAATCAGGTGAGTTATGGAAATTTTCTAAAACTCAACAACTTAAATTTAAAGGTGTGGGAAACTTGTTTAATCAATACATTTTGTAATGTCCAGAAAGGGTCATTTTTCCTCTACAGTTTGACCTCTTCAGTATCTGGTCAGCTACAGACATAATTCTGTATCTGTGTGCCCTTTAATATTCCAAGCTGCAAGAAAGGCTCTACATTGTTGTTGACATTGAGATTGTCAACATGCTCCCTTCCCAAGGTTCTTCTCTGCCAAGCTGCTGCTTATCTAGTCCTTTCTTTACAGAATAAAGAATGAACTTTAAATAATGAAATGTTAAAATAATGATAAAATGAAATGAACAATATGGTTAAATGAAATACTTAAATAATCATATAATGAATGGACAAGGTGTTAAATGAAATGTTTTGATTGATCTGTGCCTAAATTAATAAGGCTGAAAAGAATGTGTCCTTGCAATATCCATGTGTCTGATAATCAGCAGACATGACTTGATAAGCCCACACACTCATACACATGACCATGTCACAAGGTTAAGGTCATCTCATGACACATAACGATTTTCTTATCCACAAAATCAGCATTTTTTATCTAAAGGAGTGTTTCTGAGGTTTGTTTGGTAAAGCCTCCTTGGCATGGCACGTTGTGATTTGCCAGAGAATCACAACATAGGAACTAATAAAACTTAGATCACTTGGAGTTGAGTAAAGCCTGATTTATGCTTCTCCGCCTGCGTCAGTACGGACACGCAACGCCATTATCCGTCCTTGCGTAGGGCTCCGGTACGCAAGTGCGTACGGAGTCAAGCCCACTTTTTTAAACATCCGTCGAACGAGACGGATTACGCAAGCCAGTGATTGGTTGGTCCAGAAACCTGAGATCACTTCCGTCATGACGCAATGTCCTGCGATAAAAGTTTGTCAACAGTGTCGGAGTCGTGTGTGTAGAAAGAAGTAGATATGGATCAGTTCGAGGAACGTCTAGCGGAGGAAGTACGGAAATACGAACATTTATACAATCCATCTTTAAAGAATTATAAAGATGCCCAGGTCATTTACAACTCCTGGAAGGAAATAGCCCGTATTTTGGAAGTGGATGTGGAGCAATGCATGAAGAAGTGGAGGAGCATGCGGGACAAATTTGTCCGAATGAAAAAAACCTTGAGGGGCAACAGTGGCGACCCAGGTGGCAAAAAGGTTCCAGCTTTTTATGTTTTGCTGTCGTGGTTGGAGCCACACATAAAGCATAGACCCACATCTTCAAATTTCGAAGTAAGTACTTTAACACGCTGTGCTTGTACTTCCTGTTTGTCTGTGCTACCAGCTGCACATGGCGCTAACAAGCTGCAGTTCTAGTTAAAAGCTTTCATCAAAGTCATCCAAATCCATCTTATTATACTACTGTGATTACCTAAACCTATTAATAAGTGTATTTGCATTCTGTTTTTACCAGTGTATGTAAGTAATAAAGACATAACTATATGCCTGTGTTTGTTGAACAACAGGCCCCAACTGAAACACCTCAGGACCAGGCCTCATGTGGATCCTCACAGGATGAGGCCCCATCACAACTTCAGGGGTCTTCACTGCCTGCCTCTCGACAACAGCAAGATGAGTCCTCACCGCATCCCGTGTCATCACATTCCTCATCAGCTTCATCAAATTCATCTCCCTCTCTCCATGCCTCCCTTGCCCGAGAATCCGTTTCAACGGATCAACAAACAGCCGATGAGTTGCTAGAGTCCACCAGCACACCACGACCTGCTCTCAAAAAGAGGCGGCGCCAGCAGCATGTGGATGACTGCCTTTCTGAACAGATGGCCCGAATTGACAAACGTAGAAAAGAACTCAGTGAGATGCTGCAGAAGGATGATGAATATGACAGGTTTGGGCAGGTTCTAGCGGACCTACTGAGGAAGGTCCCTGAACATAAGCAGGTGGTGGCCAGGCGCAACCTTTTATCATGTGTGTGCGACCTTCTGGAGGATTGAAATGTGTTTGTGTTGAAAGTTTTTTTTATTTGCATGTTATTATTTTTATTCCTAGAAGTGTTTCATTTGCATGTTTCTTTTCTATTAAAAGCGAAGTCTGCTTTCTTCCATTTACAGTTTTGTTTGTCATTTTCAGTTATTTGGCATCAGTTTGCACATAGTATTATTTCGCACTCATTGACTAGGCTCCAAAAAGCAGATAAACCCAAATTCTTGAAAAAAAGATTCATACCCCAAGATAATGTCAGGTTTTCAGTTGAGATTTTTTAAAGGTTTTATTCACTCAGCTTCAATTTGTAGTTAATTCCACTAGCACCTGCACAACAACATATGGGCAGTAAAATCATGTAAACATCAGTTAACAAAGCACCAGAAAATGGACCTGGTAAACATAAAAAAAAAAGAAAACAGAACACTACCAGCAGGCACTGATTACGATGGACAACATCTAGTCTGTGAGTGTGCCACGTGACACAGTCTCCTCCTGCCAGGACACAGCTCCTGCTGGTGACAAAAAGAATTGTGCCAGTTCACTCCTCACACAAATGGCATTCCTGTTTGAGTGGCTGTTGCTCATCATCTTTGCGTTGACCGGTAGCAGACTGGAGTCACCGTCCACCATTCTCCGCCAATCTCCAGGGTGCACCACTCCTGCCGAGTCGCTGTCAGCGAAAGTGGGTGGGATGTATCGGCTCTCTGGTGTGTTCGCATTGTCACTGTATGCCAGGTAGTTGTGGAGAACCACACACGCCTTCACAACCTTGACCGCTTTATCTGGGTGGAACTCGATGGCCCGCCCAAGAATTCGCCAACGTGCTGCTAGGATCCCAAAGCTGTTCTCAATGACACGCCGGGCTCTGGAAAGGCCAATTGAAGATAAGCTTATCCTTCTCCAAATTATGTCCTGAAAATGCAAACAGCAGCAATGAGTGTTATTAAACAGAGCATAACCACAACTTAACACACATGACACACTTATTTTAAATGTCAAACATATGGCTAGTCGCAAACGGAGAAGTATGAGAGCAAAACGCCTCCGTCAATCCGTGCGTGTCCATCCGTGTCTGTCCCTTGCGGAGCTGATGGAGAAGCATAAACTAGGCTTAAGTTTGTTTCCAGCTGAGACTCCGGAGTGGCCAATCTGGGACCAGCCTCTTTGAAACATCTCTCTGACATACAGTCAAAACCTTTTTGCATGCTGCAAAGCTGACACAGCAAAACTCCTTAAGAGTCCGCCTGAGATGCAAAACGAGTCCACCTGCTTGTCATGACCTGGAGATGACTCTGGACTGACTTGGTTGCATTGCGGGTAATCTACGACCTTCAGTGCCTTGGGGTCAGCCGACCCACCCGCATCTCGGATCCAAAAGAGAGTCTCCATTTTGGGGTACGTAGACACAGCAAGATGTTGTTTAATTAATGAATCAACTCTCTAGTTATAACAGACCAAATTCATTCACACTCAGAACTCACAGTTTCTTTCAGATACAAAGGTTCTGATCACACATCACCAGATTCCATTCACACGTCACAATCAATCCCATCACACATCGTTTCATCACTTGTCATGTATTATAATTAGTCTAGAAAATAAAGTTTATTTTTAATTATATACTTGACTCTGTCTGAATTAATACGAAGTGTGTTTATGGTCCCTGAATAATCAAAGAATCCTAAATTCTTCTGGTTGAATATTCAAAGATCAGTCAGGTTGATATTTTATTTATATAGAATCATCACATCTTATTGATCATAATTACCCCCCCACAAAAATACACTACGTAACAACCATTACAATTTGCAATGGTCTATGGTAGGGTTGAATGCCTTGCTAGCTGAACTTGGGGCAAAAAAAAGCCCAGAAGTGCTTGGATCACTGAAAAATCAGCTGCAGCAGAAAGTGACACATGACAGGATGTTCCACAAAAATAAACAATAATGAACAAGAGTCTGGAGCAACAGGAGCAAGCTATCACTGCGTCAACTTGAAAAAATATACAATCAACATTGTTTAACTGAACAATCACACGATAATTAATCATAGTGCATTTATTGGCAATGACAGCCTTAAGACATGTGTTGAATTTGCCCAAGCCCATACTTATGAGAGCACCATATGAGCACCTGTGTGTGTACATGCGTTTGTTTATGTAAGGTTTCTCTATAAAAGCGTCCAATAGAGAGTGTGAGGGCCACGGATCTGCCCCCCAAAGATGTGTAGGAGACGGAGGGAGCTCCAAAAACCAGAGATCCAGGCGCTGCCCCAGAACACAGGAATCCCAAGAAGACTGCCACCAGAAAGCCCCCCCCACCCCCCCCCCCCCCACCCCCCGGAGAGGCACAGAGGATCGCCCGCCCCGGGTGGCCACAACCAGCAGCCGGCAGAGTCCCGGAAGATATTAGTGGCAAGCCCGCAGGCCCGCACGCAGCCTCCCACCCCCTAGCCGGCCGAGCCCGGGACCCAGCGACCCGGGACACAGATCCCACCAGGCAGCCACCGGGATTGATCAGGCAAACGCCAAAAATCTTAAACCCCCTGACCCGGGAGCCATGAACATTCAGGCAGACCAAGGCACCGCACTCCACACCAGGTGTGGCAGGGGGAGGGGAGACAAAGATCTATATAATCAAAAGAAGTCCCAGGAGAAGGGAGGAGTCAAAGGCCCCACCTGACATTTACAGTCATACACAAACACAGTCATACACTCCCTCCCTCATGCTCACACATACACATACAACCAAAGACTACAAAAATGCATGACGGACACTCACTCATACTCCCCGAACACACCCTATTCACTCTGGTCCCGGTACTGCTGCACATGGGGCACAACCATCACCGGTTCCCAGAGTTTGACCCTTTCTGCTGGGGTGCTGATGAGCAGGCTCCCCCGCCCAACGCTGAGCACAGCAACCCACCACCCCAGACCCCAACCAGACGGCCAGATCTCCCTCCTAGCCTCCAGCCCCGGGAAGCCATGTGACAACAAGGTGTGCTAAGACCCCTAGTCTCCCTCCGCCTGCTCCAATATAGTGTTAGTGAGTGTTGATGAGGTGTATTCCATGGCTGTGGTGAGCGGGCAGTGCGGGCATCGTCTGGCCTACGCCAGCTGATACCACCACACCACCCCACTTGCACCCACAGCCCTCAGTGTCTAAGTGCACTTTAAAATTGGAAGTGGGCACCGGCACTCGGGATGAGGCTGAGAAATCCCCCTGCCAACTACTGTTGAATGTGCTCACTCCCAAGGCCCTAAGTGTGTGTTTGCGTGGAATGTCATTGGTGGAAGTGTTTAAGTTGCAAATAAAATTGGGGGGCAGGTTGCCACAGGAATGCGTAAATGGGGTCCATACCCGCACTCCCTGACTTGTCCACCCCCCAAGGTCCTATGTTCTGGTAATCTTGGTGCGGCTTTTACTTTACATCAAGCAGAAGTTAGAGACTTGGACTGATGAAAGAACCAAAAAGCAGGAGAACACTAGATGGACAGGAGCCGAAGCTAAATCATTCTGCCCTGCACGTTGGTCTAGTCACGCGGCGCCCCATGGGAGCCTCAGCAGATCTCAACAGTCTCGTGCCCTGCCAATCACAGCACTCTTATCAGTATGGTGGGTATAATGATGCAATGGAGTGGAACAAGATGGCGTTGGTTCATTTGAAACTGCTTTGGACTGTTTAAACTTGAGCTTTTCTTTGAGTGAGGAGCAAATAGAGGTACTTAAGTCGTTTATTTATACAATAAATGTTTTAGCATCTTCTCCAATGATGTCTGCCTCGACTGACATCCGTGGCGGTGAGTATGTCATATTTTTTGTTGTCCTATATTTTTTGATGCCCATCAGATTTCACCTGAACCAATCCTGACTAAAGGCTTTATCAGAAAGGAAAAAAAAATGTTTTCCTTCAAACCCAAACTGAGATCTAGGTTCACAGCTGTAAGGTTTTGCCTGGCAAGCTATGCTACTTAAAGAGCAAGTCACCCCTACCAGATTCTTTATCAACTCTCACTTCCTGTTTGAAAAATGCAACAAATGCTGTTGCCTAGCAGAGAGAGAGAGGGCGGAGCCGCTAACAAATACACACACACACAGGCTCACAACGGCATTGTGACATCATAATGTACCAGTTTACATCATAGCATATTAGCCAACAGCGGTGGCAGATTTAAATTCCAATGCAGTGCAGAGTTTTTACCCGACGACGGTGCAACACTGACAGTTTTAGGCAGAACATTTAAATTTTAACTAAAATGCAGTGAAGTACCAAATTATTGACCACACATGTCTGCAGCACGATTAGACACACATTTATATAGTTTATCAGCAAAAAAAAGTTGATTTGGGGGTGACTTGCTCTTTAAGTGAATATATAGTCTGGCCATGAGACAGAGTCAGAGCTCAGTCGTGGGGTGGGAACTATGGTTTCTAAATAAAGGACTTTTCTAAGACGTGTTTGTTTTCTGACTTTCCAGCTTAACAAAAATACTTCAATTCTCCACAACTCAAATTTATTAAACAAAGAAGTAAAACTAGTTAAACAAAATCCAATAAAGTCCTCAGATCACAGTGATCTGAGGACTTTATTATGATTCAAAATTAAAGTCTTTTTTAAGACAAAATGTTCATCATTAAATGGCACGTACTTGTATAGCACCTTCTATACAGCTGAACACTGGCGCCCGGTCCCTCCGACCACCTCCGGCGGGTATGGGGGGGGGGGGGGGGGGTGTTAGCGTCTTGCCCAAGGACACAACAGCAGCATTCTCTGGTAGTGGGATTGAACCTGCAACCTTTCTGTTACAGGACAACCTGCTCTACCTCCTGCTACTGCTGTCCCCCATCATTCATCCAATCATTTAAAGCCATCTGAGAAACTGTAGACATAAATAAACAAAGAGAAGTTGTTGTCACACGAGTGGAGTCACATAAACGCCAGTGTTTATTCTGTCTTCATGTTGAAATGAATGAAGCTGCTGGTGTTTAACGACCCTTCAGCAATAATACCATTTTGGTGGATTCTGAGGCAGCTGTGTTTTTGGTAAATCTGCCTCAGCAACAGAAAAAAAATTCACAGAAATACCCAACATGGTCTTTAGTTTGACTGATTTGACTGAAAAGCTGGAGGTTAAATGAGACTGTCTGTGATTGGGTCTCCATGGAGATTTGTGGAAACATTTAGGAGTCTGATGATGTAAGCTGAGTGGTTTGCAGTTTTACGCACAGATTTGAGGTTTGTGCATGAATCGGATTATGGTGTCATAAAGTCCCCCCCATGTGCCCCCCCCCCCCCCCCCCCATCTGGGGCGCTGCGTCTGCCTCTTTGTTCAGCCCGATCCTGCCTCTCTCCCTGGGAGCTGCTGGTGTGGAGGGGGACGGACGGAGCACCTATCTCTCCCTCTCTCTGAGCGTGTGCGCGAGAGGCTCTCTTTGTGCTTGTGTGTGCGCACCTTTCTAATCTGACACATATCAGTGTATTTGGCTGGATGACATGAACTGCTGCTAAAACAGAGGATGATAATTTTGAGGAAAGAGGAAAGAGTGAGTCCGAACAAATAAAGGTCCCTGGAGCGTGGGTGCGCGCACTCCAGCCGGGGTTTCTGCCTCTGCAAAGTGCAGTTTCACCCTCCGTTCACCGTCTCTGCACCCTCTGGGAGCTCACCACCTGCACCGACGCGCAAATCCTTCTCTGACATTCCTGAGGATTGCATTAACGTTTAGTCTCTGATACGGTAAGAGAAAACAGCCGCCTCCGCTTGCATGCTGAATGAAATCAGTCATTTGGTCAGTGTGTCATTGCTCAAGCCTTCGGGTGGCCGGAGGCGCCTGACACCGCACATCCACTGGGGTGTTATTATTTTTAAGGATCAAATGTCTTGGCTGCAACTAAAATAGATGCACTTTTCATGGAACTCGGACAAAAAAACTTGCAATTTTGGATTTTTCTCCTCACATTCCACATGCGCGCCAGATCTAATGATCATTAGCAATAAATGAAAGCAAGTCATTTTCCCGTGGAGCTCCTCGACACAAACGTGCTGTTTGGGATATTTTAAATTATTTACAGGTCAAAGCTTTTAATAGTAGTCTATGTTTATGGCACGTGCATGCTCATGCATAATTCATCAACCTTATCAGTGTGTCTGTTTTTAGCACACATGCATTTAAATTTCCTTTAAATTTCACAACAGTTTAAAGCATGGGTGACTTTTTTTTTGGCGTGCGCAGGCAGAATCTAACCTTTGAGGTGTTTGTCAAATCTGTGGTGTAAATTTGGTGAACAGACACCATGTGTTGAAAAGTCAGATGCTATTGATCTTTCCTCAGAGCTGTCACTTGGGCCTGACATCAAAGATACTCAATTAAAACTGGATTACTGCTAATCGCCAGATCTCTTTGCTGCTTCACGTAGCTATTGTCAGTGCAACTTTGCACTGGTTCAATTTTTATGAGAAAGAAAAAGTGAGCTGAAAGACTGATTTCATGGTGCTGAGCTGGAGACAAGCTCTCTGATGGATGCCCACTCTATAAACAAACACTGGTGTGTACTAATCACAGTGAAAGAGGAGAACAGTTTGGGTCACCTTGACAAATGAGCTGTATTGTCTGAGAATATTGAGAGCCAGTGTTGTCCAATAAAGCGTATTCTCTTTCTGCTTGTGGGGGAGTCCAAGTCTTTTCTTCTTCCTGCTTGTTAGTATGCCCACCACCAGCTGTGTGTCAGTTGGCACAAAGCAGGACCAGGTTAACCAGGAAACAGCACTTTGTAGAGGAGCTGGAGCTCAGGAAATGTACGCTTGTGAGGAGGTGACACCGAGCATAGGGAGGTAGCTGCTGTGGGGTGACAGAGAATATGAAGGAATGAGGCAGGAGAGGCCAAGATGAAAGTTTACAGCAAGATGCATTTTTTATTCTGTCCTGGGCTATCTCCTTCTCTCACTGTGTGTGTGTGTGTGTGTGTGTGTGTGTGTGTGTGTGTGTGTGTGTGTGTGTGTGTGTGTGTGTTTGTGTGTGTGTGTGTGTGTGTGTGTGTGTGTGTGTGTGTGTGTGTGTGTGTGTGTGTGTTGCAGAGGGGGTGTGTGTGTTGGGACCTTGCCTGCACACTGTTGCACGCATGTTAATGTGGACTCATGCAGGCAGAAGGATCAGAGAGCAGCATGCGAGGAAGAAAGGGTCTGTTTCTAGAGTGCAGGCTCATGTCAGCTGCTCACTGTGAACACGTCCCGCCTGCTTTAGTTTATTACATATGCCTCTGGACCACTTTGAGTCAGCATGAAGTGTGTTAATTGATTTGAAGTTCTGGTTTTGATGAACAGTGTTGATTTCACATTCATGTGCAGCTTTAACCCGCCGATAAGGATTTGTCGGAAAGAATTAGCAGAAACAATCATTAACGTTTGGTTTATCAATCCCATACATTCCCTGCTGATTCGGGGGCACATATCTGACATGAAGAAACGAGAACTACGTTAGCTGGAAGTGTCCTTTGAACATAAACGGAGATACTTTACTATCAGTTGTGGCCTTGCCTTTTCTTGTGAGTATCCCAAAGGCAAAAACAAACAACACGAAAACAGTTTTCACCATTTTTTTCTGAATTTTATGGATAAATAAAGCAAATGAATAAAAAATAAAATGCAAAGCAAAGAACTTAGCAAAGTATTGACCGGCCAAAACCAGCAGCTGTTAAACCTAAAATAGCAAATTAAACATCTTTGAGAGGGTCGTTATAGACTGGAGGGAAAATATCTGATCGTTTTTCATCATTTATAATGGATTTCATTAACTTACAGAGACAGTTTAGGCCCGTTGGAGCGTGCAGGTTTGTACATAAGGGCGTGTTTTTGGCAGAAGCAAAGGATAACTCTGAGTTAGGGTTTGATATTCTCCATGGTTAGAAAGTGCTGGCTTTAATATGTCACTTAGGCGATTATAGAATCTATTCCACCCTTAATACAGTGTTAATAGCCACTAGAATGGGGCTATATAAATGCAAATGAGTAGCAGGGCTCTCTTAAAGCAGCCAAGTTAGGATCAAAATAAGCTTCACCTTTGAGAGTGCTCCACACTCGCTGCTTTACGAGCATACCGACTTCAAAATGTAAATATTTTGTTTGGTTCATTGACGAATGTAGCAAGCATGGTTGTACAGTGCAGTTATTTCTTACTGCTGATGCATCTGTGAATCATACTGTGAACCAAAGGGGAAGTTTAAGGATCATTTTGATTTTTGTGGTTCATTTAAAATAAAAAAGGAAACATATTTTATACTAACAATCACTTCACTGTTGATGGATAAGGACCATTTCTGTTTTCAGCACTGGACAGCTCCCAAATATCAAACTCTACTAATCCAGCTGCAAATAGAGGGCATGATGGGGACTTCTTTTAAATCTCTGCCTCTACGCTGCACTACAGAAGACAGAAAACCTTTAGGCGCACAAAACCCAAAGGGGATTGGGTGCACCGGTCCATCAGTCAGTTTCAGTGTAAAGCTGGGGAGGGACTAAAGTGGCCCACCAGGCCAATCATTAGAGGAATGGATGAGACCACATCTGAACAGCTCACCCACACAAAGAGAGAAGTCTTCCTCTTTGTCTTTGGCCTGGGGCTCTCCTTGAAGGTCTGGTGGAAGGTAAATGTTTAGCTTCACAGTTGAATAAGAAAAGGTTCCTTAAGGCTGCACCAAATCAGCTTCTGCAGCACGAGGATTAAAAATAAACACTTTCTGTATATTTAGCAGTCGTTGCACTTATGTCTCTTAACGTCACCATCCTGTTTGAGGCACACGATCCCAGCTGCTTATCATTAGGTGCTGATTTTAGCACAAACAGATGTTTCTGATTATTTGAGCATTCGGTGTTGGTGATAAACTCTTCAAGGACTGTTTTTCCTTCTTTCATCATCACTTTGTTTGTATGCCACTGAGACAGTGCATCGTTAGATGAGGAGTTCTTGGACAAATTCCAAACAGCATGTCCATGTTTGGGCCCATTATTCCATTTCATTTCACTGCTGCTCACTTCTTTCTTTCTGTAAGTTAAAATTTGGTCCCTGTAGAAATTGTTTTGAGTGGAGAGACTGAATGTGTGGAGCCATATGGTTAATGTATTAAGTAATTGCTGTTCCTTCTGCACCTGATCCTTCATTGGCTTTGTTTCCAAGAGCTGGCATCTGGATTATAACCTCTGACCCCCACTGAATTAGCCACTGTAGACACAACACTAAAAGACACACGCTGCTTGCCCTCTGACCCTTATACCATCATGTTGCTTTATACTTTCAATCGTTTACTCTTTTTTTTACCAGCAGTTGTGCATCTCCAGATACAACTGTGAATAACGAAACTAAAAGTCAGTGACTAAGTTGAATTAATCGTTCTCTTTTTAAAGTGATGCAACTATCAATGGCACCCAAGGACATCACTGACTGACTCAACGCAGCAAGGTTACCTAGGCAACAATAATACAGAAAGTTATCTTGTGACAAAAATCTTATTTTCAGACACAAACATAGCAGATCTGAATAAAACTATGCACACTTGGAGACAAGGCTGGCCTTTTTTCTTTAACATTCAGTCACACATTGAATCCACTCTGACTAATTTGAAGGGAGGAGAATTGATTTTCACTAAACAATCAAAGCAGACCAATAAATTCACTCGGAAAAAAAAAAGATATGTCAGTCCCTCCCGTAGTGCAGAGAGGCTAATCTGTAGTCTTCTCACTGCATTCATCCCATCCAGAAACTGCTGTTTGTTGCTTCGATGCCAGATGAATCGCTTACTTATGTGGAGCAGGGAGCTTCAAATGTCACAAACAATGAGTCCTTCAGACTCTAAGGACAAAATGTTAATCATTATTTATTTTTTAAGACATTCAAACCAACAGAAATGGGAAAAAAAGTCCTTTTAGATATTTTTTTATAAAGTTGAACCCCTTTTCTGATTGTTTGCAGAGACAAGAGCTGATTAACTCCTCCAAGTCTGCTTTCTAATTTCTCTGAAAGTTATGTGAAAACCCTCTGTTCTTTAGTGGCGAGTGAATAATGTACCATCCTGTTAATTAAAACAAGTGAAATAGATTATTTTCCTCTGGTTTTGATTTGTCTAGCTCTTAGCTGGCTCACACATGCCGAGTCCTACATGACCAAACCTACACATGCACGCAGAACAAAAGCAACAGCAAAAGCTGTGCCAAAATAAAATGGCAGAAAATGAAGAGCTGGAGAGGGAAAGTAAGCAGAAATCATCTGCTGCAGGTCTGCTGAGTGTCGCTCTGCTGCAGCTTAATGGCACTTCAGAAAGGTGGGAAACAGATGGCTGTTCTAAAAGCTGTCAATCTTCCTCAGGTATTGGTTTTACATGCATTAAACATCTTTTCCTCCTGGGTGCTTAATGCATGTTTTCCACCTGAATAATTAACAAAACAAGACAAAAGTTGTTTGGGTTGACATCCAACTTTAAAAGAAGTCACCACAAATTGAGGAAGTGACCCAAAGAGGTTCTCCACTAGGCGTTTTAGGACCTAAATTGCCTTTTCCTTGTCCTCTGTAACACACACCAATCAGAGTTTATCTCGGTGCATCCAGGACATGTCACGGTAGATTAGCTGCCCGCGTGTCCAACAAGATCGAGAATGGGTCTCTAACTGGAAGATTGAGCAGCTTTTTTAGTCTTCTCTCCACCTGAATCCTAAGCCAGAACTACATGAGTCATTTGTTGCTTTGAGAGTGTTTAGTCACCAAGCTGGCACACCAAACACAGACAATCTCTGTGTGTGCATGAAATGAATACCTGATTCCACCTTCCCTCTGCAGCCTACGCCCCTCTCTGCAACATTTTTGGGGCTTTCAGAGCTCACAGTTTTACGATCTCTTTAATGACCCTGAAAACAAACCTCACCGATTTCCTTTTTTTGTCTTTGGAATAAAACATGAAACTTGTTTCTATGCAACCACCCTGCAACAAGAAGAAAAAAAGTTTTAAATTTCAGCCACATATTCAGCACCTGCAGCATTTTCTTTTTCCCCATTGCATAAAGCCGATTAAGAGGACTTAGACAGCAGCCTTTCTGTAAAGCTTCCAGTGTTACTATTTAAAAAATGTTGATAAGATGACCTTCTTTTTACCCGTCTTCCGTCAATCCTGCCCACACTACTTAGTCTGTCACTTATCTGGAGCTGTTATTTTGGTGTTCACACCGCTGCTCTCTGGAGGTAATAGTTTTGTGAGATATGATTAAAGAAGAAGGTAAAAAAGATGAATTCCCATTCTCTGTTAGGTTTCAGCACTAGAAGGGTGAAAAATGTCTAATACTTTTTCTTTTTCTGACGTTTTTGCCCGTTTTTACATGTTACAAAGTTTTTGCAGTTATTTCCTTGTTTTGATGCTTTGAAACAATCTTCTGCTTTTGCATGAACCATTTTCCTTCCACCTGCAGTCAGGTTGGAGAAGTTGGTTGAAGGCTGGAAAGGCCCCGTTTTCCCCTCATCCTGATGGGCACGAGGTTGGTTTCGTCAAGTGACAGCTTAGTGCTGCTGTAATGTAGGTCTGCCAGCCTCGGCCGTTAGCTCCCTTTGCATCTCAGTCATTCTGTTCTCTCGCTCTCACAAAGAGCCAAGAATGCATCTTATTCATGCGACATCTTGAAAATGTGTCAGACGTACATCCGCATTGAAGTCCACTGAAGCATTTTAGAGACTTCTGGTTCTTTTCTATTTGAGACACAACTGTGCCCGAGAGGGCGAGCGGGGGCCGTTTAGAGGGAGGCGTTCCCAACATCTGATGCCTCGTCCTGAACAAAAGGCGGCACTGGTTAGTATTCTGTTGGTGTGATTGCGTGACAATGTGTTGTAAATCCCCTCGGGTAAAACTTTGAGTGGCTGCTGTCGCTGAGCACGATGAATGGAACATATCGTCCATGAAACCATCTCTGGTTCTCTTACCTGCTGGTGGCTCCCTGCCAATCCCAGGGCCGCACATACAAAACTCTAATGCTCTTTGATGGCAAGTTTAGGTAAACTTCTTGTTGTTTTGCCTCTTTCTAAGCCTTTAGAAATCCCTTGTCAGTCAACCAATGCAATAAACCAAGGGTGCGGGGATTCTATATGCAAAGAGTCCAACCATACGACCCCGATCTGTCACAGCCCCTCACAAGGTCCTAACCCACATTTAGAAATGGGATGCTGCACCGTGTGTGGCCGCAGCAGTGCCGTAATAACACCAGAACCTCCATCTCCAAGGCTGCCCACTATTAACACCTGCACAACAAATTGTTGTTTAATGTCTGTATAGTTTGGCGGAGGATTGCCTTCCTTTGACTCACACACTCCAGATTTACAGAGCTTTCACATGGTCGGGAAAGAGAGCTGCCATTATTCTGCTCATTAAAAAAAAAGGGTAGCGCTGCTGTTGCATAATCTTCTTTCACTGCATTTGGCAGAGGCTGCTGTTACCTTGGTGAATGCAAAAAAGCATGTTTTGGCCACACTTTTCAGTTTACGTAACTAAAATCAAGACAGCAAGTTTCTGCTTAAACTTAAAGATTCTTCCGGTTGAGCTCGGGCTGCAAAGTCAAGTCTTGTCCACGAGCAAATAAATGCTTTGAATGTCTTTGTGTTGCATGTTTCTTTTTTTTAAAGCAAAATAAGACCACCCTGTGTTTTCTTCAATCCTCAAACGCTCTTCTTCATCCCAGTTTGAAACACGCTCCATCTCAGGCATCTCTCCACTGAACTGTAACGCTTCAGGCATCAAGCCAAATCCTCGGCAAAAGTCAGCCGCTCCTTTTTGATGTGTGGCTGTTGTGCAGCACAGATGCAGCAGAACGACTCTTTTCTGTAAAAAGTTGAAACTTTCCAGATTGCAGCGGCATTTGTGCAGAACTTTTAGATGTAGTCTGTTTTGTCGTTATTCCCATCTGACATTTTGGTAACTGGTGAAAGAGTTTGTATTTGTCCTCGAAGCCAAAGTCTGTATCAGTGAGTTTGCTGCAGCTCAGGTGGGTGAGCGGAAAGTGGGCAAAACCACCTCTAGGAAGAGAAAAGGTCAAAGGTCGCAGTTTTATTGAGTGCCAAACAGTTTACAGCTACAACAGTGTGAGGTATGTTTCACTGCCTTGAAAATGCCAAGCAAAAACTCAACTGATGTCTGTTTACAGTGCAGGATCTTTCAT